>NC_140180.1:55918646-56268646 GCF_963971535.1 Notolepis coatsorum | reverse complement strand
TAGAATAGGTTAAAAACTCACCAAACGTCCAAGAGGATGGAGACAACCGCGTGGAGTTGACGAAGTTCATCTGCCAAACGACCATCCTCTTCATCTTGGCTGCATGCGCTGTCTCTAGGTTAGCTAACGCTAGTTAGCCTTTAGCTAAGCTAGCTACTAGCCGACATCATCATGGCTATATCCCGACTGCACCATGACAAGGCTCTGGCCATAGCTTCTTTTTGTCCCGCCAGCGAGAGGCCTTTCGTCAACGTTCCTTGGTGACCGACTGATTGATAATGACCGAACTCTTCGTCTTGGCTGGCATAACTAAGCATAACCTCCAAAGATGCACACGCAAAATAGTCAAACGCAGCTGACGCACACCGTCGCCGGCGTACACATGATGTAACCACTCCCTTCGTTGAAACCAATAGTATGTCTGCTGCAGAGCCCCAGAGCTCCAATAGTGAGTATGTCTGCAGACCCAGGAACAAGTCAGACACATTCTACAAACGTGTCTAATGTGAAATATATAAGCATATAAGCAAAACTAGATTTTAGGTCTGTGATGAAAAAGGGCCTCGCGGGAAGGGGGGCCTCGCAAAAAAAATAAAAAAAAATAACAAAAAAAATAAAGAAAATAATATTTTTTTTTTTTTTTTTTTTTGTGAGGCCCCCCTTCCCGCGAGGCCCTGTGCGACCGCACTGCTCGCACACCCCCTGAGGCGGCCCTGATAATAACAATACATTTGAATCTAATCTCATCTTGAGATCAGTTGCAAATCGCTTCCTGTTGAAGGGATCGATTGAATGCCGAACCTCTGCTGTTCGGCATTTTCGCTTTTCTTGACAGCCTAGAATATGACACACCCACTGATAATGTCACGGTTTGCAAGGACAAACCTACGATTTTTCGGTTCCAGCTGAGCACCGAATTTTCACGTTTTGAACCAATTATTTCCGGTGTGAATGCCGTGCCGGCCAGTTCAAGATTAGGTTCGGGAACCGGCACCGGCATGGAGCACTGCCGGCATGAGACCAGATTGTAGCCAATGATGAAAGGTCATGTTGAGAGGGAAGAGGGAACCATTTTTCCAGTTATGTTTTGTAATGTCTTTGGTAACCATTAGAAGACTTGTGGAAAACGGATTCAGTCATTGTCATATGATCAAATAAATTATCTTGTTTAATAATCATGATTTCAATTTCAAACTAAATTTTGCCATAATCGAGCAGCACTACTGCCCATTTAGTAAATATCACACATTATGGATTACTGTAGGTTTCAAAGCTCCTAATCTGCACCAAAATGTGTGTGTGTGTGTGTGTGTGTGTGTGTGTGTGTGTGTGTGTGTGTGTGTGTGTGTGTGTGTGTGTGTGTGTGTGTGTGTGTGTGTGTGTGTGTGTGTGTGTGTGTGTGTGTGTGTGTGTGTGTGTGTGTGTGTGTGTATGTGCAAATATCTTTGTAAATGTGATCTTTCTGTCTCTCTTACAAATACACAACACAAAAACATCTTCTGAATAAGGCCAAACTGAAACCCAAACTGAAGACTAAAATTATGGAAATTCTATCTTTCACACACACACACACACACACACACACACACACACACACACACACACACACACACACACACACACACACACACACACACACACACACACACACACACACACACACACACACACACACACACACACACACACACACACACACACACACACTCACTCTCTCTCTCTCTCTCTCTCTCTTGCTCTCCTCTCTCTCTCTCTCTCTCTCTCTCTCTCTCTCTCTCTCTCTCTCTCTCTCTCTCTCTCTCTCTCTCTCTCTCTCTCTCTCTCTCTCTCTCTCTCTCTCAACAAAGTAATGCATCACTCAGCCAACAGAAGGTCTCTGAATGAGGCCACATAATAGCTTAGGAGTGTTTGGGAGTTACACAACATCTCTGTTATATACCAGCGCACACTTATTCCATGGCCTGGAAAACATGAACATACATAATTCCTTAGCATTTCTATGATTTAAATAAACAGAAGGAAGAAGAATAAATATTTGGGAGTTTTACTCTATTATGTTAGGTTAACTGTTAACTGTCACAACGCTTTATAAAATGCACTCGTTTCTTTCTGCTTGTCTGTGAAGGTATCTCGAAAGCAATTGTCAGATTGCTAAGAAATTAGCTGTGAACATTCCTGATTCCAAGAAGAAGAAACAAAGGTTATCCTATAACCCTAGTTATATGAATATGGCGAGCGCTCTGCTCTATTGGAACTGTCCCTTTAATCATATGGAGGGAGATGATATCACCAGGAGATGATCGTGGACTACAGGAGGAAGAAGACCGACATACAGCCCCTGTACATCGACGGGGGATGCGTGGAGAGAGTCTCGGTCATCAAATTCCTGGGCGTCCACCTGGAGGATGACCTGACCTGGAGAACCAACACCAAGGCGATTGTGAAAAAGGCACAACAGAGACTCTACTTCCTGAGAATACTGAGGAATTACCACCTCAGACAAGACCTGCTTGTGTCCTTTTACCGCTGCTCCGTGGAAAGCATCTTCACCTACTGCATCAACGTGTGGTTCCTCAGCTGCACAGCCGCAGAGAGGAAGATGCTCCAGAGGGTCGTCAACTCGGCCCAGAAAATCATCGGCTGCCCTTTCCCCTCACTGGAAGAACTATACAACTCCTGCTGTCTTAAGAAAGCAGTCAAAATACTGAAAGACCCACACCACCCGGGCAACAAACACCTCGTACGGCTGCGCTCGGGCAGGCGTTTCAGCGTCATGCCCACCCGGACTAACAGACTGAAGTTTCGTTTTTATCCCAGGGCCATATGTGCACTAAACCAGCTATAATTTAAAACAACAATCTCCCCTGCACCCCCCTTATGATCTAGGACTGTGTGACGGCTAGCACCTAGGGCTGCATTTAAAATGTTGTTGTAACACTGTAACAATGACAATAAAGATCATTCTATTCTATATGCTATCATGTAAACGTTCAACCACGTGCACTCACCTACACCTGCCTGACCACGCCCACATCCGCTCACATATAAGCAGGGTCATGGCCATACTACCAGCTCCTTCCCGAGTCTTTCACCGCCGAAACGGAAGACAAATGGAGTCCTCAGTGAGTCAGAGCAGAGAGCTCGCCATATTCATATAACTAGGGTTATAGGATAACCTTATATTATTATTATACGCTATATTTCATATGGCTTTACGCTCTGCTCTATTGGAACACAAGAGCGGAGCAGAGCGGAGAGCCCGACAGATGTACCCTCTAAGGTCCCCTACAACCATCAGAATACCGGGGAGGAGGCGGCTGGGTGGCGCAGCAGAGATTGCGCTCGTCACCAATGCAAGAGACTCCGGTCTTGAATCCCGGTGTCAGCATTGCCTCCGGCTCGGGCCGGCCGTCATACTGGCTCAATTGGCAGAGTCAGCGGGTGGAAGTCTATGGGTGGTAATCTGGACGTTGTGGACAGCGACTCCTACAGGTCGGTTGGGGGACGCCTGCACAGCAGAGACAGGATATAGCGGGGGTAGTGTGAGCCTCCCACACGTTACACCTCACCAATGAGAGTCCGCACTGGCAGGTGAAAAGATGTGACAGCCTGCCTCCTCATGTACCGGAGGGGACACGTGATGCAAGGCTTCCATCCTCCCTACAACCGACCAGTGGGGGGCATATGTGAGCAACATTCAAGACAGGGGAGGGGAGAATTGGAAACACGAAATTGGGATGGGAGAAAAATTGAAAATAAGGAGAAAAAGGGGATACAAAAAAATTAATACCGGGGAGGATCCGGGCCCCCCCTAGTGAGGGACGGGAGGGAGACCGGACCCGACTGTGCGAAGAGAGAACAGTACCTCAACGCACAGGGAGAGGAGACCGCGGGACTCACCTTTGTTTAGAAGGGCCCGCGACTACTCGGTCGCGCATTCCGCATGCCACAAGGGAACGGACGTGAAGCAAAAACATCACAGCCCCCCAACATCGCGGGGTCGGAGTCAAAAAACCCCGACCCCGTGGCAAGGCCGTAGCAGCGGGGCGTGGAGGAGGTCCCAGCCCCAGGCCACATCCCGGGGGCCAGGACCCCCCGAAAAAGGGGCCTGGCAAGGTCAACGAGGCCGCGGCATCGAGACCCCCCCAGACGGTCACTGGTGACACCACCCCCCACATCGCCAGCATATCGGACAGGGCCTACAATAGGTGAAGGCCCTTCTCCACCTGGCACGCTGCTCTGAAGCGCTTCAAGGAGGCTTCCGCCCCACAATGTCGTGGGGCCAGCTGGCGCACCGGGGAGACGACCCTCCAAGGAGGTTGATCCCTCAATCCAGGCCGACAGGTCTTAACAAGAGCAGAACTCGACCTGCGCCCGGAGCACTGCGGACTAGACAGGCGCCTAAGGGGCTAACTGTAAGAACAGTATCCCGTCCAGTGCGGATGGCAGTAGGGCATCCCGTCTCGGAGGTGGGACTTGAACCCAGACTCGGAGTACGGGGCTCCCAGGAAAACAAAGCACACTCTGCCCGAGGGGTGATAGCTCTGTCTTCGTGGGGTGTCAAACAAGAACTCCCCGCCCCCTCCATGTAATCCTAATTGTCCATCCAATGCTACAGGCTAACGGCTAGCTACAAGCTAACGGCTAGCTACTGTAGCTGTATCGGACGCGATGGAGAGGTAACGGAGCCGGCTGTTCTGCGGGGCCGTATGCCTGAGCAGCGGACCCCGCACAACTGACACATCCGTTTAGCCCGTCCGCCCCCGCCGCTCACCGCCAATTGATGTGAGTGATAGAGGCGGAGAGCCCGCGCCGCAAGACACCACCCACCAGAGAGACCGTCGGACCAGCCGACTGCCTCCCGCGGCAATAGTATCCAGCTGCACAGCCGGAGAGCAACGCTCGCGGGGGAACTGCCCAGCGACGCGCACTCCCCTCCGGGCGCCGCTGAGGCTCATCCTCCTGCCACAAACGTGGAGCATGAAAGCCCCACTACGCCCCGAGGAAGCCCGGATGTGAAGCGCCGGTGGAGGTCAGAATAACCCTCTATCTAGACTCTCCGGTGGTGGCGACATTAGTCTTTCTTTCTCCCGTAAATTAGTGAGAGGGAAAAAACAAAAGACAATGCCAACACAGCTCCTACAACTAACTAACTTAGCACTGATCTGAAGAAGGTGCACTGCAGCACGGACTTCCAGGTGTTGGAAGTAGGGAAGGAGCTGGTAGTATGGCCATGACCCCGCTTATATGTGAGCGGATGTGGGCGTGGTCAGGCAGGTGTAGGTGAGTGCACGTGGTTGAACATTTTCATGATAGCATATGATTAAAGGGACATTTCCAATAGAGCAGAGCGTAAAGCCATATGAAATATAACAATGGATATCAATATATCTCTAGTTGTATGTTTTAGCGCACAGCTTCAAAGCTTGCACTATGGGTCATTCCAAATAGCCATAGCAGGGCTCAGGCTTAAGGACCTGCTGTCGTCCCGGGACTGAGAGAAATAGGATCAGGGCGGATCGAAATACATTTTGTGATGAATTTGGGAGGAGAGTTGAAAAACTGCTCTTGAAAACTATGAATGCTTGATATATCGGTGACCATATCACTATCGGTCCGATAAGCAAAACTGGGCCGATGAGAACAACTGTTGATTATGTCTCTGTCTAGCTGCCATTGTGTGTGTTTTTATTTTTTTGGCCATGCAGAGTTTCTTTGGGTAACGTTACTTGAATGTGACAATGACACAGCACAGGATTGTGGGCTAACATTGTTTCAGTATGTACTGTACATAAATAGTATGTACAATATTTTATTATTATATAAATGTGTTTTATTTGTACATATCATATCGACAGGTAATATTAGTTATCGGTAAAAAAAATTATTGTTATCGGCCAAAATGTTGATATTGGTGCATCCCTATTGAAAACAAAGTATCCCTTCCAGCTTCCACAGCTAACATTAGCTGTGCAGCAGACTCAGGTAATTACCTCTATCAAATTGTGGCATTAATGAGACAGCTATGTTAATAGGGATCCTTCAGTTTCTCTAGTCCACTAATTCTGTCCTTATATAGCCAGATAATGCATCAGCTAGTACTAAAAGTACATACCCAAGTACATCGAAGATTACTCCACTTCTACAAGGTCCATTGGCATGTTCTTGGTATCTAGGGACATCTATGGACCTCAGAGAATGTATTCCCGGTGTCAGCAATATTGTGTCTGTTACTATGCTTGAGTAATGAACCAAAGGAGAATATCAATTATTATTATTATTAGTTTTTTCCCCGATATTTGACAGTGAATAACACCATGCTAACACATCAAGTGTACAACAAATCTAACCAAATTAACAAAGGACATATGATTTAAAGAGGTTTTTGTAGTACTGAATTTTGCCATGAAACATGCAATTTGAAATATGAATATAGAATATAGAATACCAGGCCTATAAATGACTTCTGTGGATCGGGCAAAATCTCCTCTTTCCAATGGCAGAGTTAAATCTGGATTTAGTACCACCAGGCGCCCGTTACAGGGCAGCAAAGACTGTGAATGAAATCTACTGTAAGTACAGTTACTTTTGGAATTTAAATAAATCTCGATCGGACTTAAGAGGTTAACACCACAGAAACTCTCCTCCATGTATCAGACCATTTCTTTGTCACTAACTAACTAACTAACTCTTATGCTAAACCCCAAACCACCCACTCCAACTCAAACTGTATCATTCAGACACAACCTATGCAGACCTACACAGACTTTCTCTGCTCTCCCTTCATATTTTGCAACCTCCACCCTCCTTTCAGCCCTGTAAACTTCCTTTGACAAGCTCTGTCACCTTGCCAAGAACCATGGCTGACGGATGCAGTTGGAGAAGAAAGACTGAGACTGAGAGCTGCAGAGAGGAAGTGCAAAAAGATCTGCCTCACTGATGACATCATCTCCCCTGTTCTGACACTATGACCCGATACCCTCCCCATTCCTCCAGACCATCGCACTAGACATGCTCGCTTTCCTGACTGCAACCATCAACTCCTCTCTCACCTCCGGGGGGGTTCCCACCTCTCTAAAACAAGCCATAAAGAACGAGTCATAAAGAAAACAACCCTGAACCCCGTAACGTAATAGATAACTACATGCCTCTCTTTTCTCTCTAAATCACTTGAATGTGCCATATCTAACTTGCTCACTGATTATCTTACAGAACGATCTCCTGGATCCAAATCAGTCAGGCCTCAAGGCCCTCATAGCAGTCACAAAGGCTCTTCACATAGCAAGAGCAAAAGGCCTCTCCTCTGTCTTGATTCTCTTGGACCTGTCAGCAGACGTCGACAGTCAACCATCAGATCCTCCTCACATCCCTTGCAGGAATGGGAGTTGTAGGTTCTGTACTGGCATGGCTGCTACCAAGTATCAATCATGGCTGCTACAGTACCAAGCGCCTTATCGCCCCTACCCCCTACAGTCTAGTGTCCACCAGGGCTGGGGTCCTCTTCTCTTTCTACACCAAATATCTGGGTAACATTATCTCTTCTCATGCCTTCTATAGTCCTTGATGACTGGCTGGACCTCTCTGCTCACAAACAATCAGAATCTGCATATTATGCCTGAGTAATGTGAGAAGGATCCGCCTCTTCCTCACAAAAGACGCCATCCAACTCCTCCTGCATGTCTCACCTTGACTATTGCAATGCACTGCCAGCTAGTTTACCGGCTTGCGCCACCAAGGCGCTTCAACTCATACAGAATGCAGTGGTTCGCCTTATCGCCAACCTACCAAAGTTACAGTATCACACATCACCTCACTTCTCAGAGAGCTGCACTGGCTTTCAAGTCAAGGTTCTGTTATGTCGTAGTAAGAAGAAGTAATGGACACTTTAGTACCAGCGTCTGTCTTTATTCACGTTCATGCCTAGAGCTAACTTGCTCAGTCCTTCACTCCAACTGGTGTGTCACGCCGGGGCACATCACCCCGGTGTAACCCATGCTCTAGGTTAGAGCTCCGCCTACAGGCCTAATGGAGACACCACATATCCTTCTCAATAAGACAACACTTACATGGCTGGTTATAACAGTAACTTAGAATCCATTAAGGCTAAACAGTAAAGAACATTTCAAAGTGTGTAGGCTACTCTTACCTTTCTTAAGTTATAACTAAGATAGAGTCCATTAAAGCTAAACAGTAAAAAGAACATTTACTCTACCGTTCTTATTCCTGCCTATGAAAAACAGAATAAACATTTGTATACATATTTCAATTCTATGCATTACTAGCATTCAAGTCTGCCACAATTATAATTAACCAGAACTGTTAACTCTTTCACCTTTCAGCATTACTAATATCAATATTACATAACACTTTTCTCAGTGGCTCATCACAAAGTCCTGAGTCCACACAGGTGCTCGTCTCGACCTGGCCTGTCTTACAGGTTCTGTGTGTGTGTCAGAAGGTGGCACTGTTGTAATGTCACCGCCCAAAGGCGACCCCTCGCCGTCCCCCTCTCCTCCCCAAAGAGAGACCGGTGCCAGATGGGACGCATTCCAACAGCGTCCATCAGCCAGCATGTAGGTGTGCGGCCCTTTCTGTCCCACCACCTTGAGTGGCTTGGAGAACTTGCACTGAGTCTTAGGAAGAATTCCAGGTTTCTTAACCCGAACGTATGAGCCACATGGGAATGACACACTCTTCGCTCCTCGCCTTTGATCCGTGTACGCCTTGCTTCTGTCCTGTTGCACTGCTACTCTGGCGGCTATGTCCTCCGACGAGTGTGGTGTGGCTTGTGGAATCTGAAATCCAGCCACATGGAGTTTGGTGCGCATAGGCTTACCATGCAACAGTTCTGCTGGTGAGTGCTGTGTCGCAGAGTGAGCAGTAGACCGGTAGGCCTGTAAGAAGTCTGTTGTAAACTCCTTCCATTGCTTGCCTTCCAGCGAGGCCGTCTGCAAGCTGTCTTTCAAACTGCGGTTAAAGCGTTCTATTTCCCCATTTGCCCGTGGATAATACACAGATGGCTTCCTGTGCACTATGCCCCTGTCTTGGAGAAACGCCTCAAACTCCCGAGACACAAACTGAGAGCCATTGTCAGAGACGAGCTCTTTCGGATTGCCCTCTCTGCTGAAAACTGTAGATAGGAATATTGTCACAGTCCGTGATGTAACCTGTGGCACAAAAGCTATCTCAGGCCACTTGCTGTAGTAGTCTATTAGTGTGATTGCAAAGCGACAGTCCAGGGGCGCTCTATCAAAGGGCCCCACCACGTCAATTGCCAGTTTCTCCCAAGCCCCAGTAGGATAGGGCACAGGCTGCAGTGGAGAGGTGCATGTGACTGCCGACTTGTCATGTGACTGGCATGTGTTGTGTGAGATCCACAGCCTTGGTTGACGCGCGCATGTGCTTTTCCGTAAGAAAACAGCTGAGATGAATTGTTTGGTTTATAGAAAAGAGTATTTATTGTCATTTACTTGAAGCTTTGTTTAGCGTGAATGGGTTCCTACCAGATGACGTGGAGGTGTGCTGGCTTATTCCCGTTGCATGGTGTCCTGTTTCCAATTTCTAAAGTTCCAAATCCATAGCGCTTGCGACGGTCAAAAACCGTCTGGGCTGCATGCCTTACATTCCAGTGTCATGTTTTTTACTAGCGCACCAGTCCATTAATAAAGTGAGTTCACACACTAAGGTGCTGTAATCACCGGTTCAAAATGGGCTGGACCAGACACGCCTCCACGTTGTTGAAGCAACACACATCCAAGTCATAACAAATAAAAGATGTTATCAATCAAGTTCATTTCAAATCGTTTTCCAAACAATATTGCTTCATATTTTTAACTAAATAAATAAATAAATATTAAGGGCTGAATCTGGCTCCAACATACCGGCCCCTAATTGTTCTGTAAGAGAACGGTACAATTACCAACAAAATCAGGAGGAGCCAGCCAAAACGAAACAGATTTCATATTCTAAATTACATTCCTTTTTTTTTTAAACAGCCATGTCCCCCCGACGAGGGATTCAAAAGTTCTGCTTTCAAAAAACGCAAAAACTCACGGTCCATAAGGTCCCCCCAACGAGGGATTAAAAAGTTCAGCTTTCAAAAACGCAAAAAAAGCGCCTCACAGTCCACGAAGTGTGTAATGTGTGCGATGTCCGTGTGAGAGAGGGGGGGGCTGGGAGAAAGAAAAAGAAGGGGATATGGTGGGGTGGGGGGGGGGGGGGGAGAGAGATATGGGGGGGGTCTTCTTATATTTTTGCCTCAAGGAGTAAGACAAGCTTCGTGATGGGCCTGATCAAGGTGTTGGTCTTGGTTTGCACCTCGACTTGTCTCACAAAACCCTTTTTGTCTGGCCGGGTTTGTGTGATTCGTCCCATGATCCACGAGTTTCTAGGAGCAGAGTCGTCTATTATTAAGACAATATCACCGGCCGCCATGTTTCTCCTTTTCTTTGTCCACTTTTGTCTTTCTTGCAGTTCTGGCAGGTACTCTCTTGTCCACCGTTTCCAAAACAGGTCTGTCATGTATTGCACTTGACGCCATCTTCTCTTGGCATAACAGTCATCTAGGCTGAATACTCCGGGTGGCAGTGAAGGCTTTTCTTTGAGGAGAAGGAGGTGAGTTGGTGTGAGAGGTTCCAGATCCAGAGGGTCATTGGAGGCTTTAGAGATGGGCCGATCGTTAATTATGGCTTCCACTTCACATAAAAGTGTAGCCAATCCTTCCTCATCCAGAGTCTGTTCCTGTGTTAAAGCTCCAAGAATGCGTCTGACTGTTCTTATTTGTCTCTCCCATATTCCACCGTGGTGTGATCCGGCAGGTGGGTTGAATGTCCATGATATGCCTTTCTCAAGTAAGGTGGCGTGAATCTTGAGATTGTCCAGATCTTGAATAGACTCTTGTAGCTCTCGTTCTGCCCTGACAAGATTCGTTCCATTATCAGATCTCATGGTCTTGACGGTGCCTCGTCTGGCTACAAATCTTCTTATTGCATTAATGCATGAGTCTGTATTAAGTGTATGAGCAACCTCCAAGTGCACTGCTCGGATATTCAGGCACGTGAAGATCACGCCATACCGTTTCAACATTGTTCTCCCTCTTTTCATTTGAAATGGGCCGAAGTAGTCTACACCCACGTTTGTGAAAGGTGGTTGGTCAGGTAGCAGCCTGTCCTGGGGTAAGGTATTGTGTACCTCTGACGCCACTCGACCTCCTACAGTGGACACACTTTGCGATCACTGCCCTGACTGCAGAGTTGACCTTAGGTATCCAATACTTTTGCCTCAGGCGTGATAGTGTATGGTTCCGCCCGCTGTGTCCAACGGTTTCGTGGACATGTCTGATGATTAATGTCGTTACATGATGTTTTCTTGGCAGAATGGCGGGGTGCATGGCCTCAGGGAGCATTGCAGACCTGACCAATCTTCCACCAACCCTTATTAGCTCATCATGAAGAACTGGGGTAAGTTTATGGATGTGACTGGTCTTCTTCACAGCCGTTCTTTTCCTTAGTGACTCTAGTTCCTCTTTGTATTCTGTTGATTGACAAAATTGGATAATGGCATGTTCGGCTTCCTGTAAGTCATCAACAGACAACAGAGCTTTGCAATTTCCTTTTTTCTTTTCCGGTGCACCTTTCGTTTCCTTCTTTTCTTTGCAGGCCTTTTTTAGTGTTGCTTTAATCCTCAATATCCATGCTACGGCTTTTCTGAGACGATGCCACTCAGAGTAGTAGGTGATTAATTTCATGACTGTATTCACAGACTGATCCACAGGAGCAACATTTATAGTGAAGACCTTTACTTCCGGATCGTCCTTTGTCAATGTGCATTCTGGGCATTGTGGCCACTCCGATTCTGGATGTTGCATGAATTCAGGACCTTGTATCCATGTTGAATTCAAGAAGCGAGCTGTTGATAAGCCTCTCGATGCGCAGTCAGCGGGATTCAGAGTGCCGTTGACATACCTCCACTGTGTAACATCAGATTCCGTACGGATGTTGCTCACTCTGTTGGCAACAAAGGTGTGATATCTTGAGGTTTCATTGTTCAGATACTTAAGCACAGATGTGCTATCTGTCCAATAGACCGATGGGATCAAAGGGAGTTCAAGTTCTGCCTGCAGAAAGGTATCCATTCGTACAGCCATTGCTGATGCTGTAAGCTCGAGCCTTGGGATGGTGATGGGTTTTAATGGTACCACCCTTGCTTTGCCCATGACAAACACGCAGTGGACTTTGTGCCTGTCGTCCAGCAGCCTTAGGTAGGAGACTGTGCCGTAACCACTTTCACTTGCGTCTGAGAAGTGATGGAGCTGCGCAGAGATTAGGTTTCCGAAATCCTCGGGCGTGAAGCATCTCTTAACTTTGAAGTTTTCCAGCTGGGATAGGTCGGCTAGCCAGGTCAACCATCTTCTTTGCAGGTGTTGAGGTATGTGATCATCCCAAGCTAGCTTTAATCCACACAGCTCTTGCAGTATCTGCTTTGCGGAGAGGACAACGGGTGCCATGAGAAATATTTATACTTTGCATAAACCTGTGTGCCTCTTTTTGCAGCTGGTGCTTATTAGTGATGGTCATGGCTATGGCACTAGACAAGCCTTGAAGGGTCGGTTCGCCCTGCCGAGACCCAGAACTGAAGCCTTAAAGAAAACTGTAATGTACAGGGCAATGTCCTACTGGAATAGACTTCCACAATATTTGGTTTCAATTACCAGTAAGGTGGGATTCAAGAGGAGACTACGAGTGGCTGTAATGCAGAAAGAGGTTGATTTTGGTTAGGTCTAATCTGTGTCTAATGAATGGGTTCTTGTGTTGGGTTATGTGTTGTTTTGGAATGTGTTTGTCTAGTGGTTATGAGTATTAGAGTATGAGTGTATGGAATGTTGTGCTGTTTTTGAGCACATTTTAGTTTGCTCTGAGATGTCTTTGTTGTTTTATTGATATTTGTTGTTTTATTGATATTTGTTATTGTTGTCTTTGTTGTCTTTGTTGTTCTATTGATATTTGTTGTTTTATTGATATTTGTTTTTGTTCTATATTAGAAAATTTGGCATACATATTTGGTTGTATGTCTGATTTTAATTGGTTTAATGTTCTATAATTGTTTGTATATTTTATTGGTGTTTTATTGATATTTGTTTTGTTTTTATGTTGTTTATTGATTATTCTTGTTTAATTTTATATGTTTGGATCCAGACCCCAGGAAGAATAGTCGCTGCTGAGGCAGTGACTAATGGGGATCTGAAATAAAGAAATAAAGAAAGAAACATACCCAAAGGATCATAGATAGAGCTCACCATAGACAAGATCCCTCGTCTGGTAAGCGGCCTGTCTTGAAGCTGTATTTTGAAGGCAAATGAATCCGACTGGGTACACCATTGTACCCCAAGGGCTCTTTCGATGGGCAGTGCATCCTGATCCAGATCTAGATCTTTCACCCCTTGCGCTCGGATCTGTTCTGGGATGGAGAGAAGCAACGACCTGCTGTTGCTGATCCACTTGTTTAGCTTAAACCCACCCATGGCACACAGACTGATGAGTTCTTTGGTGAGTTGTATGGCCTCTTGCTCAGACTTTACTGACTTTGAGACCTTTCTCATGAATATATGGTCTTCTTGAGACATCTCTAGGCACTCTTCATGCTGGCGCTCTGGGAAATCATATTTCATCTGCTGTTGCAGCAATTCCTCAATCCTTACCAGAGAGATCCTGTTTGTGGTAACGACGTTCCCAGTGCCCTGTGTGAGTGGCCCATTGACTGTCCATCCGAGAGTGGTTTTAACAGCAAAAGGTCCTTTTCCCTGGCTGTTAATTATCATCCATGGCTCCAAAGCCTTTGGAACGTCGTTGCCGATCAGCAGTCCGATTTCTGCTTTTATTCTAGGAAGTTTAACTTGGTGTAGATATGGCCATTGCTTTATATCCTCCTGGTCTGGGATATTTTCAGCTTTCACAGGAATCGCAGAGTGTGAGTAAACCTCTGGGAGTTCCAAATACTCATTGCTGTCAAGAGCACTGATTTCCATGCCGTTTACCATGGATGTCTTTATGACCTGTTCCTCGTTCATAGTTCTTAACAAAATGGTAGTTCTGCTTCCTGTGGCCTGCAGCTGTCTGAGCAAGGACTCTGTGCAGAATGTTGCAGAACTTCCTGGATCCATAAAGGCGTATGTGAGAATCACCTTATCACTTTTCTTCATTTTGATTTTTACAGGAACTATGGCGAGTTTGCATTCTGATTTACCGGCCCCAGTGTCACTCCACACCTCAGCTTGATTTGTGTATACTGTCCCGGCTGTATCTTTAGAGTTTTCATCCTTCTCTATATTAGGATATTTTCTGTTGATGTGCAGGATTGTGGGATGTTTGAGAGAACACACTTGACAGGTAAGTCTCTTTTGACAACCTTTGCTCATGTGACCCACTTCAAAACATCCAAAACACACTCCTTTTTTCTTCAAGAATTCTTTCTTTTTCAGTTGTGAACATGAACTGAGCTCATGGTTTCCCTTGCAATGTAAACATTCGTTGGTTGTTTTTCTTGGTGCTTTATCCACACATTCGGTTACAGCCTGCTTGTAGAAGCTGCCTGTCACCTTTGCCACATTGGTAGCGAATCCACTGTATGCACTCTTAGGCCTTCTGTCTTTAGAGAGGAAGGGCTTGCCTGGTGGTGGTATGACGGGCCTTCTTGTCTGTGTGGGATTTAAGCTTCCAAACAACGGATGTGATAGGATTCTGGATTGATAGTTTATAAATTCCACCAGCTCTGGACATTTTGGCCTTGTTCCATAACGATCCTGTAATTCACAAGCTCTGAATCTCCATCTTTCTTGCGTCTTGTAGGCTAATTTACTGAGAATGGCTCTCATGTTAGTTGGATGGTTCAATTCCTCCAAGTACTCGACAGAGCTCATGGCATTGAGACAACCATTGAGAAACACAGCATAAGCCTGCAATGCCTCTGCATCTTCAGCTTTGATTATTGGCCAGCTGAGCACTTTGTCCAAGTATGAAGTGGCAATCTTGTGTTCATTACCGAAATGCTTCTTTAAAAGCTCCTTTGCTGTAGTGTAACCTGTGTCTGGAAGCATGTATTGGCAACTGCGCACCAGTTCCCTTGGCTGACCTGATGTGAATTGCTCCAGAAAATACAGCATATCCTGGCGGTTCTCAGTTTTCCTCTCAATGCCATGTTCAAAAGCTCTTATAAAGAATTGGTATTCCAGAGGGTCTCCTTTAAAGACAGGGATAGTGATTGATGGCAAAGTGAATTGTCCTTGTTGCTTAATCAGAGTTTCTGTTATCCTATTTTGACCTTCCATTAGGTTCACCAGACTGTAAAATTCATGCTTTTTACTTGTGTCCTGGGTATTTGTTGTAGGTCCTTTACTGTGTGGTTGTGTTGATGGTCCTACATGTCCATGTGCATCTGTGCCATGTGGCATGAAGTGGCGTGCGCCTGTAAAAGCAAGGAGGTCATACGGTCTGAAAGATGAAGTATTTTCATATGACATAGCTTGTACTTTGGTGCCACCTAGAGGAGGATTAATTGTATGCGTGGCATAGACTGAGGACAAAGGGTCGTATTCTTGATGCCTTTGATATGTTAGTTGTGATGGTATTTTTTTACGACAGATTCATATTCTGTCATAGTTCCATGTGTTGCTCTTTCCACTGGTTCCTTGTGAGTGGGTCTTGATCTGGTTGGAACATCATCCATGTTGGTGCTGTCCAAACCTGCTGTCCATGACAGCTTTTCTGGTTGTTGTTCAGTTTCCTCTTGAATGTGTCCTTCCAGGTATTCATTCATTCCATCCGATTGTTGCATTTCTTTAGGTACAGTTTGTGTTAATTCATGTGATAATTCATATCCTTTGATAATGCTTAACTTTGCTTTGTTAGCAGCCATCTGAGTTTCCATCTCAAGCTTTTCTTTCTCGGCTTGGAGCTCTGCTTCTTTTATCTCAAGCTGTTGCTTCCTTTTAAGTCCTTCAACCTTGACTGCTAGTTCAGCTTGTTCACTTTCCAATTGCATTTTAAGAGATGCTATGGATGATCTTGAGGATTTTGATGAGCGTCTTGATCGCACATTGGAAACACTGTCCTTTGGGGCAATATCATCCACTGTAATTGCAATATTCCTTGTAGCATCATGATCAGTCACCTTTTCATTTTGATCAATCCATTGTAATACACAGTCTTTGAATTCATCCACTGGTATTATTTTAGGGATGTACCACTCACTTTGATCAAGTTTAACATCATCCTCTGACATTACTGACAATAAAGTTTTGACACAATCATTTACATCATTCAGTTCTTGATATGCTTTGTTGAACTCGTTTTCCACTTTTGATTTAACGATTTCCACCTGGCATGTATGCTTCATTAAATCAAAGATTTCATTTTTCCTTCTGGTTAAAACACCCAATTTGGCGCTTCTAGATGCTTTCAATTCTTGTAATCTATTGGAATGTACAGCGTCAATTTCTTCCACCAAACGTTCCATTTTCCTTTAATGTTTGATTTGGTTCCAACAAATAACTGAAATGGTGCATTTATTGCACATGCTTTTCAATTTAATTCAAACATCGTCGTCGACTGATACTTCGACTTGATTCGTTTCTTGATTATTATCTGACGACGGGGATAACACTATGAAATGACGTCAGTGCTTCACAGACGCGCATCCAATGAGTGGCGCGTATCCATTCATTGAACTCCGTCCATAGTTAACCTCGTTCCCAGTAGTAACGTGGAATGTTCGATACACAATCTTTGAAGCAAACAAACGTAACGTTATTTCCAGCAATCAATTCCAGTGATGTTCCTTAAACAAAGGCGCAAGTATTGCATGCCTGGTTTTTGACAATGTGAGATCCACAGCCTTGGTTGACGTGCGCATGCGCTTTTCCGTAAGAAAACAGCTGAGATGAATTGTTTGGTTTATAGAAAAGAGTATTTATTGTCATTTACTTGAAGCTTTGTTTAGCGTGAATGGGTTCCTACCGGATGACGTGGAGGTGTGCTGGCTTATTCCCGTTGCATGGTGTCCTGTTTCCAATTTCTAAAGTTCCAAATCCATAGCGCTTGCGACGGTCAAAAACCGTCTGGGCTGCATGCCTTACATTCCAGTGTCATGTTTTTTACTAGCGCACCAGTCCATTAATAAAGTGAGTTCACACACTAAGGTGCTGTAATCACCGGTTCAAAATGGGCTGGACCAGACACGCCTCCACGTTGTTGAAGCAACACACATCCAAGTCATAACAAGTAAAAGATGTTATCAATCAAGTTCATTTCAAATCGTTTTCCAAACAATATTGCTTCATATTTTAAACTAAATAAATAAATAAATATTAAGGACTGAATCTGGCTCAAACATGTTGCATGCTTTGATAGCCGACTCAACCTGGGCATCCATGCCAGGCCACCATTATACTTCTCTGAGTCTCTGTTTTGTCCTCACGATTCCCTGGTGAGTGTCGTGAGCCAGGGAGATCAGTTTGGGCTGTAGACTCTCTGGGACGAGCAGTCTATATGGGCCTCGCACGACACAGTCCTCGTGTAGAGAGAGTTCGTTCTGTAGTTTGAAGAACCTCCGTAGGTCCGGGTCTAGATCCTTTTCGGATTTAGGCCATCTGGAGGTGAGTATCTCACGTAGTTTCAGTTGCACCGGGCAGGCAGTGCATGCAGCTTTGAACTCCGCCGCCGTGATAGCTGAGAAATTAGAGACAAGGGCTACCACTTCCACGTCCTTTTCCTGGCTAGGTTCTGAGCCGGGTAGTGGGAGACAGGACAGGCAGTCCGCAGTAACGTTTTCTCTGCCGGGCTTGTACTGAATGTCATAGCAGAATGACATTAGCCTAGCGGACCACCTGGCCACGCGCATGCCTGCTCTACCTTGACCTTTTGAAGAGAGCAGTGTGGTCAGGGGACTGTGGTCTGTCCGTAGTGTGAAGTGTCTTCCCCACAGGTATGTCCTCCACTTTTCCGTTGCCCACACACAGCCCAGCGCCTCTTTTTCCACAGTAGAATATTTTCTCTCTGCCTGGGACAGCGTGCGGGAGGCGAACGCCACAGTCCTTTCTGAGGCGTCCGGATGCATCTGGGTGAGGACGGCGCCCAGACCGTAGTCCGATGCGTCTGTAGTGACGACCGTGGGCAGCTCAGGGTCAAAGAGTGAGAGTGCAGGGCTATCAACTATGAGTCCTTTAACTGCCTCAAAACTCTGCTGAGCCTCAGGAGTCCAGTCGAATGTTGCTGACCCTCGGAGCAGCACTCACAGCGGCTCCACGACAACGGCGTAGTCTGGGAGGAATTTTGAATACCACCCTGTGAGCCCCAGGAATGACCTCAGCCTGATGAGATCTGTAGGTGGGGGTAGCTCAGACACAGCAGCTGCGTGAGATGCGTCAGGTTGTAGTCCTTTTGCTGACACTGTGTGCCCCAGGAAAGTCAGCTCTGTTTTCCTGACGTGACACTTGGAGTAGTTGAGCTTGAGCCCCACGTCGTCTATGCGTCGCAGCACCGCCGTCAGGTTCCTGTCGTGCTCCTCCACTGATGTACCTGTGACAATGATGTCATCGAGATAGCACTGGACCCCCGACAGACCTTTAAGGATTATTGACATCATCCGTTGGAAACAGCTGGGTGCCGATGCCAGTCCGTACGGCACTCTCTTAAAGCGAAACAGTCCATCATGAGTAATGAATGTCGTCAAGCTACGGCTGTCCTCGTGTAGTGTAACCTGGTGATAAGCACTCTGGAGGTCTAATGTCGAAAACAGTGTTGCGCCCCTCAATTCTGTAAACAGTTCATCCATGTGGGGTAGTGGAAACCCATCTATGACTACTGCCTTATTTGGCTCCCTCAGGTCCACACAGAGGCGTAATTCTGCGTTTTTCTTTGTAGTAACGACTATGGGTGAGATCTATTCAGATGCCTCTACAGGCTCGATTATGTCCTGCTCTACCAGTCTCTTTATCTCCTGGGATACAGCTGCTCTAACTGAGAATGGCAACCTACGTAGTGGTTGTTGTACCGGTCTGACTTCTGGACGTATTTTCACCCTATGTGTGAACGCCTTTGCACACCCAAGTGTATTTTTCTCAACACTGGTCGCAACTGAATTTGTCTGGTTGTACTGAGCTGACGTGACCTTGCCGTCTAGTATCTGCATCTGTAACGCAGTAAACAGGTCCCTCCCTAACACTGGAGACCCATTCTGCACAATGTAAATTTCTGCGTCAGTGCAGCGGTCACCAAAAGCTACACTAGCCTTCAAGCATCGATGAACGAGGATTGCATTACCTCCGTAGCTGACTAGACTTAGCTTTGGTGTTGTAAGAGATGCATTAGGGAATAATTGCATGTAACTCGCTCTGGGCAAAATAGACAGCTGAACCTGTATCTAGCATGAGCTCAATGTCCTGACCGTCTCGTTCATCTGTGCTAACCTGCACTGTACACACTATCTTTTCAACCGAACGTGCACCATCTACCATGCACAATACAGTCACTTCCGGTACAATCTCAGACTCGGTTACCTCACCCACACTGTTTTGAAAAATGTCCCTTCTTTTTACACGTGTTGCACAGTGCATCCCTAGCAGGGCATCCATCAAAGCTGGCGATGTGTTGAGGAGAGCCACATCTGTAACATGTCCTACCCTGCATAGATTGTGTAGGCAAGGGTTGCGGTGACGCATTGAAATTACCCCGCTGTGACTTGTACTGTCGCGAGCGTGAAAACTGGACCGCCTCCACCGTGCTCTCCGGCTGTCCCTGAAGCATGACTTTTGCCTCCGACACCGCGGTTTCAATCTGAGCAGCGATCATTACAGCCTTGGTCAGTGTCAGTGGAACTTCCAGTAGTAATCGCTCCCTGATGCGTGCTGAGTTGGTCTTTTCGACCAGCTGGTCCCGGATCATTTCCTCTTCCATCCCCCCGAACTCACAAGTTGTAGCTAGCTCCTTCAGGGAGGCAACGTACTGGTCCGTGCTCTCGCCATTGCGTTGGCTACGTTGACGAAAACGGTAGCGCTCCGCCACTACATTAACTTTCCGTGTAAAGAACTTTCTAATAACTGATAAAGCTGTGGCGTACTTATCATCTGCCACCGTCATTGTATAGAAAAGTCTTTGTCCTTCCACTCCCAAACAATGGACAAGCAGGGCACGCTTGCGCGCGTCAGGTAGCTCCTTCTCGGACATGGCTAGTAGGTAATTTTCGAACGAGCGGATCCATGCCGTGAATGGAATGGCTGGCTCTCCGCCGTTTTGAAGAAAAGGTGCCGGTTGGCTTAGGTTCAACATCGACATCGTCGTCGCCAATATGTTATGTCGTAGTAAGAAGAAGTAATGGACACTTTAGTACCAGCGTCTGTCTTTATTCATGTTCATGCCTAGAGCTAACTTGCTCAGTCCTTCACTCCAACTGGTGTGTCACGCCGGGGCACATCACCCCGGTGTAACCCATGCTCTAGGTTAGAGCTCCGCCCACAGGCCTAATGGAGACACCACAGGTTCTTGACCTGGCATTCTGCTCAATGAGGGGAACGGCTCCCTCCTACCTACCAGTCAATGTTCTCTAACTACATACCCTCAAGATCCCTACATTCTGCCTCTTCTGGCTGCCAGGGACTGCCTGTTTGGGCTCCTGGGGGGGGGGGGGGGGGTCATTGAAACAAAGCAGGCTATTGTCTGTCCTCTCTCCACTGTGGTGGAATTAACTTCCCAACAGTTACAGTAGGACAGCTGACACCCACCCAATATTCTGCCGTAGACTAAAAATGCACCTTTTCCATCAATACCTTAAAAAAAAACGTCTTAGTGTCTTTTACTACCATATACGATGCAATTCCATCTATAAATTGCCAAGTTATAGAGAAGTCAGCACTCCAACAAGAAAGACACACATATTTTTGATTTATCAAGGTGGTGCAGGGCCCAACATATAGACAGGATACTCTCTCCATATCTCCAAAAACATTACTTTCCTACTGACAATCCTTGCTGGTATGCATCTTATAATATAACAATAGAGAGACCTGTAGGTTTAAATACCGATTGAATTGGCTTTGGATACTCATTTCCATTAAGGCTACATAAGATCAAACAACGTTACTCTTGTATGCTGTTGCCAGTCGGGTCCTGGTTAGGAAGTTGGCTCCAAAACTGGCAGACCCATAAGTCACACAGCAGAGGCTTTCACAGTAAGACAAGATACAAGATGTTGGCACCAAATAGCACACTTACAAGCTAGTAGGCCTCATCACAGCAGATGCCTTAATTCACAATGACTAGCCCACACATAGCAACTCTGGCTCCAAAATTGCAGCCAACTATCAAACCAGGCTTCACATATTACACAATCAATATCAAAGAAATGCACAACCAACTAGCCAACAAGATAAACTCTCACCACAGCAGGCAGGCAATACCATTTTAACGCACCCTGAATGGATAATGTTACTGTCAAATTTTCAGTCATAGCAGTTGCTTGAAGTTGAAGTCACAACAGCCTGTGTTTAAAAGCTGACACTGCTCTCCAAATTGCACATCCAGTTTTAGGTGTCGGGATTCATAAGTGTAATATTAAATGTCAATGTAGGGAAATTAGGAAATATCATGCAGCTGATTGGGGGAATACCATAGGGCAGGGGTGTCAAACTCATTTTCACAGAGGGCCACATCAGCATTATGGTTGCCCTCAAAGGGCCAAAGACTGTATAAATGTTAATGTAATGTAAAATAAATGTAGCTACTCATTTACATATTATTAAACATGTTGTTTCTGTATTTATTACTTATTCAAGTTATACATATTGCATATGCATTTGCATAGATGTAAAAATATATGTTAGCTTATGTTATTTTAACAAATAATTTTAGTTTATCAGAACCCCATACTCCATAAATCAATGATCAAACCATTCAAGTAAATAACAAAGAAAAATATCATCAAATACAAGCTATGACATTAAGTTTGTTCAAAACCTTTTTGTCACAGTCAAGAGGGGCATAACTAACAACTGTGAGCTGCAAAGAACACGTGGGACAGATGTAGCAGATGTTACAAAAACAAATGGCTGCACACAACCTTGCAGAGGCCATACATCCAACTAATGGAAGATAGTTTAATTAACTTTAATTAACAGATTTCAGAATGGGTACAGTACAGTACAGCTCAATACACACAATTGTTAAGGGGATGCAGACCAGAGAAAGACTTTTGACTTGTTTACATCAGGGTCCCCCATTTTCAATTCATAATGAAATTGCTATTATGTGTCTGCATGAACACACAACTGTAACTGTACTCAAAAATAACAAAATAAGGGTTGTCTGTTCACAACTATATTGGTCAAGTTTTGGGTGGGACTTGTTTGCGTCCCTACAGCTTCTTATTCAATTGAGCGAGATGCTCGGTTATGTCACACAGCCAGTTTGCATCTGACAGTTCAGACAATATTTCTTCAACCCTTTGTTACCTATTCCGCCTGGATCTTTTTCGTATTTTGAGCTGTAAAATTGTCAAAGAATGTCTGAGGAGTAAGTGCATTTGGCTTTTTTCCCTAACGGAGTTGCACTTCCGCGTTCGGTTTGCGCGATCTGATTGGCCACTGATGTTTTTTTCAGTGCCAAACGCGTTACTCCTAACAATCGCGCCAGCAGGCTGTTACCCTAACCTTAACCAACTAACCCTAACCCTAACCTTAACCCTAACCTTAACCAGCTAACCCTAACCCTAACCCTAACCATAACCTTAACCTTAAACCTAACCTTAACCAACTAACCCTAACCCTAACCCAGTGGCGGCTGGTCAATAGGGGCGCTAGAGCGCCGCCCTCCCTGGTTAAAAGAAAGAAGAAGATTTTTTTTTTATTTTTTTTTAAGAGCCCTAGAAATCAAATAAACATGTTTAAAATGAATAATATTTACTCATTTTAAGTATGTTTGTGTTTCCAATGCACAATATAACGTTAATATATCAAATATAAATAATTGTTTTCATTAACAGGAAGTGACTGTCTGCTAGAGAATAATACCGCCTCTATACTTTCCATAGCCGCATTTCTCCTGGGCTAGACGCATAGTGCTTACAGTGGGCGTGCACTGGTTTCATCGCTGTACTGTCGCAGCCAATCAGTGCGTAATTCGCTGTGCGTTGAAATATGATGTATTATGATGGAAACTGGGCGCGTTTTCAAGCGATCTATTATCATCTAAGCAAGCAGCGTCAATAATCTCCGTAGC
This sequence comes from Notolepis coatsorum, assembly GCF_963971535.1. NCBI lineage: Eukaryota > Metazoa > Chordata > Actinopteri > Aulopiformes > Paralepididae > Notolepis > Notolepis coatsorum. Next base: position 56,245,385 of record NC_140180.1, on the reverse strand, counting down.
CGCATTTCTCGGAGACGCTCTCTGATTGGCCGATGCCAGTTTCTACACTGGGAAAGCTTTGCCACTCTTCGTTCGAAGTAGGTTAAGGTAACGTTAGAGTTTGTCTTAGAGCGTGACGGCAAGTTCTTTCGACGGTTAAGCTTAGGCACTCTTTAAAAGTTGGTTACGGTTAGAGTTTGTCTTAGAGCAGGGCGATAGAACGCCAGGTAGTTTGCAGGCTGTTCGACGCGGAAATGGGCAAAGACAGACTCATTCATTCATTCATTCATTCATTCATTCATTCATTCATTCATTCATTCATTCATTCATTCATTCATTCATTCATTCATCACAGTACTGTTGTGTTGTGCTAACAAGCTATTTGGCTAATAGCTGGATGCAGTCTGGACAGAGTGGATATACATCAACAGTCTGGGACTGTGGGACAACAGTGGACATAATGATACACTTTATCAAGCCCTCCTCGACCACGTAAACAGTGAGTTAATTCGGTCTCTCTCTCTCTCTCTCTCTCTCTCTCTCTCTCTCTCTCTCTCTCGCTCTCTCTCTCTCTCACAGCGTGTTATTGTTAATTTCGCCGCCGGTGACGCATGAATGGTAACTTGTTTAAAATGTCAAGATATATATATGTGTTCATTATTGCATTGATCGTACGTGTACTAGTCGACTTAACGTTGGTAAGTCGCGCCCACCCAAATGTAGTTCACACCGGCCGCCACTGCTTACCAGTGTACTTAGGCAGGGGATAAACTATTTGCATATAATAGGAAATGTTACAAATTGACTCAGCCTGAAAATCCCACAGGAACAGCTGTAACATTTGCTTGCTGGAACACTGGGGGGCTGAGGAAACCCACCACGTTGAATAAAGTCCTCATTATGATAGTTTAGGAGTAAGAGTGGTGTGTTTGCAGGAGACGCATCTGACCATATTCATATGAAGATGTGTACATGCTGGGTAGCACATTCCTATCACTCTATTTTCAATGGCAAAGCAAGAGGCACAGCTATTTTAATTCACAAATCCTTGCAACTCACTGGTGCCTATAATACTGGCCTGACCTGTTATATAGTCTACCAAATTTAGACTTCCATTCTTAAATGTTAGGTGGCAATCTCAACTGCTGCCTAGATCCAATATTATATACTGTATCTTCAATATTACCAATATTCAACCAATGTTTTTCCAAACTATCCAAATCTGCCCATATAATCATTAACTTTCTAAAGGACTATGCTGTATCAGATGTATGGTGATGCCTGAACCCTACTACGCGGGTCTACACCTTTTTTTCTTCAGTACATCATACTTTTTCCTGGATTCTTTTTTAGTTGACAGCAGATTACTTTCCTTAGCTGAGACTTGCACATACAATGCCATACTGATATCAGACCCCCCGCTGCAGACTCAACACTGTTGCTCTGTCTCAGGAGGAAGTTGTACAGTTTGTGGCCCATCAAATATAATTATTTATTGAGGTTAATTCGACCGCATGCAGTACCCTTTAGGAGTCACTGAAAGCATGCCTAAGAGGTAAAGTAATTTCATATACATCTCATAACAAAAAGCAAGTTGTCCAAAAAAACTTCAGGCATAGCAGATTGTATTTCTCAATTAGAATTAAAATATGCACATTTTGGATGTATAATGTAATAACCTTACCAGATAATGTAACAACATACACAGGGGCGGGGCTAGGGGGTGGCTACTTGGGCTCAAGCCCCGAATGTTTTCTGAAAAGCCCCGAATCTATTTAAAAATAAAAATAAAAATAAAAATTGTGGACAATTAATCATTGTTACATGAAAATATGTTTGCACCAGATTTAGCAGAAGCTAATTTCCATCTGTAGTCTATCCAGCTGCTAACAGTATTTGAGTGAGTTAAGTCTTGGTGTTATGGTAGACTCAGACCTAAGCTTTAAATCACAATCAACAAGTTGACAAAAACATAATTCTTCCACCTTAGAAACATAGCTTTTGAGATCTCAGACCCATCCCCAGTGATAACACAGGCTGCCGGCATGTCTTTATGAATGGAAATATCGAATAAAAGAAACAACGATGAACACCTGACTATACTCTGGTTTTCGGGGGTCCTGGCGCTCAACGTTTGGCGAGTTAACCCTAGAACGTTGACGCGGCCATTTTGGTCTTGGGGGATTTCAACAGCGCGCGTCTTAAAAAGGTGCTGCCGAATTTCTATCAGCATGTGACCTGTCCCACCAGAGGCGAGAACATATTAGACCATGTATACTCGCAATTTAAGAATGGGTACAAGTCACAGGCTCTTAGTCCATTCGGTAAAAGCGATCACGCCGCAATTTTTCTTTTGCCTAAGTACAAACAGAGTCTCAAGCGAACGCCGGTGGTCTCGCGAGAGGTTAAGCGTTGGGCCGTGACGTCAGTGGAGTCACTCCAAGCAGTGCTGGGAAGCACAGAATGGAGTGTATTCCGTGATAACACAGCCAATATTAACGAATACACCGAAACGGTGATTGACTATGTCTGTACTCAGGTAGAAGTAATAATCCCCACCACCAAAATTAATATCTACCCAAATCAAAAGCCCTGGGTAGACAAATCCGTCCGTGAGGCTCTGAAAGTGCGCACATCAGCATACAACACCGGGCTGGTGACAGGCAACATGGAAGAACACAAGATGGCAAGATACAACGTCAGGAGAGCAGTAATAGAGGCAAAACGGCGTTACAGGGATAAAGTTGAACTTCAGTTTGAACAGGCTGACTCTAGAGGCATGTGGCAGGGCCTCAGAACAATGACAGACTACAAAGGAACCCCCCTCAAACTGAACAGTGACATCTCCTTAGCAAATGATCTCAACTCCTTCTATGCGAGGTTTGAGGCTGTGAATAACAACACCAGCCTACAAACCACGGCAATGGGGGGGGGGGGGGGTCTGCTGATGGAGACTCAGTGTTCAGGGTAACAGAGCATGAGGTGAGACGGATCTTTAAAAAAGTGGATATCAGGAAGGCAGCAGGACCGGACGGCATCCCCGGCCGCGTCCTAAAAGTCTGTGCCGACCAACTGGCCCCGGTATTCACTGACATCTTCAACCTGTCCTTGGAACAGGCCGTCATCCCCACCTGTCTGAAGAAGTCCACCATCATCCCTGTACCCAAAGAATCTACGCCCGCTTGCCTCAACGACTACCGCCCTGTAGCCCTCACCTCCATAGCCATGAAGTGCTTTGAGAAGCTAGTGAAGGGCTACATCTGTTCCTCCCTCCCCATCAACCTGGACCCTCTGCAATTTGCATATCGCCCCAACAGGTCCACGGAGGACGCCATAGCCCATGTGCTGCACACAGCAGCATCACATCTGGACAAGAGGAAGGGGAACTATGTGAGAATGCTGTTCATCGACTACAGCTCAGCATTCAATACCATAGTCCCCTCCAAACTCATAGCCAAGCTCAGGGACCTGGGCTTGAACTATGACCTGTGCCAGTGGGTCCTGGACTTCCTGACGGGCAGACCCCAGGTGGTAAGAGCCGGCAACTGCACCTCCTCATCCATCACGCTCAACATAGGGGCCCCCCAGGGCTGTGTTCTGAGCCCCCTCCTCTACTCCCTGTACACACATGACTGCGTAGCACAGCGGAACAACAACACCATCATCAAATTTGCTGATGACACAGTAGTGGTGGGCCTGATCTCTGCCAACGACGAAAGGGCCTACCTGGAAGAGGTAGAGAACCTGTCACAGTGGTGTCAGGAGAACTGCCTCTCCCTGAACGTCAGCAAAACAAAAGAGATGATTGTGGACTTCAGGAGGTCGGGGGTCAAGGACTACAGCCCCCTCAGCATCGACGGGGCACCAGTTGAGAGAGTGAACAGTTTCAAGTACCTCGGAGCCCACATATCCGAGGACTTGACATGGACCACACACATTGACAGTGTTGTGAAGAAGGCACGACAACGCCTCTACTTCCTCAGGCGCCTAAGGAAGTTCCAAGTCAGTCAGAAGATCCTTAGGAACTTCTACTCATGTACAATAGAGAGCATCCTGACCGGCAACATCACCTCCTGGTTTGGGAATAGCACTGCACAAGACCGTAGCAGACTACAAAGAGTGACACGTTCAGCCGAACGCACAATTAGAGGGGGGCTTCCCACCCTCCAGAACATTTACAACAAGCGGTGCAAGGGGAAGGCTAAGAGAATTATTAAGGACTCGAGCCACCCGAACAACTGCCTCTTTGAACTGCTGCCGTCAGGCAAGCGATACCGGAGTCTTATGGCGAGCACAGAAAGACTCAGAAGGAGCTTCTATCCCCAGGCCATCAGGCTGCTAAACGAACAATAATCGCTAAACGAACAATAATCACTATGCAACAACCATCAAATGCACACAGCACACACACCCACACGCACACACACACTCACTCAAACAAACAACACACTGCAGCACCCACTCTCCACACTTTAGATCACACAAACACACTTACACTTTATATTTATTGATAAAGGATTTGCACTACAACTCGTACACCTACTGTGAATTGTACCTAAACTGCACCTCGTCCATTTATGCCTTGCACTATATAGTATTGTATATTAGTACACTGCACAGTATTGTATATTGTATGGTAACTACGTCTACGAACATTGTACATATGTCTAAACTGAACACTGTGACCTCTTTTTTTTTCTTCTAATTTTTACTATGTTTTTATTTCATACTTATCTTGTCATGCACAGTCTCTGGAGCGCAACAGTAAGAAGCATTTTGTACAAAAGTATTCTGTACTTCTGTATGACAACTATTAAAGAAACTTGAACTTGAGATCTTAGATCCTAATATGAAAAACGATGTGATTTAATGTTCTATGTCTTACCTTGACTTTGTCTATTTTACTGCTATCTATTTTATGCTTTATGTCTGCACGTTATGCATTGCTCTTGATCTGCCAATGTTGTGCTCATTTTATGCCTGTCTTTTTGTACTGCTGTGAAGCACTTTGAGCTGCAATTCTTGTATGAAAGGTGCTATACAAACACAGTGTATTATTATTATTATTATTATTATTATTATTATTATTATTATTATTATTATTATTATTATTATTATTATTATTATTATTATTATTATTATTATTATTATTATTATTATTATTATTATTATTATTATTATTATTATTATTATTATTATTATTATTATTATTATTATAAATTATTATAGTTTGCTTCATTAATTAAAGGGTGTGAATTTAAGTGTTCTCTAGTGCCTTTTGTCTGCTTTAAGGTGGTGGTATAAGTTAAAGGTTGTGGTGTCAAAGTAAAAAAAATCCATGCCCGCTTACGCGGGCACCTATCTGGGCTAAGCCCCGGATCTCCTACAATCCTAAATCCGCCCAGTATTTATAATCACAGTATTTATGTTTTATTTAAATGAAAATAGTTGATTTTGCACAGATAAACGTGTGCATGAACTTGTGCACATGCTCTATCTCTCTCGTTCAGTTCAATTCAATAATGCTTTATTGGCATGACTGCTTTTATTACAATGTTGCCAAAGCAACAATTAGTAAAACATTATTGTCAATAATAATCAAGTTAACCATTGAACTGGAGATGTCTATGATTAGAACATATGATTGGGCCATAAGCCATACCTACCCTGGATCTGTGAGAGATTCTTTGGCTGAATGTCAGCAAGCAAATTGGAAGGAGGATTGGTCAAAGGAAGTATACAGGGAACATCTAGCGAGATATGGTGAGCAGCTCTGGTGTTATAGGGAGTAGATGACAAATAAGGAGGAGTTGACGGACATGTATAACTCACAATGATGTGGTCTGGAGAGAAACAATAAAGGTTTAAAACTTTTAGAAAATAGAATGTTATTCCTCTAAAACTAGATTATGTGTGCATGTGTTTTAATTGTATCTCTGCATGTAGCAACGTGAGACAGTTGATATGAATGATTTTTTAACAAGATTATACATAGCTACATTCGGATTTGCCACATACAGTAAAGGCTATACAGTATGTGTGTATGTGCTACATTAACTGACTACAATTTTATACTTTAAGACACTGTTCACTGGTCTCTCCCTCACTACAAGTTTGAAATGTTTTCAATGCATATATTATGCATATTACACAACATGATGGTTGACAGGTAGACAGCCTGCCAACAGACCAGAATGTCCGAATATTTGTGGCATATAACAGAACGGCATTTCCAAGATAAATGTGTATTAAGATCAACACAGCAACACCGGCGTAGAAGCACCGCCAATTAGGTGGGGCAGAATGATGTTATGAATACTTAGCTGTGTCTGTACATATTATGAGTTTGGTGACAAAGCCAGTAGGATTAATTTCCACCAGACAGCTGTCTTACAATTGATAACAAAGATTCAATCACCTGCGGGATGGACACAATCAAGCAATTAACAATATGTTCCAAGATTTTTATGAATCACTTTTGAAACACGTTTGAGCATGATTCTCATCCCAAGTTTGACAGCTGCTTTCAAAATCTGGACATGCCCTCTATTAGTGTAGAATCTAGGAATATGTTAGATGAGCCAATTACTGCTGAAGTATTGAGTGTGGCTATCAAAACACTTCCCCAGGTGGCCAAAAAGTTCCGGCCCATTAATGGCCTGTATCCGGCAGGCCGGAAGAAATTAGTCGGCCCAAGTCCGGTTGCCAGAGTCGGCCAAGTAGGCGGCAATGACTGACTGGCCGATTCCGGCCCGAGTACACTGGGCCAGGTCCGGGGTTGCCGGAAGCGGTGAACGTCCGGAATTGGCGGAATCGGCCCAGTAGGCGGCAATGACTGACTGGCCGATTCCGGCCCGAGTACACTGGGCCATGTCCGGGGTTGCCGGAAGCGGTGAACGTCCGGTTGCCTAAAGTAGCCCAGATGCGACCCACACACACTGGGCCAGGTTTGGTTGGCCGAAGCCTAGCCGACACTGCCAATGCAATACTGGTACTACACAGTAAATTACGCAGAGTAGATTTGACTCAAACTGAGTAAAGAAATTTTACTCAGTTTGAGTGAAATGTACTCAGTTTGAGTCAGCGGAATTTACTGTGTACCCAGTATTCTGCCAGAGCTACTCCACTATCTGCCTATGACCGTACATTACCGGAAATACAGTAGGAAATGGTTGATTAGTAATACAATGCCACATATTTAAGGACCCTTCCCTTTACCAATTCAGTATTGGCATGTCCCTCATTGAAAAATTCAGAAGTTTACATGCTGTCTCCTACCTCACTGAAATATATTCTCAGTGTATGTACACAATATACATCATTCTGCAGTGAAGCTCAAATATCAAGTCAAGTAACAATTACCCTCATACATGCTACTTTTTCCAGTAAAAAATGACAACTTGAATAGATATTTAAACATTTATTAACAAAAAATATCACATCCTCCTCTCTGAACCCAACGATAAAGCCTCCAATGAAATGAACCCATTGTTCCCCTGCAACAACTTCTCCCACATGGGATCTTTGATTAAACACCTGCTAGCAGAAGAATATAGACAGTCAGAAAAAAAGTTCACTGTTTACTACTTAAGTACATTTAAAAGTAGAAACTTTGACTTTTACTCAAGTGTGTACTTTCACTTAAACGTCCATGTTAGTCTAGCTTAGCAATTCTTTTTTAGGAGAATTAATACAAAAACCAAGTGATATCAAGTTCAAGTTCAAGTTCTTTAATAGTTGTCATACAGAAGTACAGAATACTTTCATACAAAATGCTTCTTACTGTTACGCTCCAGAGACTGTGCTAGACAAGATAGTATCAAATAACATAATAACATAATATAGCATGAATTTAGAAGAAGAAAATGAGGTCACAGTGTTCGGTATAGACATGTACAATGTTCTGAGTTACCATATAATATACAATACACAATACTATGCAGTGTACTAATGTACAGTACTATCTAGTGCAAAGCAGAAATGGGATGAGGTACAATTTTAGTTACAATTTACAGTAAGGTGTACGAGTTGTAGTGCAATCCTTCATCCATAAATATAAAGTGTGGGGAGTGGGTGCTACAGTGTGTTTGTTTAAAGTGGGTGTGTGCTATAAAGTGTGTGGAGTGGGTGCTACAGTGTTTGTTTAAAGTGAGTGTGTGCGTGTGGATGTGTGTGCTATGTGCGTTTGGTGGTTGTTGTTGTGTAGTGTTCATTCATTGTTCGTTTAGCAGCCTGATGGCCTGGGGATAGAAGCTTCTTCTGAGTCTTTCTGTGCTCGCCTTGAGACTCCGGTATCGCTTGCCTGACCGCAGCAGTTCAAAGAGGCAGTTGTTCGGGTGACTGGAGTCTTTAATGATTCTCTTAGCCTTGCCCTTGCAACACTTGTAGTAAATGTTCTGGAGGGTGGGGAGCCCCCCTCCAATTGTGCGTTCGGCTGAACGTGTCACTCTTTGTAGTCTGCTTCGGTCTTGTGCAGTGCTATTCCCAAACCAGGAGGTGATGTTGCCGGTCAAGATGCTCTCTATTGTACATGAGTAGAAGTTCTTAAGGATCTTCTGGCTGACTTGGAACTTCCTTAGGCGCCTGAGGAAGTAGAGGCGTTGTCGTGCCTTCTTCACAACACTGTCAATGTGTGTGGTCCATGTCAAGTCCTCGGATATGTAGGCTCCGAGGTACTTAAAGCTGTTGACTCTCTCAACCGGTGCCCCGTCGATGCTGAGGGGGCTGTAGTCCTTGACCCCCGACCTCCTGAAGTCCACAATCATCTCCTTTGTTTTGCTGACGTTCAGGGAGAGGCTGTTTTCCTGGCACCATCCCGCCAGGACCTTGACCTCTTCCAGGTAGGCCCTCTCGTCGTTGGCAGAGATCAGGCCCACCACCACTGTGTCGTCAGCAAATTTGACGATTGTATTGCTACTCCGCTGAGCCACACAGTCGTGTGTGTACAGGGAGTAGAGGAGGGGACTCAGAACACAGCCCTGGGGGGCCCCTATGTTGAGGGTGATGGATGAGGAGGTGCAGTTGCCTGCTCTCACCACCTGGGGTCTGCCAGTCAGGAAGTCCAAGACCCACTGGCAGAGGTCATAGCCCAAGCCCAGGTCCCTGAGCTTGGCTATGAGTATGGAGGGGACTATGGTATTGAATGCCGAGCTGTAGTCGATGAATAGCATTCTCACATAGTTCCCCTGCCTCTTGTCCAGGTGTGATGCTGCTGTGTGCAGCACATGGGATATGGCGTCCTCCGTGGACCTGTTGGGGCGGTATGCAAATTGCAGGGGGTCCATGTTGATGGGGAGGGAGGAGCAGATGTAGCCCTTTACTAGCTTCTCAAAGCACTTCATGGCTATGGAGGTGAGAGCTACAGGGCGGTAGTCGTTGAGGCAAGCAGGCTTGGATTTTTTGGGTACAGGGATAATAGTGGACTTCTTCAGGCAGGTGGGGATGACAGCCTGTTCTAAGGACAGGTTAAATATGTCAGTGAATACTGGGGCCAGTTGGTCGGCACAGACTTTTAGGACGTGGCCAGGGATGCCATCCGGACCTGCTGCCTTCCTGATATTCACTTTTTTAAAGGTCCGCCTCACCTCATGCTCTGTTACCCTGAACACTGCGCCTCCATCAGCAGCCGACCCCCCCCCCCCCCCATTGCCGAGGCTTGTGAGCTGGTGTTGTTATTACCAGCATCAAACCTCGCATAGAAGGTATTGAGGTCGTTTGCTAAGGAGATGTCACTGTTCAGTTTGAGGGAGGCGCCTTTGTAGTCTGTCATCGTTTTGAGCCCCTGCCACATAGCTCTAGAGTCAGCTTGTTCAAACTGGAGTTCAATTTTATCCCTGTAGCGCCGTTTGGCCTCTGACACTGTCCTCCTTACGTTGTATCGCGCCACCTTGTGGTCATTCATGTTGCCTGCCACTAGGCCGTCGTTGTATGCTTTGGTGCGCTCTCTCAGAGCTTCACGGACGGATTTGTCTACCCAGGGTTTTTGATTTGGGTAAACTTTCATTTTGGTAGTGGGGATTGTTTCTTTCACCCTAGTACAAACATAGTCCAGCACTGTCTCCGTGTAGACATTAATGTTATCTGTGTCGCGGAACACATTCCAGTCTGTGTAGTGAAACACTGACCGGATCGTCTCCTCTGACGTCAAATCCCATTTCTGCACCTCTCGCGAGACTACGGGAGTACTTTTTATTCTCTGTTTGTACTTTGGTGAAAGAAAAATGGACGCGTGATCTGATTTACCAAAGCCACTATCAGAATGAGCCTTGTAGCCACCTTTAAATTGCGTGTAACAGTGATCTAGGATGTTACCGCCTCTGGTGTTGCAAGTCACATGCTGATAGAAGTCAGGCAATACCTTTCTCAGATTGGCGCTATTGAAATCTCCCAGCACTAAAATGGCGGCGTTAACGTTCGCCACTTGTATTTTATTTACCTCGTCGTGTAGTCTGGAGAGCGCAACCTTGTTGTTGGCTTGCGGTGGGATATACACTCCGATCAGGACGATCGCCGTTAACTCCCTCGGGAGGAAGAAAGGACGACACTTGATGGTTATATATTCCAGTTCTGGGGAGCAGTGGTTGGATAATTCCTTCACGTTAGTTGGATCGCTCCAATTTTTGTTAAACATGAAGGCAATACCTCCTCCACGTTGTTTACCGGACTCTGATGACCGATCCTTGCGATGGATAAAGAAGTGATCCGCTGGTTGAATCGCGTGGTCTGGAACCTCCGGTGTGAGCCATGTTTCGGTGAAGCAGAGGACATTGCAGTCCCTAACGTCTCTTTGATATTGAATCCTTGCTCGGATGTCATCCAGTTTATTGTCAATTGATTGTACATTGGCTAGCAATATACTGGGCAGTGGTGTACGGTGGCGTCTGGATCTCAGCCTGTTACGGATCCCAGCCCTCTTTCCTCGTCGTCTTTTCCTGGGCTCTGGGAACAAAGGATCTGGTCCTATTCTCCGGAGAATTTCTTCAGGCCATTGATATGGCCGTTCAGTTGTAATTGAAAGCCTGCATTTAGTAAGACGTTGTTTATAAATGTCTTTTGGTTTGGTTATGAATGAATGACAGCATCTCTATAGCACAGCTCTATTACTAGGACATAAAGTGCTTTGGAATGACTGCATACATCTTTCACAACGGGTGGCCCCAGCAGGAATCAAACCCCTAACCGTGACAGTGTTAGTGCCATGCTCGGAGTGCCAAGCACAAGACCCCAATGTTATGCGGGGCTCTGCTCATAGGCGGGCGGCTCGTGGCGTGGCTCGTAGTCCTGGTTGTAGAAGCAACCGTCGCCCTCCATGGAGCCCCCCTCCTCCCGCGTCACCCCAGCGAGGTGGCGGGTGGCGACGCTGACGGGGTGAGCCATGGTGGGGTGGCAGGGGGCCGGCAGGGGGAGGCCCCTGGCCCTGGGGGGGGGGCTCCGGAGAAAAGCGCCAGGGGGCCGGGCCGGGAGGCGTGGGCATAGCCTTATGGACCACGGGGGAATAGGTGACGTGGCACCACGGGGGAATAGGTGACGTGGGGGCGTGGCGTGGGTCTGGGGGAGCTGTCGCCGGCCCCGGCGAGGCGTGCTGGTCCCCGACATGGAGGGGACGGGACTTCCACTCACCGAACTACTGCCCTACACGAAAAGTGAAAAAGGCAAATAAAAAGAACGAACCACAAATTCAACGACAGAACGAAGACAGAAGAGAAGAGGATGAGAGATGGAGAGAGAGAGAAGAGAAAGGAGAGATTAGAGAGAGAAAGAAAGCAAGATAACAAAATACAACAAGAGCCACAGTATGGAAGCAAATGAGTGACAGAAGTATTTGAATTTGATCAGACACCGAATTTATAGCATTGAAAATAATTACTTTGAAAACATGTATCTGAATTTTTTCAGACACCGAATTTATAGCATTGAAAATAATTACTTTGAAAACATGTATCTGATTTTTGAATTTTATCAGACACCGAATTTATAGCATTGAAAATAATTACTTTGAAAATCATGTAACTGAATTTTTTTGCTCCGAATTTACCTATGTGAAATAAAAATTCAATGTAATAAATTCGAATGCATAATAAAATTCAATATAAAAAATTCTATGCATAATTGCGGTGTATAAAATTCGATGTAAAAAACCATCATCCGGGCTACCCAGACAGGATAAGCAATCGAGCCTGGATGCAATCGAATTGACTTCTGGCCTATCACTGCACGGCTTTGTCAGTCATGTGATCACACCAACCCGGGAGAAAGATGGCGGTATATATACATACGTTGGGGAGAGAATATACATACGGTGGGGAGGAGACTGTACATTAGGAGGGGGTGGGTGGGAGAGAAATATACATACAGTGGGGAGAGAATATATACATACGGTGGGGAGGAGACTGTACATTAGGAGGGGGTGGGAGAGAATATATATATACGGTGGGGAGGAGACTGTACATTAGGAGGGGGTGGGTGGGAGAGAAATATACATACGGTGGGGAGAGAATATATACTAGAGGTGGGCATAGATAAATTTTTTTAATCTAGATTAATCTATCTGCAATCCTGGATTTAATCTAGATTAATCTAGATTAAAATGACTAAAAAAAAGAAAAAAAAACCTGCCGAAGGCATTCAAAATATGTGTGTTCTACCCAAATAATGACCAGAAGTAAGTCCTTACTTTTTATTTCCTCCTTATGTTTCTCAGGCCAGGTGGCCCATTACACCATGAGCCCATCTCCCGTTTCCAAAATGCATTACAGACTGTTTGAAAAAGCTGTTTTGCTATGATAATTGGTAATGAAATATCAAAATAATGTTCAATAAGATGTACTTGTGTTTAATAAGTTGTTTTATTCAGAAGTTAACACAAATAAATAATATTACCAGTACAGTACAGTATCTAGCACTCTCAGGAGCAAAACAGAAAGAATAATTTCAAACTTGAACTATGTGACATGGCTTGAATCAACTGCTCCAGTGGAGTTGCTCAGTGGCCAATGGTGTCAACTGTGGTTGTACTGGGCAGCTCCCAGGTTGAATGGAACTGTGTGAATGTGAAGCAGGGCATTCCTGAAAAAGAGCATCTGTGCTCAGCGAACCTACCCTGGGTAAATAAAGGTAAAAAAAAAAGAAATGTAAAAAAAAGAATTTATATTATCGCGCGATACTAGTATAGCGTTAACGCAGCACGTTAACGCCGTTAACGGCCCAGCTCTAATATATACATACGGTGGGGAGGAGACTGTATATTAGGAGCGAGTGGGAGAGAATATATACATACGGTGGGGAGGAGACTGTACATTAGGAGGGGGTGGGAGAGAATATATACATACGGTGGGGAGGAGACTGTACATTAGGAGGGGGTGGGTGGGAGAGAAATATACATACGGTGGGGAGAGAATATATACATACGGTGGGGAGGAGACTGTATATTAGGAGCGGGTGGGAGAGAAATATACATATGGTGGGGAGAGAATATATACATACGGTGGGGAGGAGACTGTACATTGGGAGGGGGTGGGAGAGAATATATACATACGTTGGGGAGAAGACTGTACATTAGGAGGGGGTGGGAGAGAAATATACATATGGTGGGGAGAGAATATATACATACGGTGGAAAGGAGACTGTACATTAGGAGGGGGTGGGTGGGAGAGAAATATACATATGGTGGGGAGAGAATATATACATACGGTGGGGAGACTGTCTATTATATGTATATTTCTCTCCCACCCACCCCCTCCTAATGTACAGTATCCTCCCCACCGCATGTATATATTCTCTCCCCATCATATGTATATATTCTCTCCCCACCGTATGTATATTTCTCTCCCCACCGTATGTATATACCGCCATCTTTCTCCCGGGTTGGTGTGATCACATGACTGACAAAGCCGTGCAGTGATAGGCCAGAAGTCAGTTCGATTGCATCCAGGCTCGATTGCTTATCCTGTCTGGGTAGCCCGGATGCGTGAATACCAAACCAAGCCGCATTTCTCGGAGACGCTCTCTGATTGGCCGACGCCTGTTTTTACACTGGTTAAGCGTAGGCACTCTTCGAAGTTGGTTAAGGTTAGAGTTTGTCTTAGAGCATGGCGATAGAACGGCAGGTAGTTTGCAGGCTGTTTGACGTGGAAATGGGCAGAAGATTTTGGGGGGTTTTGAAGGTGAGGAGTAGTGTTTTGAAGTTAATGCGTTCCTTGATCGGGAGCCAGTGGAGGGAGTGGAGGACCGGGTGTTAGTGAGGAGGCGGGCGGCTGAGTTTTGGACCATCTGCAGTTTATGGAGGGAGCGGGAGGTGATGCCAGTGAGGAGGGAGTTACAGTAGTCCAGGAGGGAGGAGATGAAGACGTGTATGAGGGATTCAGCAGCAGGGGGTAGAGGCAGTGACGGATTTTGGCAATGTTGCGGAGGTGAAAATATGAAGTTTTGACAATGGAGCGGACATGGGGGTCAAATGAGAGGGTGGGGTCGAGGATGACACAGAGGTTGCGGACTAGGGGGGAGGGGGTGATGGTGGAGTCATTGATGGTGAGTGTGATGGGTAATACAATAATTTATACTGTAGCATTACAAACCATTTGACAGCCTGGTCCTGCACCTCCGTTCTTGTCCTCTAGGAGCCATCGCAGCATGAAGCTCTGAAGTCATTAGTGGTCATGAACCTAGAGAGAGAGAGCGAGAATACGTTAGTAGATAGTCTAAGGCCAGTGATTCTCAATATTATTTAGCATATCTAGGCCCTCTAATTTAGTCCACGTCATGCACATCTACATACAATATACTGTAGCATTACAAACCATTTGACAGCCAGGTCCTGCACCTCCGTTCTTGTCCTCTAGGAGTCATCACAGCATGGCCAAGACCTTCCAGCATACTGTCCTTCTGAAGCTCTGAAGTCATTAGTGGCCATGAACCTAGAGAGAGAGCGAGAATACGTTAGTAGATAGTCTAAGGCCAGTGATTCTCAATATTATTTAGCATATCTAGGACCTCTAATTTAGTCCACGTCATGCACATCTACATACAATATACTGTAGCATTACAAACCATTTGACAGCCAGGTCCTGCACCTCCGTTCTTGTCCTCTAGGAGCCATTGCAGCATGGCCAAGACCTTCCTCATCCAGCATATTGTCCTTCTGAAGCTCTGAAGTCATTAGTGGCCATGGACCTAGAGAGAGAGAGAGAGAGAGAGAATACGTTAGTAGATAGTCTAAGGCCAGTGATTCCAGGGATTAAAGCAAAAAAAAAAAATCTGACTTTTTTTGAGGCCAAGTCATATTCTTATTTTAACCTCCACTGATTTTTTTTTCTTTTAAATAGCGTTAGCGTTTTAAGATAAGATATTCCTTTATTGATCCCCTTGGGGAAATTCAGGCATCATAGCAGCATGGGGGAGGGGGTACAGGTAGTAAAACAACACAGTGTACAGGTAGTAAAAAGGTAGTAAAAAACAACACAGGCAGTGTAAACAATTTGATCAATATGGTCAATATAATTTACTATCTGACTAGCTGAAGAAATATTTACATTATTCACAGTGTCACATAAGGTGCAGTATGCATAAGGTAGTGTTATAATTTACTATCTACTGAGTATACATTATTCACAGTATGAGGGAGCCTACCCCCCCCCCCTCCTAATGTACAGTCGCCTCCTCATATGTATATATTTACTGTTAGGATCTCTGGGTAACAGTACTGTATATTTGCATATCGTATATGTGACAAATGTAACAGTACTATATACCTGTAAGTCATGTATGTGCCTATGTCATAAATGTCA
The DNA here is from genome assembly GCF_963971535.1 of Notolepis coatsorum. NCBI lineage: Eukaryota > Metazoa > Chordata > Actinopteri > Aulopiformes > Paralepididae > Notolepis > Notolepis coatsorum. The sequence continues at coordinate 56,229,624 of NC_140180.1, read as the reverse complement.
TGATGTCATGTATGTTGTGTATGTCATAAATGTCACTATGAATTGAAAATGGGGGACCCTGATGTAAACAAGACAAACATCTTTCTCTGGTCTGTATCCCCTTAACAATTGTGTGTATTGCTACTGGATTTACCAGATCCAGAGTGAATGAATGAAAACTTTATTTAATACACAAGACCCTCTTCTTGGGACCAAGTAAGGTTTTGTCGATAATCCAATGTACAGTTCGCCACCCCCCACCCCGCCTACCCAACCACCTCCAATGTACAATCAATGTTACCCATAGATCCTAACAGAGAATATATACATTATGATGGGGAGGAGACTGTACATTAGGAGGGGGTGGTAGAAAAAAAAGATACATACGGTGGGTAGAGAATATACGGTGGGGAGGAGACTGTCTACATAGATACACCTGTGTGATGTTGCTACGGAGTTAAGCTAATAAAAATTACTCACAACCACAACAGGGGACTCACGTATTTGTACTGTGAAGTAACTGTTAACATGACAATGACAAACGTGTTGTTTCTGTTTTTCTTTTTGACATACTTGCGGCACATGGAACAAGTTAACAAGAAACTTTGACTTTTACTCAAGTGTGTACTTTCACTTAAACGTCCATGTTAGTCTAGCTTAGCAATTCTTTTTTAGGAGAATTAATACAAAAACCAAGTGATATGGCCGTTCAGTTGTAATTGAAAGCCTGCATTTAGTAAGACGTTGTTTATAAATGTCTTTTGGTTTGGTTATGAATGAATGACAGCATCTCTATAGCACAGCTCTATTACTAGGACATAAAGTGCTTTGGAATGACTGCATACATCTTTCACAACGGGTGGCCCCAGCAGGAATCAAACCCCTAACCGTGACAGTGTTAGTGCCATGCTCGGAGTGCCAAGCACAAGACCCCAATGTTATGCGGGGCTCTGCTCATAGGCGGGCGGCTCGTGGCGTGGCTCGTAGTCCTGGTTGTAGAAGCAACCGTCGCCCTCCATGGAGCCCCCCCTCCTCCCGCGTCACCCCAGCGAGGTGGCGGGTGGCGACGCTGACGGGGTGAGCCATGGTGGGGTGGCAGGGGGCCGGCAGGGGGAGGCCCCTGGCCCTGGGGGGGGGGGCTCCGGAGAAAAGCGCCAGGGGGCCGGGCCGGGAGGCGTGGGCATAGCCTTACGGACCACGGGGGAATAGGTGACGTGGCACCACGGGGGAATAGGTGACGTGGGGGCGTGGCGTGGGTCTGGGGGAGCTGTCGCCGGCCCCGGCGAGGCGTGCTGGTCCCCGACATGGAGGGGACGGAACTTCCACTCACCGAACTACTGCCCTACACGAAAAGTGAAAAAGGCAAATAAAAAGAACGAACCACAAATTCAACGACAGAACGAAGACAGAAGAGAAGAGGATGAGAGATGGAGAGAGAGAGAAGAGAGAGGAGAGAGAGAAGAGAGAGAAGGAAAGCAAGATAACAAAATACAACAAGAGCCACAGTATGGAAGCAAATGAGTGACAGAAGTATTTGAATTTGATCAGACACCGAATTTATAGCATTGAAAATAATTACTTTGAAAACATGTATCTGAATTTTTTCAGACACCGAATTTATAGCATTGAAAATAATTACTTTGAAAACATGTATCTGATTATTGAATTTTATCAGACACCGAATTTATAGCATTGAAGCACCTCCGTTCTTGTCCTCTATGAGTCATCACAGCATGGCCAAGACCTTCCAGCATACTGTCCTTTTGAAGCTCTGAAGTCATTAGTGGCCATGAACCTAGAGAGAGAGCGAGAATACGTTAGTAGATAGTTTAAGGCCAGTGATTCTCAATATTATTTAGCATATCTAGGACCTCTAATTTAGTCCATGTCATGCACATCTACATACAATATACTGTAGCATTACAAACCATTTGACAGCCAGGTCCTGCACCTCCGTTCTTGTCCTCTAGGAGCCATTGCAGCATGGCCAAGACCTTCCTCATCCAGCATATTGTCCTTCTGAAGCTCTGAAGTCATTAGTGGCCATGAACCTAGAGAGAGAGAGAGAGAATACGTTAGTAGATAGTCTAAGGCCAGTGATTCCAGGGATTAAAGCAAAAAAAAAATATCAGACTTTTTTTGAGGCCAAGTCATATTCTTATTTTAACCTCCACTGATTTTTTTTTCTTTTAAATAGCGTTAGCGTTTTAAGATAAGATATTCCTTTATTGATCCCCTTGGGGAAATTCAGGCATCATAGCAGCATGGGGGGGGGGGTACAGGTAGTAAAACAACACAGTGTACAGGTAGTAAAAAGGTAGTAAAAAACAACACAGGCAGTGTAAACAATTTGATCAATATGGTCAATATAATTTACTATCTGACTAGCTGAAGAAATATTTACATTATTCACAGTGTCACATAAGGTGCAGTATGCATAAGGTAGTGTTATAATTTACTATCTACTGAGTATACATTATTCACAGTATGAGGGAGCCTCCCCCCCCCCCCCCCCCCTGCTAATGTACAGTCGCCTCCTCATATGTATATATTTACTGTTAGGATCTCTGGGTAACAGTACTGTATATTTGCATATCATATATGTGACAAATGTAACAGTACTATATACCTGTAAGTCATGTATGTGCCTATGTCATAAATGTCATGATGTCATGTATGTTGTGTATGTCATAAATGTCACTATGAATTGAAAATGGGGGACCCTGATGTAAACAAGACAAACATCTTTCTCTGGTCTGTATCCCCTTAACAATTGTGTGTATTGCTACTGGATTTACCAGATCCAGAGTGAATGAATGAAAACTTTATTTAATACACAAGACCCTCTTCTTGGGACCAAGTAAGGTTTTGTCGATAATCCAATGTACAGTTTGCCACCCCCCACCCCGCCTACCCAACCACCTCCAATGTACAATCAATGTTACCCATAGATCCTAACAGAGAATATATACATTATGATGGGGAGGAGACTGTACATTAGGAGGGGGTGGTAGAAAAAAAAGATACATACGGTGGGTAGAGAATATACGGTGGGGAGGAAACTGTCTACATAGATACACCTGTGTGATGTTGCTACGGAGTTAAGCTAATAAAAATGACTCACAACCACAACAGGGGACTCACGTATTTGTACTGTGAAGTAACTGTTAACATGACAATGACAAACGTGTTGTTTCTGTTTTTCTTTTTGACATACTTGCGGCACATGGAACAAGTTAACAAGAAACTTTGACTTTTACTCAAGTGTGTACTTTCACTTAAACGTCCATGTTAGTCTAGCTTAGCAATTCTTTTTTAGGAGAATTAATACAAAAACCAAGTGATATGGCCGTTCAGTTGTAATTGAAAGCCTGCATTTAGTAAGACGTTGTTTATAAATGTCTTTTGGTTTGGTTATGAATGAATGACAGCATCTCTATAGCACAGCTCTATTACTAGGACATAAAGTGCTTTGGAATGACTGCATACATCTTTCACAACGGGTGGCCCCAGCAGGAATCAAACCCCTAACCGTGACAGTGTTAGTGCCATGCTCGGAGTGCCAAGCACAAGACCCCAATGTTATGCGGGGCTCTGCTCATAGGCGGGCGGCTCGTGGCGTGGCTCGTAGTCCTGGTTGTAGAAGCAACCGTCGCCCTCCATGGAGCCCCCCCTCCTCCCGCGTCACCCCAGCGAGGTGGCGGGTGGCGACGCTGACGGGGTGAGCCATGGTGGGGTGGCAGGGGGCCGGCAGGGGGAGGCCCCTGGCCCTGGGGGGGGGGGCTCCGGAGAAAAGCGCCAGGGGGCCGGGCCGGGAGGCGTGGGCATAGCCTTACGGACCACGGGGGAATAGGTGACGTGGCACCACGGGGGAATAGGTGACATGGGGGCGTGGCGTGGGTCTGGGGGAGCTGTCGCCGGCCCCGGCGAGGCGTGCTGGTCCCCGACATGGAGGGGACGGAACTTCCACTCACCGAACTACTGCCCTACACGAAAAGTGAAAAAGGCAAATAAAAAGAACGAACCACAAATTCAACGACAGAACGAAGACAGAAGAGAAGAGGATGAGAGATGGAGAGAGAGAGAAGAGAGAGGAGAGAGAGAAGAGAGAGAAGGAAAGCAAGATAACAAAATACAACAAGAGCCACAGTATGGAAGCAAATGAGTGACAGAAGTATTTGAATTTTATCAGACACCGAATTTATAGCATTGAAAATAATTACTTTGAAAACATGTATCTGAATTTTTTCAGACACCGAATTTATAGCATTGAAAATAATTACTTTGAAAACATGTATCTGATTTTTGAATTTTATCAGACACCGAATTTATAGCATTGAAGCACCTCCGTTCTTGTCCTCTATGAGTCATCACAGCATGGCCAAGACCTTCCAGCATACTGTCCTTTTGAAGCTCTGAAGTCATTAGTGGCCATGAACCTAGAGAGAGAGCGAGAATACGTTAGTAGATAGTTTAAGGCCAGTGATTCTCAATATTATTTAGCATATCTAGGACCTCTAATTTAGTCCATGTCATGCACATCTACATACAATATACTGTAGCATTACAAACCATTTGACAGCCAGGTCCTGCACCTCCGTTCTTGTCCTCTAGGAGCTATTGCAGCATGGCCAAGACCTTCCTCATCCAGCATATTGTCCTTCTGAAGCTCTGAAGTCATTAGTGGCCATGAACCTAGAGAGAGAGAGAGAGAATACGTTAGTAGATAGTCTAAGGCCAGTGATTCCAGGGATTAAAGCAAAAAAAAAATATCAGACTTTTTTTGAGGCCAAGTCATATTCTTATTTTAACCTCCACTGATTTTTTTTTCTTTTAAATAGCGTTAGCGTTTTAAGATAAGATATTCCTTTATTGATCCCCTTGGGGAAATTCAGGCATCATAGCAGCATGGGGGGGGGGGTACAGGTAGTAAAACAACACAGTGTACAGGTAGTAAAAAGGTAGTAAAAAACAACACAGGCAGTGTAAACAATTTGATCAATATGGTCAATATAATTTACTATCTGACTAGCTGAAGAAATATTTACATTATTCACAGTGTCACATAAGGTGCAGTATGCATAAGGTAGTGTTATAATTTACTATCTACTGAGTATACATTATTCACAGTATGAGGGAGCCTCCCCCCCCCCCCCCCCCTGCTAATGTACAGTCGCCTCCTCATATGTATATATTTACTGTTAGGATCTCTGGGTAACAGTACTGTATATTTGCATATCATATATGTGACAAATGTAACAGTACTATATACCTGTAAGTCATGTATGTGCCTATGTCATAAATGTCATGATGTCATGTATGTTGTGTATGTCATAAATGTCACTATGAATTGAAAATGGGGGACCCTGATGTAAACAAGACAAACATCTTTCTCTGGTCTGTATCCCCTTAACAATTGTGTGTATTGCTACTGGATTTACCAGATCCAGAGTGAATGAATGAAAACTTTATTTAATACACAAGACCCTCTTCTTGGGACCAAGTAAGGTTTTGTCGATAATCCAATGTACAGTTTGCCACCCCCCACCCCGCCTACCCAACCACCTCCAATGTACAATCAATGTTACCCATAGATCCTAACAGAGAATATATACATTATGATGGGGAGGAGACTGTACATTAGGAGGGGGTGGTAGAAAAAAAAGATACATACGGTGGGTAGAGAATATACGGTGGGGAGGAAACTGTCTACATAGATACACCTGTGTGATGTTGCTACGGAGTTAAGCTAATAAAAATGACTCACAACCACAACAGGGGACTCACGTATTTGTACTGTGAAGTAACTGTTAACATGACAATGACAAACGTGTTGTTTCTGTTTTTCTTTTTGACATACTTGCGGCACATGGAACAAGTTAACAAGAAACTTTGACTTTTACTCAAGTGTGTACTTTCACTTAAACGTCCATGTTAGTCTAGCTTAGCAATTCTTTTTTAGGAGAATTAATACAAAAACCAAGTGATATGGCCGTTCAGTTGTAATTGAAAGCCTGCATTTAGTAAGACGTTGTTTATAAATGTCTTTTGGTTTGGTTATGAATGAATGACAGCATCTCTATAGCACAGCTCTATTACTAGGACATAAAGTGCTTTGGAATGACTGCATACATCTTTCACAACGGGTGGCCCCAGCAGGAATCAAACCCCTAACCGTGACAGTGTTAGTGCCATGCTCGGAGTGCCAAGCACAAGACCCCAATGTTATGCGGGGCTCTGCTCATAGGCGGGCGGCTCGTGGCGTGGCTCGTAGTCCTGGTTGTAGAAGCAACCGTCGCCCTCCATGGAGCCCCCCCTCCTCCCGCGTCACCCCAGCGAGGTGGCGGGTGGCGACGCTGACGGGGTGAGCCATGGTGGGGTGGCAGGGGGCCGGCAGGGGGAGGCCCCTGGCCCTGGGGGGGGGGGCTCCGGAGAAAAGCGCCAGGGGGCCGGGCCGGGAGGCGTGGGCATAGCCTTACGGACCACGGGGGAATAGGTGACGTGGCACCACGGGGGAATAGGTGACATGGGGGCGTGGCGTGGGTCTGGGGGAGCTGTCGCCGGCCCCGGCGAGGCGTGCTGGTCCCCGACATGGAGGGGACGGAACTTCCACTCACCGAACTACTGCCCTACACGAAAAGTGAAAAAGGCAAATAAAAAGAACGAACCACAAATTCAACGACAGAACGAAGACAGAAGAGAAGAGGATGAGAGATGGAGAGAGAGAGAAGAGAGAGGAGAGAGAGAAGAGAGAGAAGGAAAGCAAGATAACAAAATACAACAAGAGCCACAGTATGGAAGCAAATGAGTGACAGAAGTATTTGAATTTTATCAGACACCGAATTTATAGCATTGAAAATAATTACTTTGAAAACATGTATCTGAATTTTTTCAGACACCGAATTTATAGCATTGAAAATAATTACTTTGAAAACATGTATCTGATTTTTGAATTTTATCAGACACCGAATTTATAGCATTGAAGCACCTCCGTTCTTGTCCTCTATGAGTCATCACAGCATGGCCAAGACCTTCCAGCATACTGTCCTTCTGAAGCTCTGAAGTCATTAGTGGCCATGAACCTAGAGAGAGAGCGAGAATACGTTAGTAGATAGTCTAAGGCCAGTGATTCTCAATATTATTTAGCATATCTAGGACCTCTAATTTAGTCCATGTCATGCACATCTACATACAATATACTGTAGCATTACAAACCATTTGACAGCCAGGTCCTGCACCTCCGTTCTTGTCCTCTAGGAGCCATTGCAGCATGGCCAAGACCTTCCTCATCCAGCATATTGTCCTTCTGAAGCTCTGAAGTCATTAGTGGCCATGAACCTAGAGAGAGAGAGAGAGAATACGTTAGTAGATAGTCTAAGGCCAGTGATTCCAGGGATTAAAGCAAAAAAAAAAAATCTGACTTTTTTTGAGGCCAAGTCATATTCTTATTTTAACCTCCACTGATTTTTTTTTTTTTAAATAGCGTTAGCGTTTTAAGATAAGATATTCCTTTATTGATCCCCTTGGGGAAATTCAGGCATCATAGCAGCATGGGGGGGGGGGTACAGGTAGTAAAACAACACAGTGTACAGGTAGTAAAAAGGTAGTAAAAAACAACACAGGCAGTGTAAACAATTTGATCAATATGGTCAATATAATTTACTATCTGACTAGCTGAAGAAATATTTACATTATTCACAGTGTCACATAAGGTGCAGTATGCATAAGGTAGTGTTATAATTTACTATCTACTGAGTATACATTATTCACAGTATGAGGGAGCCTACCCCCCCCCCCCTCCTAATGTACAGTCGCCTCCTCATATGTATATATTTACTGTTAGGATCTCTGGGTAACAGTACTGTATATTTGCATATCGTATATGTGACAAATGTAACAGTACTATATACCTGTAAGTCATGTATGTGCCTATGTCATAAATGTCATGATGTCATGTATGTTGTGTATGTCATAAATGTCACTATGAATTGAAAATGGGGGACCCTGATGTAAACAAGACAAACATCTTTCTCTGGTCTGTATCCCCTTAACAATTGTGTGTATTGCTACTGGATTTACCAGATCCAGAGTGAATGAATGAAAACTTTATTTAATACACAAGACCCTCTTCTTGGGACCAAGTAAGGTTTTGTCGATAATCCAATGTACAGTTCGCCACCCCCCACCCCGCCTACCCAACCACCTCCAATGTACAATCAATGTTACCCATAGATCCTAACAGAGAATATATACATTATGATGGGGAGGAGACTGTACATTAGGAGGGGGTGGTAGAAAAAAAAGATACATACGGTGGGTAGAGAATATACGGTGGGGAGGAGACTGTCTACATAGATACACCTGTGTGATGTTGCTACGGAGTTAAGCTAATAAAAATGACTCACAACCACAACAGGGGACTCACGTATTTGTACTGTGAAGTAACTGTTAACATGACAATGACAAACGTGTTGTTTCTGTTTTTCTTTTTGACATACTTGCGGCACATGGAACAAGTTAACTCACCACTCTACAGCCCGCAGTAGCCTAGCGGGAGGGTGGTGTAGTGGTTAACACTGTCGCCTCACAGCAAGAAGGTCCAGGGTTCGATTCCCGCTTGGGGACCAGGGTTCCATGATGCCAGGTACCCAGGTGGGGTATCTCCCAGGCCTTTCTGTGTGGAGTTTGCATGTTCTCCCCGTGCTCGCAAGGGTTTCCCCCCCGATAAGATAAACCCAATGGAAAAACATGCACAACAACAGATCGCTAACGCTGTGGCGTTCTTGACGAAGACGGACAGGAGCACTTGGATTGGTCCCCTGGCGCAGCTCACGTTGATGCCTGTCTGCTCCCGGCTGCCCTTGTGGGGGGGAAGGACAACGGGATGGGTTAATCGCAGAGACAAATCGCATCCCTAAAGAGACAATGCATGCGTGTGTGTTCCGGTGTGTGTGCTATACTAACCGCTGTGTGTACCACTAAAACATTGAGTGTCGTTGCATGCCGAATAAAGACCTCTGCAACAGGTCCTGCATTATTATTATTATTATTAGTCTCTTGAAACACTGCTATCTTCAAACTTCCATATCTAGGACCTCTAATTTAGTCCACGTCATGCACATCTACATACAATATACTGTAGCATCCATCAACACTTCTTGATTTGTAATTAGTCTTTGCAGAAGAGCTAAAAGTTTCCAGCTGTTGAAATTAAAGTCCCAGATTGAAAAGTATATATATATACACAGTCACACACACACACAATAAAACATTTTATACATCACTTACAAGCATGACCACTTGAAGACTTGGTAGATCTTGACCGTCTTGGGAGAGAGAGAGAGAAGGCATTACAGGATGACTCTTTGAAAATTATGTCCCAGATTAAAAAGTATATATTATATATACACAGTCACACACACAATACAAAAAAAATATACATCACTTACGACCACTTGAAGTATACAGGTAGTTGTTATTGAGCTGTCTTCTGCTTTCATGTCGTTCCAGCACTGTAACAGTATTTGCTACATTAACAATGAAATTATATATTTTATAATTAAATTAAACCATGAAAGATCTGCGTGATATGCATTGGTTAGCTAACGTCAGTATTCTGCAGTCTAGGCCTGCTAGCAGTAGTGCTACTGTAGTTTACAGATCCCGCCAGTTTCATAATATCGAGCAAATAACGTTACAGTAGACTAGTCACTGAAACACAGACTAAACAGCATTTATATCAGCAGCACGCATTACTTATAAATAATAAAATATATGTGTTGCAGAACAGTTGGTGACGACGTGAGGCTCTGCCTGTAGCAGTGTATGTAGCCTAGTAGCTAACGTGAGCTCGCGCTACATTCAGTGTATGTAGCCTAGTAGCACGTGAGCTCGCGCTACACTCAGTGTATGTAGCCTAGTAGCACGTGAGCTCGCGCTACACTCAGTGTATGTAGCCTAGTAGCTAACGTGAGCTCGCGCTACAGTGTATGTCGCCTAGTAGCTAACGTGAGCTCACGCTACAGTGTATGTAGCCTAGTAGCTAACCTGAGCTCGCACGCAGTGTATGTAGCCTAGTAGCTAACGTGAGCTCGCACTACACTCAGTGTATGTAGCCTAGTAGCTAACATGAGCTCGCGCTACAGTCAGTGTATGTAGACTAGTAGCTAACGTGAGCTTGCGCTACACTCACTGAAACACAGACTAAACAGCACTCATTTATATTAGCGGTATTACTTATAAATGATCAAATATCTGTGTTGCATAAATTACCTGAGAGAGAAGCAACAGTTGCCGACTCGTATGACGTAATCTCTGTACCGCCCGTATCAATTCAAAATTTGAAACCCCAATGCATTGTGGGGGGGGGGGATCCCCACAATGCAACGCAGCTGTTAATCAGTGTTGCCAGATTTGAGAGTAAGCCCGCTATTTGGCATACCTTTGATAAGACTGGGTGTTCGGATATTGTTAATCCTATCTGGCAACCCTGCCCTTCTGCTGTCTCCGCACAGACTGACCACGGTTTTGATTGATTGATTGAAAACTTTATTAACAGATTGCAGAATGGGTACAAAACAGTACAGCTCAATACACACAATTGTTAAGGGGATGCAGACCAGAGAAAGACTTTCGTCTTGTTTAAATCAGGGTCCCCCATTTTCAATTCATCATAACATGACATGTGACAACAGTGACATACAGATAGACACACACAGGGCCGCCTGGGAGAAATGCGAGGCCCTGTGCGAGATTTAAACGAGAGCCCCCCCCCCCCCCCCCCCCCCCCAAAGGTAAAAAAAAATAAAAAATTATATAATATATATTTTTTTTATTTTAAATTTTTTTCATACAGTCAACATATTCGTAAATAATAGCGCTGCCCGAGGCTGGGCATGATACAGTCAACATATAGCAAGAGAGAGAGCGAGAGAGAGCTCCCGTTCTACAGTCAATATACAGTGTACAGAGAGAGAGACACATTGGAAAGAAATTGAAATGCTATTTGGCCCTAAACAGAGAGTACACAGTGGCAGAATACCTGAGCACTGTGACTGAAGATCCTTGACTAGGTACAGACTCAGCGAGCACAGCCTAGCCATCGAGAAAGGCCGCCATAGGCAGACTGTGTGTGTTAGAAAGAGAGAGAGAGAGAGAGAGAGAGCATGTGTGTTAGAGAGAGAGCATGTATGAGAGAGATAAGCAAAGATTACCCCCTAAAGGATATTCAACTTTTAATGAAAGAACAAAACAGAAGGACAAGATAACTTCACAAAGGCAACATGAATATACATAGATCCAAAAGGACAAAGATCAACACTTAAATCCAAAGAGAAGAGGGTCTATACCAGAGAAAACAAAGCAGCAAGGAGCCAATGGCCGACAGCTAAAGGCTAGCCAGGTAGGCTACTGACACCAGGCCACACACAGCTTTGGCCAATGGCCCAACGCTACCCAAGCTACACAAACGACCAAGACAATGAATTCACACACAGCACATGTCGTATCTCCAAATGTTGTGAAGTAACATATGTTTTGCCTGGAAAAAAACATCGTTATTAACAAAACATTCGGAAGGGGAAGGAAGGAAGAGTGGGGTAATGTCATTATTTTCATTAATCTTACCTGCACCAAGGAACGCAGGGCGAAAGGCCGCAACACAGGTCTCCACGTTGACGAAAGGCCTCTCGCTGGCGGGACAAAAATAACCCCCTGCTATTCTCACGGCTAATGTCAATGGTCGTAGCACAAGCTAACAGCTAACTCAAGGCTAACTGATAGCATCAAACGAACGTTCCCAGCCGAGCGCAGCCGGCAGCTAACGTCGTAGCTAAACAGCTAACTGGCTAACAGTTAGCTCAACCAGGCTATCGCTAACCATTAGCTAACGCAGAAGCAAGCTATGCGGCTACATACAGGTGCTGACACCATGCCACACACCGTTAGCTACTAGTAGTACTACAACAGCTAGTCGGCCAGTTTAGCTCCAGAGAGAGAGAGAGAGAGAGAGAGAGTGATGTCCACGGCGGGAATAGAATAGAGTTAATAGAATAGGTTAAAAACTCACCAAACGTCCAAGAGGATGGAGACAACCGCGTGGAGTTGACGAAGTTCATCTGCCAAACGACCATCCTCTTCATCTTGGCTGTATGCGCTGTCTCTAGGTTAGCTAACGCTAGTTAGCCTTTAGCTAAGCTAGCTACTAGCCGACATCATCATGGCTATACCATGACAAGGCTCCGGCCATTTGTCCCGCCAGCGAGAGGCCTTTCGTCAACATTCCTTGGTGACCGACCGACTGATAATGACCGACCTCTTTCTTCGTCTTGGCTGGCATAACTAAGCATAATAGTCAAAAGCTGCACGCGCGAAATAGTCAAACGCAGCTGACTCACGCCGGCGTACTACACATGATGTAAGTTTAACCACTCCCTTCGTTGAAACCAATAGTATGTCTGCTGCAGAGCCCCAGAGGCTGAGCTCCAATAGTGAGTATGTCACTGCAGACCCAGGAACAAGTCAGACACATTCTACAAACGTGTCTAATGTGAAATATATAAGCATATAAGCAAAACTAGATTTTAGGTCTGTGATGAAAAAGGGCCTCGCGGGAAGGGGGGCCTCGCAAAAAAAAAAAATTAAATAAAATAAAAAAAATAAAAATAAAAAAAATAAATAAAAATTGCGAGGTCCCCCTTCCCGCGAGGCCCTGTGCAACCGCACTGCTCGCACACCCCCTGAGGCGGCCCTGGACACACACTGCTACATCTTTTTTTTTTTAACAAATGTTTTCTATTTTTTTTTTTTTAACATGAAACTAGACAAACAATACAGTAACAGTAATAATCAATGATAAATCACAGGACAATGACAGAAATAATAATAACAATAATGACAATCCAGTAATTAAATCAAAATAAATGTAGATTAAAAGATATAAAAATAATAAATACACACTGCTACATCTATACATTTATGACATACCAGATTAGCAAATAAAGTACTGTTTGTGATACAAAAAGAGTCTAGAAAAGAGAGTATATACATTTGACGTAGAATCGTACATTAGGTGGGGGGGGGGGTTGGGTGGGGGGGGGACTGTACATTGGAGGTGGTTGGGTGGGTGGGGTGGGGGGGTTGGGTAGGTTTCAAGTTCAAGTTTCTTTAATAGTTGTCATACAGAAGTACAGAATACTTTCATACAAAATGCTTCTTACTGTTACGCTCCAGATACTGTGCTAGACAAGATAGTATCAAATAACATAGTATAGCATGTAATTTAGAAGTAGAAAATGAGGTCACAGTGTTCAGTATAGACATATGTACAATGTTCGATGCAGAATAGACGTAACTGAGTTACCATATAATATACAATACTATGCAGTGTACTAATGTACAATACTATATAGTGCAAGCAGAAATGGGATGAGGTACAATTTAGGTACAATTTACAGTAAGGTGTACGAGTTGTAGTGCAATCCTTCATCAATAAATATAAAGTGTGGGGAGTGGGTGCTACAGTGTGTTTGTTTAAAGTGAGTGTGTGCTATAAAGTGTGTGGAGTGGGTGCTACAGTGTGTTTGTTTAAAGTGAGTGTGTGCGTGTGGATGTGTGTGCTATGTGTGTTTGATGGTTGTTGTTGTGTAGTGTTCATTGTTCGTTTAGCAGCCTGATGGCCTGGGGATAGAAGCTTCTTCTGAGTCTTTCTGTGCTCGGATTGAGACTCCGGTATCTCTTGCCTGACCGCAGCAGTTCAAAGAGGCAGTTGTTCGGGTGACTGGAGTCTTTAATGATTCTCTTAGCCTTGCCCCTGCACCGCTTGTTGTAAATGTTCTGGAGGGTGGGGAGCCCCCCTCCAATTGTGCGTTCGGCTGAACGTGTCACTCTTTGTAGTCTGCTTCGGTCTTGTGCAGTGCTATTCCCAAACCAGGAGGTGATGTTGCCAGTCAGGATGCTCTCTATTGTACATGAGTAGAAGTTGTTAAGGATCTTCTGACTGACTTGGAACTTCCTTAGGCGCCTGAGGAAGTAGAGGCGTTGTCGTGCCTTCTTCACAACACTGTCAATGTGTGTGGTCCATGTCAAGTCCTCGGATATGTAGGCTCCGAGGTACTTAAAGCTGTTGACTCTCTCAACCGGTGCCCCGTCGATGCTGAGGGGGCTGTAGTCCTTGACACCCGACCTCCTGAAGCTCCCCTGTTAGCTCTCCTGTTAGCCTCTTTAGCTGCGGCTGTTAGCTCCCCTGTTAGCTCTCCTGTTAGCCTCTTTAGCTGCGGCTGTTAGCTCCCCTGTTAGCTCTCCTGTTAGCCTCTTTAGCTCCCCTGTTAGCTCTCCTGTTAGCCTCTTTAGCTCCCCTGTTAGCTCCCCTGTTAGCCTCTTTAGCTCCCATGTTAGCTCCCCTGTTAGCTCTCCTGTTAGCCTCTTTAGCTGCGGCTGTTAGCTCCCCTGTTAGCTCCCCTGTTAGCTCTCCTGTTAGCCTCTTTAGCTCCCCTGTTAGCTCCCCTGTTAGCCTCTTTAGCTCCCCTGTTAGCTCTCCTGTTAGCCTCTTTAGCTCCCCTGTTAGCTCTCCTGTAAGCCTCTTTAGCTGCGGCTGTTAGCTCCCCTGTTAGCTCTCCTGTTAGCCTCTTTAGCTGCGGCTGTTAGCTCCCCTGTTAGCTCTCCTGTTAGCCTCTTTAGCTCCCCTGTTAGCTCTCCTGTTAGCCTCTTTAGCTCCCCTGTTAGCTCCCCTGTTAGCCTCTTTAGCTCCCATGTTAGCTCCCCTGTTAGCTCTCCTGTTAGCCTCTTTAGCTGCGGCTGTTAGCTCCCCTGTTAGCTCCCCTGTTAGCTCTCCTGTTAGCCTCTTTAGCTCCCCTGTTAGCTCCCCTGTTAGCCTCTTTAGCTCCCATGTTAGCTCCCCTGTTAGCTCCCCTGTTAGCCTCTTTAGCTGCGGCTGTTAGCTCCCCTGTTAGCTCCCCTGTTAGCCTCTTTAGCTCCCCTGTTAGCTCTCCTGTTAACCTCTTTAGCTCCCCTGTTAGCTCCCCTGTTAGCCTCTTTAGCTCCCATGTTAGCTCCCCTGTTAGCTCCCCTGTTAGCCTCTTTAGCTCCCATGTTAGCTCCCCTGTTAGCTCTCCTGTTAGCCTCTTTAGCTCCCATGTTAGCTCCCCTGTTAGCCTCTTTAGCTCCCCTGTTAGCTCTCTTGTTAGCCTCTTTAGCTGCGGCTGTTAGCTCCCCTGTTAGCTCCCCTGTTAGCCTCTTTAGCTCCCCTGTTAGCTCCCCTGTTAGCCTCTTTAGCTCCCATGTTAGCTCCCCTGTTAGCTCCCCTGTTAGCCTCTTTAGCTGCGGCTGTTAGCTCCCCTGTTAGCTCTCCTGTTAGCCTCTTTAGCTGCGGCTGTTAGCTCCCCTGTTAGCTCCCCTGTTAGCCTCTTTAGCTCCCCTGTTAGCTCTCCTGTTAGCCTCTTTAGCTCCCCTGTTAGCTCCCCTGTTAGCCACTTTAGCTCCCATGTTAGCTCCCCTGTTAGCTCTCCTGTTAGCCTCTTTAGCTGCGGCTGTTAGCTCCCCTGTTAGCTCCCCTGTTAGCTCCCCTGTTAGCCTCTTTAGCTCCCATGTTAGCTCCCCTGTTAGCTCTCCTGTTAGCCTCTTTAGCTCCCATGTTAGCTCCCCTGTTAGCCTCTTTAGCTCCCCTGTTAGCTCTCCTGTTAGCCTCTTTAGCTGCGGCTGTTAGCTCCCCTGTTAGCTCCCCTGTTAGCCTCATTAGCTCCCATGTTAGCTCCCCTGTTAGCTCTCCTGTTAGCCTCTTTAGCTCCCCTGTTAGCTCCGCTGTTAGCCTCTTTAGCTCCCATGTTAGCTCCCCTGTTAGCTCCCCTGTTAGCTCCCCTGTTAGCCTCTTTAGCTCCCCTGTTAGCTCCCCTGTTAGCCTCTTTAGCTCCACTGTTAGCTCCCCTGTTAGCCTCTTTAGCTGCGGCTGTTAGCTCCTCTGTTAGCTCCCCTGTTAGCCTCTTTAGCTCCCCTGTTAGCTCCCCTGTTAGCCGAATCTGGGTTTAACATGATTTGTGGAGCTCCCTGTGTTGTGGTCATGGTATTCACTGACCTTTGGGAAGTATTTTGACATGTACACCGTACCTTGGTCGTGTAGTGTAGTGTGCTGGTCCAGCTTTAACAAATTATCTCTGTATCTTTTCAATGTAAATAATAAATCAGTGTTATGTTAGCGTACTGAGCTGCGGTTAAAGGCCTTAAAAAACTACAGTGTTGTTATGTTAGCTACTGAGCTGCTGCAGGCCTTAACCACAGTATTATGTTAGCTATGAGCTGCTAACTATAGAGGCCATAACCACAGTATTACATATACTCTTGTTAGCTTTATGAGGCTACATCAACACGCTCCTATGAGTGCAGCATATGCAGCTTTATGAGGCTACATCAACATCCTATGAGTGCAGCTATAATGTTAGCTTTATGAGGCTACATCAACATGCAGGCTCCTATGAGTGCAGCTATTTAAAGGCCTTAACCACAGTTGTTATGTTAGCTACTGAGCTGCTGGTTAAAGGCCTTAAACAACTACAGTGTTGTTATGTTAGCTACTGAGCTGCTGCAGGCCTTAACCACAGTATTATGTTAGCTATGAGCTGCTAACTATAGAGGCCATAACCAAAGTATTACATATACTCTTGTTAGCTTTATGAGGCTACATCAACACGCTCCTATGAGTGCAGCATATGCAGCTTTATGAGGCTACATCAACATCCTATGAGTGCAGCTATAATGTTAGCTTTATGAGGCTACATCAACATGCAGGCTCCTATGAGTGCAGCTATTTAAAGGCCTTAACCACAGTTGTTATGTTAGCTACTGAGCTGCTGGTTAAAGGCCTTAAAAAACTACAGTGTTGTTATGTTAGCTACTGAGCTGCTGCAGGCCTTAACCACAGTATTATGTTAGCTATGAGCTGCTAACTATAGAGGCCATAACCACAGTATTACATATACTCTTGTTAGCTTTATGAGGCTACATCAACACGCTCCTATGAGTGCAGCATAATATGCAGCTTTATGAGGCTACATCAACATCCTATGAGTGCAGCTATAATGTTAGCTTTATGAGGCTACATCAACATGCAGGCTCCTATGAGTGCAGCTAATGTTAGCTTTATGAGGCTCTGCCCCCCCCCCTCCACTCCTCTAACACCCACCTCGCTCTGCCCCCCCCCCCCCTCCACTCCTCTAACATTTGATTTATTAATTGTATTATTATTATTTTATTTGTTGCCATTAAAATAATAGGCAAGCATAGGGCTAAAACATTTTCATAAACAATAATATAATTTTTTGTTATTTGGTTATAATAAGGGCTTTTCTATGCATTTGTCTGATTGATTGATTGATTGAAAGCTTTATTGACAGACTGCAGAGTGGGTACAGTACAGCTGTATTCACTTGTTGCGGTGGTCTCAACGGAACAATTTTGATTGACAGTCGATTCTGCCAATCACACCGCTGTTGTGTGTGGGGGCGGCGTCGCTTGACTGAAACTTCGGCTCTGCCCCGGCAACCATTGCCGGGCCAGAGCCGGTTTATCTTTGGCGAGCCCGAGTCGGCTCTGCCCCGGCAACCATTGCCGTGCCAGAGCCGGTTTATCTTTGGCGAGCCCGAGTCGGCTCTGGCACGGCAAGCAGAGCCGGGCCAGAGCCGGTTTATCTTTGGCGAGCCAGAGTCGGCTCTGCCCCGGCAAGCAGAGCCGGGCCAGAGCCGGTTTATCTTTGGCGAGCCCGAGTTGGCTCTGCCCCGGCAACCATTGCCGGGCCAGAGCCGGTTTATCTTTGGCGAGCCCGAGTCGGCTCTGGCACGGCAACCATTGCCGGGCCAGAGCCGGTTTAGCTTTGGCGAGCCCGAGTCGGCTCTGCTCCGGCAACCAGAGCCGGGCCAGAGCCGGTATATCTTTGGCGAGCCCGAGTCGGCTCTGCCCCGGCAACCATTACCGAGCCAGATCCGGCTCATCGTTGGCGTGCCGTGCCGGACATATGCCGAGTGTGCCGACCGGTAGCCGGAATTGGGCCGAGTATGCTGGCCACCTGGGTCAGAAGGGGGAGAGTCAGATGTCCACTCCAATGGCAAAATTGGATCATTTGGACAGTCTCCAAATAATATGGCTTTATATAGAAACTGATGCCAATGCAATGCACACCTCACTGCAAGGGAGATCCATCCAACTCTACTGTACAGGTCAGTAGGTCACAATACCATAACCATCACTGGTGATTAATCTAATGACTGAATGATATACGGAATCTAAGGGCATACAAGCTGGCAGAAGCTGCCACATGTCTATAAATTACCTCCAACCTCCAAATGATCTCCAACACAGACATTAAAACTGCTTCAACAATTCTCTTTTTGCTAATCATTGGGAATCTGACTCTATTCTTATAAGAAGCCAATCTTTTGCTGCAGTTTACTGGCAAGAACACCCACATGATTGTTACGGTTGGGTAGGTGTGTTGGACCCAGGTGCAGTACAGAACAGATACGACGTGAGGCAGATGTTGGTTTTCAAACAAAGTACTACTTCTTTAATTCAAGTAGATTAATGAACACGATACGATGACGATTAAAACAAAAGGGGAGAAATCTCCATCTCCAAAACATTCTAAATACGCTTCACAATACATAGGATACTCTATACAATAATCGGAGGAAATAAAGGGGAGAATGCAATGTCTCCAAAACACGCTGAGTGGTAAACACGTCAAACGACGGTGCTGCAAATACAAACGATAATATAAATATTCAACAACAAATTAAATCGGCAATCAAAGTGACGCAGCGACTCAGACACATACTGTAGTGAACAAACGTATCCTCCGTGGCAAGGAGCGATAAGGCTTACACATGTAGGTATACTCACGGACAGTTTAGTGATTGACTGACAGGGTTTGTGTGACACAGGCGAGAATATGAAGATTGATTGAAAAGGTTATTAACAGATTGCAGAATGGGTACAATACAATACGGCTCAATAAACACAATTGTTAACACTTCCACGGCCAACCACGACTATAGTCGGGTTATCTCGCCAACCGTTGAGCGTCAAAAAAAATTCGGTTTTTCGATCGTTTTCATAGTTTTTTTCTTTTATTCGATTTTTTTATTCTATGAAGTCTCATGGACCTCTATGTTACAGTTGAAAGCCATACTGAGACCCCGAGAGTGCAATACTGGCCAGGTCCTGCTAGGTGGCAGTATCGCCTACCCTTTGAAACCCTGTTCCAGACTGTGTGTCACATATAATGTCGTCCGGGCGGAGAATTTGGACCCAGGCAAGTCTAGCGGTTCATACGAGCACATTGGAATGCGTCCAGGACACTCGATGCATGTGTTGTGCCAGATTATGTCGGGGACCCGATGGACATCAATACTGGAAATCGCGATCAGACAATTGGAATATTCTTTTTGGAATAACCCCAATCAAAGGTAAGGACTATCTGACATCAATTCCACCTTGATCGATCCAGCCGATCAACGTATGTAGTATTAAAAAAAAAGCTGTTGCTGACGATCAGAGCATCAACAAATCCCCCCCCCCGCCCTTGATGCATTCATGATGAAACATAATACCACCTTTGATTTGGAAATAGTAACGTGTCCAGGCGAGCAACGCAAACGCCTTTAGCAAAATTCACATATCGCTCAATAACACAGCTTCCAGGAATTAGCCAGGATCACTCGGAAACTATACAATATTCACCACGGGATAACACGCGAACGTATACAAGAACAAATCTATTATTTTTTACATGTTGGACGATAGATAGTGACTGTCAAATGAGCCATAGTATTGTCTCCATAGCTATATTATAGAATATAGCCCTGCAAACATTGTGACGCACAGTGAAAATCCCTATCTTTTAAAGCGTGGCCCATTGACTACAAGGATGGATAAAACGGCTGGTGCTGAAAGTGTTAAGGGGATGCAGACGAGAGAAAGACTTTGCAGGTAATTATATAATATAATAACTAATTACTATTATAATAAAAAATAACATGTTTACGTCAGGGTCCCCCATTTCCAATTCATCATAACATACACAACATACAGATATACAGTACTCTTACATCCAGACATTTCTGACATACAAGATACAGATGAAGCCATGAATTGTCTTTGGACCACCGTTTGGACACCGTATTAACGGTAACAATGACCAGCAGGGGCGCTCGAATACAGCTGGTGACAACGTGCCCGACGGGCCTGCTCTCTGTTCATTCGGGAGGAGCTCCGCGCTCGACAAAGGGAGAGAGAGGCAGAGAGAGAATGAAAGAGAATGGACAAAATGCACTGCAATGTTGTGTTCTGACCACATGTTTTGGCTAAAATACATAGTATTGTATTGTATGTATAGTATTGTATGCCTCGTTTAGTCGTTTTATAAAATGTCCTTTGGGCGCAATCATGGTTATTTTATTTAAAGCCGCCGCTTTTATTATGAAATTCGTGGCCACTTCTGCCCTATGTGCTTCACACTGTTCAAGTGTTCAACTTGACCGGGCAACCACTGCCTGTGAGACCATACAGTTTGCATTGATTCCCTGGCCGTGCAGACAACCAAGATATTCGCCAGAAGTGGATTAAGAATACCACACGAAAGGACTTTGTTCCCACTAAAAACAGCACGGTAGGTTTTGTCAGTCGACAATCTCACAATGGCTAATGTTAGCATACAGCTGCCTAGCCTAGCCAGCTGTCTAGCCTTAACATGGTGAAAACATGTCTTTAAGCTAACGTGCGGTTCTGCGGTGGTCGCACATAATAAATTAACTCATCAATTAAAGTTAGATTGATTTATAAATCTATGTGGCAAAAGCATACATGTCTTAACTCAAGGGGTTATTTTTGCATCTCACATTGCTGTGTGATATCGAGAAGATTTGGGCAGCATTTTCAACAGTGACATTTCTATGACAGGACAATATTTTAGGTAGTATTGTTGAGTTATTGTGGTATTTGTTACTCATCCTAATTATTCTTACCACTCTAGATGTGTGGAATACACTTCCTAGATAGCAAACCAACGAAAGAACACCCATATCCTGTATTGCATATGGGATATGAATATCATGTAAGTTTGATTCCATTTCTCCTGAAGTTACCATAGGTATATATTTTTTTTAGTAATAATGATAATCAGATGTATGTACAGTGTTACAGGTATACAAACAGGTAGCTAGTAAGAGTAGCGGTATATACAGATATTGAATGAATTGATCTTTCACACTTAAGCGTCCATTAATGAAACGTTTATAATGTAAGAAATCGAATAGGAATAGTTTGAATAATGGCTCATTGCCCATACATTTTGTTTCATGTATGAAATATATGTCGCCTGGTAGAGTCCCTCCCAAATTTGACAAATTACTGGTAAAGAGGGCAATCAAATTGTACAGGTGGCCTTGAGTGCTTTTATTTTTCATCTTTTTCCTTCCACTATTTGTGCATCTTTTTGTCTCAGTTTAAAGTGGAGATGAAGCAGTGAACAATGTGATCCTAGTTTGTTTGTTGTGTACCTTGTGTAAGACAGGGTTCTATAATCAAATGTGAAATCTATCTTATTTGTCTGAAAAATCAAATATAATATCCCTGTTTTCAACATGGGCGCCGCCATTTTGTTGCTGACGTCATGGCTGACGTCATGGGGCTTGTTTGGTGTATACACTGCTGGTTAGCTGCCTATAGTGAATGGGTCAGTCAGTAAATAAAATGTTGCCTACAAAACAACGGGACCGCGGTGGTTCTGTTTGTATTGCTCCTGGCTGTTCAAACTAATTTTACCATGTGAGAGAGAGGAAAGTTGGTTAATTTCCACAAACTACCAGTGAAAAAAACAGTTTTGTTGGCACGTTGGCTCAGGCTGGCTGCACTCAGGCGGCGCGACCAGCCTGTTGGACAGGGAAGGAGGATCTGCAGCTGAAGCCGGACGCGGTTCCCTCAGTCTTCGACAGACAGACCGGCCCAGGCAGTTCAGCGTCGCGGAGCATTCAGCCTGCTGGCTACCTAGATCCACTTCAACCAGCCGAGCGTCGGGAGCTCCAGCAGCTTGTCGATGTGCTAATAGCCTGGAGCCAGCTACCGTTAGCTTGCCGAGGCTCCAGCACACCGACAAGCTGTGTAGCCAGCTACCGTTAGCTTGCCGAGGCTCCAGCACACCAACAAGCTGTGTAGCCAGCTACCGTTAGCTTGCCGAGGCTATTAGCACACCGACAAGCTGTGTAGCCAGCTACCGTTAGCTTGCCGAGGCTATTAGCACACCGACAAGCTGTGTAGCCAGCTACCGTTAGCTTGCCGAGGCTATTAGCACACCGACAAGCTGTGTAGCCAGCAGGCTGAATGCTCCGCGACGCTGGTTGAAGTGGATCTAGGTAGCCAGCAGGCTGAATGCTCCGCGACGCTGAACTGCCTGGGCCGGTCTGTCTGTCGAAGACTGAGGGAACCGCGTCTGGCTTCAGCTGATTAGTGGTCTTCTGGACAAACATCCCACCCCAACAACATAATCCGAGGCAATGAAGTGTTCGCTGCAGATCCTCCTTCCCTGTCCAACAGGCTGGTCGCGCCGCCTGAGTGCAGCCAGCCTGAGCCAACGTGCCAACAACACTGTTTTTTTCACTGGTAGTTTGTGGAAATTAACCAACTTTCCTGTCTCTCACATGGTAAAATTAGTTTGAACAGCCAGGAGCAATACAAACAGAACCACCGCGGTCCCGTTGTTTTGTAGGCAACATTTTATTTACTGACTGACGCATTCACTATAGGCAGCTAACCAGCAGTGTATACACCAAACAAGCCCCATGACGTCAGCAACAAAATGGCCGCGCCCATAATGATAAATGCTTCAGAAATGCACACAACAAATCGTTTTTTCTTAGAAACTGCTTATTTTTATAACGTGATTTCTTCTGTGGCTTATCTAAATACTAATGTGATGCTATGAATATGTATTTATCGCACTGCTTCATCTCCACTTTAAACCTTTCCTCTAAAATGAGGTATAGTACCGCTTTCAAACCTCTAGTGCCGCGTTACTTTTTCAATACTGGTATACCGTGCAACACTACTCACAGCAAGGCCTGTGCCATCGTAGGAATCATGCTGTTATATTCTCAGAGAAATAATGTAGTCATATAACAGTTTGAACCAGTAGTTGACTTTAAAATAAAGCACAATGGCTGAATTAAGACACTAATCAAGAAATGTTCCTTTCAGTGTGATGACGTGGATGCTGGACGAGAGTGTATCCTGAAGGGACTGTGTATCTACATGGGTGAAGATCCAGAAAGCCTTGTGCAAGAATATGTGGTATGTACATGAATCAGTGCTTATTTCTTTTCTCATTGGGGCTTGTAGTCCATGCAGAGTAAGGTCTGACCCATGACTAATTGTAACAGAAAGTATTTTCACTTTTATGTTTATATTGATGCCACTGTATGTCTGTTTGTGTCAGGGCTGAGACATATAAGGTGTTAGCCCTTGTTTAACCCCCTGAGGTCTAGAGTTTCTAGCTCCACCTTCTCAGAATATTCTCTTTTTTTTTGTTACATAATGTGCTGAAGGGTCTGCAATTAGGTAAAATTAGACCTAAAATAATCCCCCTTTAAGTTAATATGTGGGAGTTAAGTTATTATTTACCACATAATGTTACACTGTCTGCCTATTGATGGCATCTCAGGTTATATGACGGTGCTGCCATCTAGTGGGCCAGAGGTGGTTTAGTGTCCCCTCGTAAAATGCGTCACTTCCTCTCTATGAGCTTATTGACGTTGAACTTGACCGGACACGCAAGAGAGTGGACGTACACACAGCGTTGCTCTCGTTAACGTTATAGTTTGACGGTGACCAAGTATGTAAAGTGGCTTACCAAGCGGACATTATACCACCAAGAGAGAGTGAGTTTTAGTACCCAGCTAATTTGATGTTTAGTAAACGTCTGGGATTAGCATATTACAGCGGGCTATAGTATTCCCCATCTATCGTTACCAGTTAGCCGAAGCTAGCTAGCTCGGCGCTAATACCTAAAGTAGATTCGGCTCATGCTTCGATAGCTGCTCTATACTGGACATATCAGTCGATATATAACACAGACCAGAGAACATTTAGATAGTGTCTGTGTCGCTGTAAAAGGACACAACTAGTCCTAAGCAGTAGCCTGTGGTACAGAGGGGACCAGCGTGTCTGCAGCAGCTGTCAGCGTGCGCCGTGCGCCGTGCAGCACCACGGAGCGGAGCGAGACACTCGGACCACCACAGCGGAGCATCTGGTCTGCAGGAGCAGACTGGTGGCGCCTATTGGACCGGGCAGCGTCTTCCCGCCCTCATCAACACGCAGCGGTCTACTACTCCTCATCACCTCCATCTCTCTCATCCTGCAGAGGGAATTGTTCCTCTGTCACAGTGGTAACCGCGGCAACGTTTGGCCAGAACACTTTATTAGAACTATTTGGGCGCCCATCTAAATTTAGTAATAGTATTTAATTAGGCTTTGTGTAATGTGATAACAATATTTTGTATGTATCTTTTTCCCCTTTTTTGCTTATATAAAAGCATTATGATTCAAACAGTTTCCTCGCTCTTTCTAGTTTAGGTGACTCCATTTTAAGTTATTCACTCAGTTGTGTATTTGGTACAATTAGTTTAAGAGTTAAGGCATCCTACCACACCCCCTAAGGTGATAATTATATACAGTCCTCTAAGCTCCCGCACACATAATGTAGAATTACAGATTCATACCTTCAAAATAAGCCATCGATTGTCAAATTTGAGACGATAGTTTTCAATCAATGTCCTATCAAACATTCTGGTACAGTCATTACCACTTTGCAGCAGGAGGCTCTGAAGATAATTCAGTGAATTCAGCTAATGATACGGGAACTACACTCCTTCCCAGAATGCAATGTGATGTCAATGTTAATTTCAATGACTAATTCACACCATGAAACAAAGGCCCAGCAGGGAACAATTACGGCTGAATGGGGGTATAGTGTGACTGATCAATACAGGCAACACACACTTTGATTTGATTCCATGCATATACACACACTAGATAGACAGAGGTTTAGATATTTAGATAGATATATAATAGTAATATAATAGAAAGAGAGAGAAAGAAAGAAAGAAAGAAAGAAAGAAAGAAAGAAAGAAAGAAAGAAAGAAAGAAAGAAAGAAAGAAAGAAAGAAAGAAAGAAAGAAAGAAAGAAAGAAAGAAAGAAAGAAAGAAAGAAAGAAAGAAAGAAAGAAAGAAAGAAAGAAAGAAAGAAAAAAATAGAATCATTTTCTATAGGCTTGCCGTGGTAGTCAGTGATACTGGTGTATACACACACTAGATAGACAGATGTTTAGACATTTAGATATATATATATATATATATAGATATATAATAGTATAGTAATAGAGAGAGAGAGAGAGAGAGAGAGAGAGAGAGAGAGAGAGAGAGAGAGAGAGAGAGAGAGAGAGAGAGAGAGAGAGAGAGAGAGAGAGAGAGAGAGAGAGAAAGAAAGAAAGAAAGAAAGAAAGAAAGAAAGAAAGAAAGAAAGAAAGAAAGAAAGAAAGAAAAGAAAGAAAGAAGAAAGAAAGAAAGAAAGAAAGAAAGAAAGAAAGAAAGAAAGAAAGAAAGAAAGAAAGAAAGAAAGAAAGAAAGAAAGAAAGAAAGAAAGAAAGAAAGAAAGAAAGAAAGAAAGAAAGAAAGAAAGAAAGAAAGAAAGAAAGAAAGAAAGAAAGAAAGAAAGAAAGAAAGAAAGAAAGAAAGAAAGAAAGAAAGAAAGAAAGAGATACAGAGATATATACAGAGAGAGACATTTATAATAATTATATTATTAATTAGTTTTTTTACACACACACACACACACACACACACACACACACACACACACACATGTACTGATTTCTTTTGATTTCTCTGTTTGAGAGAGAGAGAGAGAGTGTGTGTGTGTGTGTGTGTGCAGGGGAGTAGCTGGGGGGGGGGGGGGGTTAGGATGATTCCAAGGGCCCAGCAAATGCCCCACATTTTTTTATAGATTGGGGGCCCCACATTTTTTAATAGATTGGGGGGCCCACAAATTGATTCTTTCATGGGGCCCAGAATCTCCAGCTACGCCCCTGTGAGCGCACCTTTCTACTCTAGAGCTGTCATCACCGTGATGCGCGCTTGAATCAACTGCGAGATAACTCATAACTCGTACACACACGCACTCTGTCTGCCATACAGTAGTTTATGTTGTTTTAGCGCGACGTGGGTATATACACGGGCGAGGATGAAAGCATGTTAGACTACTTTTAATACATAAATTAACGTTCCGTCGGGTCCCGTGTATTCTCGATAATAATAATAATAATGCAGGACCTCTTAAGATTATATTATCAACGACAGACAGTGAGAAACACAACCCCCCCCTCTTGCGTTGAAGAATATGCATATTAGATCACTCAGTGATTAACACCTATGCGCTGTTTGTGTGTGCGCGCCCCATTTATGTGCGCTTGGTGACGCGCGATGTAGTTCTTATCGCAAATGGAGATTATTACAAGCATACCATCTAGCAAGAATTAAACGTATTTACAAGTCGTATTAGGTTTAGCAAGTTGGGGGACCTATACCTTACATGTCAAAGCACTAGAAATGGCCATTTTTCTATTTTTATCGATTTCTGAAAATATGTCCTTTTTGAGCATTTAAGAGGGATTCTAATTTCTTTTGTTGTCCGCCGACGGGTTCAAAGCTCCAGCGTGACTCCTAAGGGTTAACCATTGTCTGTTTTCTACAGGGCATGGATGAAGATGTAATCACAAGGCCATCGAAGACAGTATATTGACTTGATTTTCTATACATACTAACCATACAACATAATAACAAAAATAATAATTTTTTCAAATTTTTCTAAATTTTTCTTTTTTCTCAATTTTTTTTTCATTATTCTTTGGTACATATCATCAATGAGTTTTTGCTCCTCAAGGCTCATTAGCCAGAGGCCCACCTTTTAAACAACAACTTTTGGGTTATTTGAAAACAATAAAACAATTCCTTTTAATCTACAAATTAAACATTAAATTTAAAACCCAATTTCCTTAATATATATGAAAGTTTGTTTCCACACTCCTTTACATGATCTGGTTTGAGAGAAAACATACATTAGTTATCACAATATTTTCACTTTACATTTTCTCTTCTCCTGTTAATTATTTTCTTCACCAATTAGTTCAACCACATTTCTGCATAATTCATCGACTGGCTCTCCCATCCATCCTCCCCCCTTTATGATACATGTAATGGTCATAACCTTACCACCTTGGTTTCCACAGCCCATTCCGGTAGAGGAAAGCAGATTTTCAACGAAAAATGTCTTTCACTACCCATCCTTACTCTGACCGTAACCTACCTATGTGTATGCTTCTACTCATCCCTGCGTTGTGTCCTAATCTATCCGCCCTTTGTTTGTGCGTCCTACCAAATCTCATGTGCACAAAACAAAGCCCATCAGTATCCGACCAGTAACCCCATGTCCCCCACAGTCCAATCCATACATAATTCCTCAGAGACTTTTCCCCACATTTTTCAGCTCAGCCCTCAGGCCGACTCCGCACCTCCAGGCCAGGCATGCCCCCAGGTCCAGTCATCCATCCTGCCATGACAACCTGGTCGTCAGATGAGTCTTTTAGCCAGGAAATTTGTCCCAAAACCCCATCTGTTCAGTTACTACAACCTGGCCCCACCCGCATGGGGTTCTGTAGAGACGGGGGCAAACGCATACAAGAATTCTCCCACCACAATTTGGTAACTGATCACCGCTGGACTGCCGAGAAACAGGGAAGCTGAAATCCTACGTTACCGTGTTAATGTAATGTATTCATGTGTCCCCCCAAGTTGATCTGCAATCCCCCCTCGACTGAGCTGTTGAAGAAACAAAAGCACAAAGCAAATCCTATTACACAATATGTCAACATACTTTTAAGAGAAGCCATTGATAATTCATATGCAAATGTGATGGAACCACTTAGCTTTAATCGTCATCCTGTCCTGACGCTCTTACTCCTGCCACCAGCTCTCTCCCCTCACACCCAGACCATGAAAAGCAGTTGAGAAATAAAACAAAAGACAAATAATTAAGAAAATATCCCAATAAACACATCCTTCAACCACATGTTTTGCATCTCCATGTGTGAAATCACCATTCATACCTAAAACAGCAAAGCAATAAAAATAACAAGCACCAAACATTAAAACTAAAGGTTTCTAGAAAGGAAAGAAAAACCCAAAATAAACTAAACACATCCTCCTATTACACACGTGGCAGACCACTTGTGAACGCTCCATGCATACCAAGAAAACATTAAAGGAATAAAAACAACAAGCTTCAAACTTCACATGCACACAACCTTTTCACTCCTGATGACCCACATGCACTCGCTTCACACTCATCATCATCACACAACTGTTCCAAACATGTCCTTGTGACTTGACAGCTCCACAGGCTCCATACAAACACATTCAGTCCAGAAAAGTACAGATTAAAAAATAGAAAATAAAATTATATGATCTAAATCCAATCGCCCATCCACACACTACAGTGGCTGTCAACTTCCAAGACATTCAAAAGAAATAAACTTGAATGAAAGCAGTGATTAAAATTAAAACACCGCTATGGCTTATACCTAAAGTGGTCAGTTGGCTCACCACAAGACCCAACAACCTGTCTATTGTTAGGCCTAACTAGATAACAGACTCGGTCCACTATCTGTCATCCCCAGCCTCAATCATTCACTAAAAAGAAAAAACATAGACAATAACGGACCACACACATCATTCACAGTCACTCTGATCATTTCAACCACCATCTCTTCCCAACATATACTACACATCTCATAAACAAATACTTTCAACCCGTTAATCAACCACAGACAAGACACTTGGACAAGACACTGGTTAGTTGTTCCCTTCCTGCTCCTACTCTCAGCTCTCTCTGTACTCAACCTTAGGCTAACACAATCTACACCAACCTCCACACTCCTACCCACACTTCAAAGATGGACTGGACCCATCTTAAATCTAGAACCATCCATGCCATCCAGTGCACAGACAGTTCCAAATTATTCCCTTACCAAATAGTCTCCATTCAAAAGTCATAAACCAATTGAATGATTACTGTAACTGAGGGGTACAATTCCCTGACTGTATTGATAAGTATGGTATCATTAAACCACTACCGCTTTATGTACTTTAATTACTGGCCATACAGTACATGATATATAAATATGATGAACACTTCCCACAATGAATCGGTTCCACACAAAGTGGTAATTAAGTATTTATTGCAGCAAAAGGTACATAATATACTTCTCCATTTTACTTTGGATGCGCTTATAAGGCAAAGGAATGTGCGTAGGCAAATCAATAATGAATGTCCATTCTCTGGTTACGCAGGAGGTAATTATACAACCTGAATCTTAGGGAATTATATCTATGGTACACTAGTAATATATAGCGGGAGATACTGGAAGGGTCCCCCCGGTTGTAAGCCAGCAGGGGTAGAGGATCTGTCGGTAGTAGAGAGTCTGGTCAACGATGACTAAGGAGACTCCAAGTACAGGAGACGGTGCAATAGACTCTTGATCCACAGACGAATACAGCTGTTCTCCGTAGACTGTAGCTCCACAGTGAAGAAAGCTAGCCGGCCTCAGGCTCTCTGAGGCGCAGACTCGACGTGGCTCCTCACAGGGTAAATCCCACACGTGTAGGCGTCGGCGATCCTCCGCTCCATAAATCACAGGACCAAAACAAATATAATCCAGCCGCAAAGGGCTATGTAGTCGTCGGGTAGATTAATCCAGTGTACATGTCCACACAGTTCTCGTCTAGGTCTCCTCGGGTGAAAGCGCCATGAAAGCAGCCCAGCCTGGATAAGCACTCTAGCTGATACGAGGAAGCGTTGGTGATGCTGGTCACTGTAGAACTTTAGCCGCACGATACACTATACACAAATAGACTATTACTGACTTAATAGAAATATGTCGCACTCGACGGTATAGCGCCAAACTCTGACAATTCAGTTATTAATTCGCACGCGGTCTCAATGCTCTATTTGGGGCCAAACAGGCCATACTTCACCGCACGGAGTATCGTGGGTGAGGCTTCAACTTATTGGGTAACTCTACTTCTGTATTCACCTGCGCCATATTTATATGCACGGCGAACAATCTAGTGCCAACCTCATTTCTGTCTCGTATCCCTGGGCAAGGCCGGGCATGTACAGACATGTCTTGACGGTGGCCTTGAACCTGACTCTGGAGGCACGGCCCTGGCGCCTGTGGACCACTGTCCAATAGGAGAATGAAATATTATGGTCTGTACTAGGCTAAAGGGATATTCCGTGTATATGTACAAGGAATATACAAGGGATATCAAACAATATACAAATACTATGCAATATATATCAATCAATAAATATATATATTCGGTTTAATCTGATCCTTTGTAACAGCCGCCTCCTAATTAGTCCCACCTAATTAGCTAAGCAGAGACAGATTAACCGCACTGTCCACTACTCAATGTCTGTTGTGAGGGGTCGGGCAGTTCACAAAGTCATGGGGTCATGGGGTCATGGTCGTCATCGATAGTATCGGGGAGCCTTGGCAGTTCTATTAGCCTCGCCACGGGTCGGGTGTAGATCCGTCCTTGGACGAGCACTTCGGCTGCTCGGACCTTTCCGTCGGCACCGGTGATCACTTTGCTTACGCGGCCAGCCGGCCACATAGCTCGGGGTAGTGACTGGTCGATAATCATGACGACTGTTCCTTCTGTCAAATTGTCTCTCTCTTTCACCCATTTCTGGCGGGTCTGTAGAGACGGTAGATAGTGGAGTAGGAAGCTGTTCCAAAACTTGTCAGCCAATACTTGACTGTACCTCCACATTCTTCGGCCGTTCGCTTCTTCAGGCCTGTACATTGTCTGTGGTAGCGCGGGGTCCAGCCGCCCCATCAAGAGTGTGTTGGGGGTGACTGGGTCGACATCTGCTACATCACTTGAGACGTAACCGAGGGGCTTTGAGTTCAATACTCCCTCGATCTCCGTGAGGACTGTCATTAGGACTTCTTCCGCCACGGTCTGGGCCCCAAGCACGGCGTACAGGGCTGTCTTTATTGAACGTACTTCTCGTTCCCAAGTTCCACCGAAGTGAGGTGCGTTCGGGGGATTAAACTGGAAGTCAATCTGGGATGGAGCGAGGTGGGTCTTAAGTTCTGGGCCCATAGCTTGGAGGCTCTCTCTCAGCTCTCTTTCTCCACCTTTGAAGTTTGTCCCGTGATCAGACAATAATATAGACGGTTTGCCTTTCCGCGATGTGAATCTTCGGAAGGCCATAAGGAATGAGTCTGTGCTCATGGTTGGAAGGAGTTCTATATGCATCGCTCGGGTGGTCATGCATTTGAATACAATACCCCACCGCTTCTCGGTTCCTCTTCCTTTCTTTATATACAGCGGGCCGAAACAGTCCATACCGGTGGAGTGAAAAGGCTTGTCGCCGAGTCGGAGGCGACAGGGAGGTAGGTCAGCCATCCGGGGTATACTGGGCTGCGCTCGCCACTTACGACAGTCTAGACAGGTTCGCTGGAAGCGCCGCACTGCTTCTCTCCCTTGCAGTATCCAATAACGACGTCTGATCTCCGCGAAGACTCTCTCTGCCCCGGCGTGATGCACATCCTCGTCGTATTTCTTTATGAGCAGCTCTGTGACCTTGTGTCGGCTGTTTAAGACTATCGGGTACTTGACGTCATCCGGTAAGTCTGGAGCTCTCCGCAGACGACCACCCACTCTGATGAGACCATGGGCGTCGCTCTCGGGGGCTAGGTGGAGCAGTCTGCTGTCTGATGGGACGGGCTTTGCTCCCTGTAGACAGTCTAGCTCATCGGGGAACGAGTCTCTCTGGGCTCGTTGTAGTAGAAGAAGTTCTGCTTCTTCGTAGTCAGCTGCTGTAATGTCAGTAGTGAGCTGAACCTCTGGGTGGTGCCACAGGAATGTCTTTAGCTGCGCACTCTCTAGGGTGAGGCAATCGTCTATGTCGGGGTCTGTGGAGACGAGTGTGTTCAATCCACAGAACATAGATTTCTTGTTTTCGGCCTCCTCTTTACTCGCTTCCCGTGGGGTGGGTGTAGGCCACTCTTCTTCCGGGAGCTTGAGGAACTCTGGCCCGTCACTGTATAGGTTGTGACGGGTGAGGTCATCCAGGGACATTCCCCGGGTGATGACGTCAGCTGGGTTGTGTTTTGTGTCCACATACCTCCAGCTTGCTACTTCTGTTAAATCTTGAATCTCTGTGACTCTGACTCCCACGAAGACCTTGTATCTGCACGAATCAGACCGGATCCATGTGAGTACTGTCGTGGAGTCTGACCACAAGATTGTTCTTTGCACCGGAATGGTGAGTTCACGTTGGATTAACGTGGCGAGTTGCGCTCCTGCTAGGGCTGCGCAGAGCTCTAGACGCGGGATAGATTGTTGCTTTCGTGGGGCTATTCTTGAGCGAGCCAGGATGAAAGCAGTATGTATTTCTCCTCCCTCCTCTCGGGCACGCAAGTAGGCCACCGAACCGTAGGCTACTTCGGAGGCGTCGCTGAAGACGTGCAGGTCCATCTGGCACGTCTCCGGCCTCACTGTGGGTGGGAAGTAGCTGCGGCGTATGTTGACACCTGGGAGTGAGCTGAGTTCCGTCTCCCACTCTCTCCATGTGGATGCAAGGTGTTCGGGTATGGGGTCGTCCCAGCCCTGGTCCTTGTCCCATAACGCTCTTACAATCATCTTTGCCCTGGTGGTGTAAGGTAGAATACATCCCAACGGGTCATATTGTCTGGCGAGTGTTCTGTATACACTCCGTCTGGTGGTCGGTAGTGCAGTCGACCTTCCCTGCTCCTTGGTCAGGGGTGTGTGTTTATAATGGAGCGAGTCTGTTTTGAAGCGCCAGACTAGTCCTAATGTCATTTCTTGGGCTTCTCCTGGGATGGTCGCCATCCAGGTCTCGCTGCTTGCTGCCTTGTCCTCGGGGGAGAGGCTGCGCAATACTTGCGGGTCGCTGCTGGCCCACTGCCTGAGATCAAAGCCGCCTTTGATCAGGGAGGCGCGGAGCTTGAGTAGAAGGGCCTCGGCTTCTTCTGGCGTCGAGACGCTTTGCAGACAGTTGTCCACGTAGAAACTATTTCCTACACTTTGTCGGACCTCTTCATCAGCTGCTGGGTCCTCTGCGACGTGCTTTTGCAGTGCAAACGTAGCACAGCATGGGCTGCATGTGGTTCCGAAAGGGAGGACTTCCCATTGATAGATGGCTGGTTGCTCATCCCCGATCCTCTCTCTCCATAGGAACCGCAGCAGGGGCTTGTCCTCCTCCACTAGTCTCACCTGCAGGAACATCCCTTTGATGTCGCCGCTGATGGCCACCTTGTCTTGGCGGAAACGTAGTAACACGCCTAGTAGAGAGGGGCCGAGTGTTGGGCCGGGCAAGAGCTCTTTATTCAGATTTTGTGATCCGATCTGGTAGCTGCAGTTGAACACAATACGATCCTTGCCGTTGTGGTGGAGTTTGTGGTGCGGCACGTACCATGATTCGGTCGTCTGATCGGCCTCTTTAATGTCAATTTTCTTTATGTGTCTCGCTGTGGTTAGCTTGTTAATCTCAGCGCGGTACACCGTCTCTTGAGCGGGGTCTCTGGCTAGGCGCCGCTCTGTGTTCAATAGATACCGCTCCGTCGCTTCTTTTGGGGCGTGGAAGGTAGGCATACCCTCTCGCCTCAGGAGTGGAGTTGCGTATCTCATCACTCCGTTGACTTTGACTCTCTTTGTCCCCTGCTCGAGGAGGGCTATAGCGTAAATGTCTTCCTTGGAACGAATGTCTTTCTTTTCGTTCTTAAAGGGCATTGTCTCTAGTGTCCATAGCCTCTCGACATGCTGTAGGAGGGTGGTGTCTTCTTCTGTCACTCTGGAGTGGAGGCAGTTAGTGGCTGCTGTTCGGTTAAGAGACTTAGCGAGGGGGCCTTGTAATGTCCATCCTAGGCGGGTCTCGACTGCTGCAGGACAGCCTCTGGGCCCTGTGTGGACCCGGTCTATCGGGACGATGAGGTCTGCATGGTCGGAGCCTATCAGCAGGGTCGGGGTGGCACCGTCTATGAGCGGTATAGGTAGTTGACGCAGGTGCACATATTTATCCATCAGCTTGGCGATGGGGTAGGTGTACTGCGACAGGCCTATTTCTTGGCTGGTGAAAGCATTAGTAATCCTATACCGTCTCTCTGGCTGCCCGCTTGCTGCGATAGTGAAGGAGACATTCTCGCCCTTTATCGTCTTTAGATCTCTTCTTATTGTCCGAATCGTCATCTGGTTTTCGCTCCCCCGCAGCCCCAGCTGGGCCGCAGCGGACGCGAGGAGAAGGGTCTTCTCTGACCCGTCGTCAAGGACGGCGTAAGTGTCCATGACCTTATCTTGGTAACTCAGTGTTACGCGGACCACCTTTAAGAGCACCCGGGCGCCCCCGCTGCTGGCGGGGTCAATGTACATAACACTTGCCTTTGTGCTGCTTGAGGGTGCAGGCTTTCTTCTGTTACTGTCGTGTAGGACATCTAGGTGGGCTCCGTCACACCGATTACACCTCTTCTTTAAGCGGCAATCGGCTGCCATGTGACTGCGCGCACATCGGTAACAGCGTCGGTTGGACTTTATCCATTGACTCACCTCGTCGGCGGTCATCTTATTGAACGTGTCACATTGTGACAACCAGTGTTCCTTTTCGCAGTACGGGCACACCATCTTCCACTTCTCTTTCATCGAGGGGGTACTGTGGTTCTTGCTGCTCGGTACTGATTCTGATTGGTGCATGACGGTCACCAATCTTCGGCCATCGTTTGCTCTCCTAGGTCCCTCTCTGGAGCTTGGGGTGCTCCGCATGAACGTATCCAACCGTAGGCTGTTGACTTCTCTCGCCAGGAAGTCGGCTAGGTCTAGGAGGGATGGCTCGGGACCGTTAGGATCACGGTGGTCTCTTTGCCGCCTGAAGCGCTCTTGTCGGGCGGGCGGAAGCTTCTCTAAAATCCTCTCGACATTAGAGTTTGCGTACAGTTCGTGCATACCCTTTTCTCTTTGCGCCCCCAGCATCCCTACCAGGGATTGTACCTTGATAGACAGGTCATCTAGTGAGCGATTGTCTGTGGCTGGGGGTAGGCGGTCAATATGCCTTATCTCTTGTATTACGTAGTCCCATATGCGTCCATATCTTTGGTCGAGTGCTGCTAGAGCCGCTGTGTATGGGGTAGTAGAGGTGGCATAGGCCAGCGCTATATTGTGCGCTCAGGGCACCTTGAGGTGCTTCAGTAGGATAGCATACTTGTACGGTTCATCAGCTACATCGGACATCATTGTCTCTAAGCACATTCGTAGCTCCGTGTACTGTGCTCTGTTCTCGTGGGTGAAGTCCGGAAACGTCGGTGTGCCAATGTATGATGCCATGGATGGCTGGCACATCGGTGAGCGTTGGAAGAGAGGCCTCCTAGGCGAGTCTCCTCTTACGCCTCTTGGTGGGCTGGTACCTGCTGGGTACCATGGCCCGCGTATCCAGGTGCTGTTCCTCTGGGCTGGTCGTGCGTCAAGCTCACCCGTGAATTGAGTCGGGGGTCTGTAGCGCAGAGCTTCCTCTGGCAGGTCCTCTAGATCCTGTAGTCATCTATTTAGCCTCTCCGCGGTGTAGACCGTTTCTTCCTTGTAGCTGGGTCTCACTTGGACCGGTCAAGGAAGGGGTTCGGAGGGGGGTATAGGCTCTCTCTGGTGGTCGGGCTCAGGGTCGCTTGATCGGGTAGGGGAGGGTGCCCTTGACCCTTGTCTTGACGAGGCCCTGGAACCCCGTGCGGAGGGAGGGGGTGTTGCCCTGGTGATCAGCTGCTCCATTATCTGCGCTTGTAATCGGTCGCGCTCGGCTTCGCGCTTGGTGAGAGCGAGGTCGCGCTCTGCTTCTCTTTGGGCACCGGCAGCGGCGCGCTGGGCTTCGGCGGCGGCGCGCTGGGCTTCGGCCCGGTCCCTTACCATATTCTCTTCCGTCTGAAGGCGTCTAATCTCTAGACGTATACGATCTTCGTCGCTCCGTTGCTGCGCCTGAAGGCGTTCTCTTTCCATGGAAGAATGTTCGCGCTCACTAAGCGTCTGTGCTTGGAGTCGATCGCGCTCTGTTGAGGCTGCTAGGCTGGCGAGGAATGCCTGTGCCAGCATCTTGTCCGCCTCGCTGGTTGAGGTGATCCGCTCCTGGCAGTACTCGTTGGAGATCTGTTCTCCTGTGGCGAGTCCTGGAGATCCATCTCCGGGGTGCTCTCCTCTTCTTGTAGCGGGTAGAGTTCCATCCCTGGAGAGCTGTCTTTATCCTGGAGCTCTCCGGAGACTACTTCTTCGGTCTTGGCGGGGGGTAAAGTCATGTCGGGTCCCTCCTGGTCCCTACCGTGAGCTTGGTCAGTTACGTTAGAACCCACTAGGGCCTCTATTGGCGGGGTAGCCTGGTCGATAGGGTCGGACATAATTTTACTATCTACTTTTTCCGCGTTTACCGTCTGTAGAAAGCTAGGTAGTATATTGGCAACGTAATCCTCTAAGTACTGAGGTGTCTGCCGTCTACGCTGCGGGCGATCTACTTTAGGAGAACCGTTTTGTGGAGTGTTCATCATAGGCCATGTCAATATTAATACCACTATATTAATATTACACTAGTTACCATCCGGCTCGAAGGACCAATTGTAACTGAGGGGTACAATTCCCTGACTGTATTGATAAGTATGGTATCATTAAACCACTACCGCTTTATGTACTTTAATTACTGGCCATACAGTACATGATATATAAATATGATGAACACTTCCCACAATGAATCGGTTCCACACAAAGTGGTAATTAAGTATTTATTGCAGCAAAAGGTACATAATATACTTCTCTATTTTACTTTGGATGCGCTTATAAGGCAAAGGAATGTGCGTAGGCAAATCAATAATGAATGTCCATTCTCTGGTTACGCAGGAGGTAATTATACAACCTGAATCTTAGGGAATTATATCTATGGTACACTAGTAATATATAGCGGGAGATACTGGAAGGGTCCCCCCGGTTGTAAGCCAGCAGGGGTAGAGGATCTGTCGGTAGTAGAGAGTCTGGTCAACGATGACTAAGGAGACTCCAAGTACAGGAGACGGTGCAATAGTCTCTTGATCCACAGACGAATACAGCTGTTCTCCGTAGACTGTAGCTCCACAGTGAAGAAAGCTAGCCGGCCTCAGGCTCTCTGAGGCGCAGACTCGACGTGGCTCCTCACAGGGTAAATCCCACACGTGTAGGCGTCGGCGATCCTCCGCTCCATAAATCACAGGACCAAAACAAATATAATCCAGCCGCAAAGGGCTATGTAGTCGTCGGGTAGATTAATCCAGTGTACATGTCCACACAGTTCTCGTCTAGGTCTCCTCAGGTAAAAGCGCCATGAAAGCAGCCCAGCCTGGATAAGCACTCTAGCTGATACGAGGAAGCGTTGGTGATGCTGGTCACTGTAGAACTTTAGCCGCACGATACACTATACACAAATAGACTATTACTGACTTAATAGAAATATGTCGCACTCGACGGTATAGCGCCAAACTCTGACAATTCAGTTATTAATTCGCACGCGGTCTCAATGCTCTATTTGGGGCCAAACAGGCCATACTTCACCGCACGGAGTATCGTGGGTGAGGCTTCAACTTATTGGGTAACTCTACTTCTGTATTCACCTGCGCCATATTTATATGCACGGCGAACAATCTAGTGCCAACCTCATTTCTGTCTCGTATCCCTGAGCAAGGCCGGGCATGTACAGACATGTCTTGACGGTGGCCTTGAACCTGACTCTGGAGGCACGGCCCTGGCGCCTGTGGACCGCTGTCCAATAGGAGAATGAAATATAATGGTCTGTACTAGGCTAAAGGGATATTCCGTGTATATGTACAAGGAATATACAAGGGATATCAAACGATATACAAATACTATGCAATATATATCAATCAATAAATATATATATTCGGTTTAATCTGATCCTTTGTAACAATTACCTTATTGATTTTTATCGCTCGCCCTCCAGCTGTTTCCTGAATTAGCCCCCTGTCTCATCCCCCCGTCACCTCCTGTCTCCCTCATGCTGCCTTTGATCCTGTATTGACCCCTTACAACCACGTCCTGTGCCCCTGTCGTAAAAATAGCTGTCATCTGTTATCACACTCTGACCCTCGCTCCCTATCTTCACCAGCTGTGACCTCTCTCCTGTTGTAAAGATAGGCGTCATCTGTTATCTCACTCTACAACTGTGGCCTCCAATCTTCACCTCCGACCTGTCTCCCTGTTGTAAAGATAGGCTAGCTCCCTTTTGTGAGTGTAACAGTGACCATAACCAACAGGTTTTAGCATCCCCCTGTGGCTTCCCGTGACCTGTCTCAAAGCATTCCTACCCCCCTGGGCAACATAATCTTCTCAACTTTTGTCCCTCTGCCTACTGGCACCTGGTGCAAGCCCCTGCACCCCCATTGTCCCCTGGCATATGCAGGCCCCCCTGTAACTCCATCAAAAGGTTAACCATTACACACATTCTACCCTGGGGGCAAATCAACACATCCCTGCCTGACCCTAACAGCCAAACACAGAAAATGTACAAACTAAACAGTAAAACATTTAAAAATAACTGCAACAACATAATCATACAGTCATAAAAAACAGCCTATACACAAGTCCCCATCATTAAATTATCCTGCTGTGACTCAAGGACTTGCAATCAATCTTAATATAAAACAACAGCCTATGTAATCCAATGGCATTAAAGACTTCAACAATCTAAAACAAACATAAACCATCTCAATTCTCTACACACGTGCACAACCTAAACAGTTTCCAACATTGCAATGTAACAAAACCTCAACAGTGTGACTCTAATTAAGTTAACAATGTTATCAAAATTTTTAACAAAAAGTACACAAGCATAAACAGACTGCATATCACAAATATAAGCATCACACATGTGGTTAGACATCATTAGTGGTTAGTTCCCATATGCTAAGACTAAAAAACTGTAAACCGGTCGTTCTGGGAACGTTAACTCGGCACATATGTGACATATGATTCTAATGTAGATGTATCAATTGAATATAATGCAAGCAATATGTCATTTTCAGTGTAGAGTAGTTTACCAAATTCAGCCCATTGCTACTCCCAAACTACTGTCTATCTGTATATCATGTATGTCATAAATGTTATGATGAATTGAAAACGGGGGGACCCTGTCTCTGGCCTGCATACACATTACAGACTTTTTTTTATATGGTCCATTTGCATGTTCTTGGTATCTGATTCTAGGGACATCTATGGATCTCAGGGAATGTATTCCCAGTGTCAGAAATACTGTGTCTGTTACTAGGCTTGAGTAAATTGTAATGAACCAAATGAGAATATCAATACAAATTTTGTTTTATCTTTGACTGTGAATAACACTATGCTCAAATTGACCAGACCTGAAAAATCTAAGCAAATTAATAGATGGAAGATGATTAAACAGAAGGTTTTGTACATACAGTACTGAATTCTGCCATCCGGACACATGCAATTTGAAATATGATTATAGAATATAAAATATCAGGCATAAAATGGTTATGCGATTAAAATGCAATTAATTAGATTAATTAATTAATTACAAATCCTGTAATTAATTAGATAAATTTTTTTAATCGCCTGACAGCACTAGTATTTAGCTGTACTGTCTTCAATCAATCAAACCCCCCTTGGTTAAAAATATACCCTTGTGCCTAATGTGTATATGTTCCTATCGATTCATTACTGATCCACTCACTGCATTGTGTGCAGTCTAAGTAAACCGTGACCTCCTCCCATAATCTAATCATCATACATTTCACATCTCTTCCCCTTGTTATACAAACATACAATATCAATATACAAATACAAACCTTTCAACACAATGCCAAATATTTCCTCACCCGTTATCCATCCCCCAGAGCGAATGAAATGAAAAAAACAGCGATCCGTGTTGTAACGCGCATGCGCAGAAGCGCAAACGCATAGCAACCGATGTACACCGCGACAACGTACAACTATTATCACAAAACACTCCGTTTCGTCCTAATACAATGCCACGACATCCACCGCGTCCTCTAATACTTCCTAACCATCATTTTCAAAACTCTAATCATAACACATGTCGCCCGCAAACTCACAAAACAGTCGCACGCAAGCTAACAGCCTAGCCAGCCTCATGCTCCCCTTCCTAGGTCCCACAATATGACGTCATCAACCTGCGACTGCTTCTCCATAACAACATCGTTGTACACATTGAATACCGCATTAAATATAACCATTAATACGGCCATAATCACATCAACGAACCACTCGATTCGCTTCTTAACAACAATTTCTCCCACAGTGTTTCGTCAAATCCCTCACCTCACCGCCTTAACGTCCCTAGATCACCGCGGCTCTTCCACAGAGCTAGGCTAGTTAGCCCCAACTTCCAATATGACTCCAGTGCTTGCACATTGTATCTACCGCTTGTTACATTACTTCTTTCAATAGTTTCGCCGCACTCATTTTCACCGCGCTTAAGAGCATTAGTACACAATTCATGCAATGAACATTGTAAACCATTTTAATGAAACGATCTGTTGCTAAGTGCTACTGTCCCCGTTTTGCCGCGACGAACGTGTCGAAATAGAACGCCGAAGCTAAACACGTTCTAATCGGAACTGCTGCGGCTTTTGCTTTCTGTAATCAATCTCACGAGTTGACAAGCAAACCCCACATCCTCCTAACCAACCCTAATGTCGGATCGATTATAGTTAGATCGGCTGATCTTCCAGAAAAAATACCCTCCCCGTTAAAATTTTCGAGGTGACCGGCTAATCTGAGTAATATTTTAAACAGCCTACGCGTTATGCTCCGAAAGGCCCCCATCTACCTATTTCACCATACCACGTTTATAATCTCGCGACCCGTGACGACCACAATCATATTAGCGCCCTCTTACAACAACCTGATTCTGATTCTGTTTCAGCGTTGGATTTAGAGCCTGTAAATTCCATCTGCATCGTTTGCCGACGTTTAAAACCTCCGTTCCCCGCCGCTTGAGAGGCGCCAACGAACGGAAGTCCTGCGTTGCCCAGCAATTCGTACACCCGGTCCACCCACTGCTCAGATTCACGAAAAAAATAACCATCTCATTCTTACGCTCCCTGGAAAGAGACGGCCTGTCCTGTATTCCAGGGCGTATCCTATCATACTTCCCAACGCAAAAACGAATGTGGCCACGATCATGAACCACACGCTAACGCGCAGTACAACACCATCAGCTACCGAGTGACCGGCCGGGACATCCCCGCTTTAAACTGACATACCTGCCCTATATGATCTATGATCGCCACGCATACCCTGCCTAACACATTATCTCCCTCCCCGACGGCTGCTCCGTCCTGGTGAGAATCCCATGAGGCAATCTCTGTTCCCTGTACTCTGTACTCTGTAACTCTGTCTACACACTCATCACACTTTTTACCTATAATCTTCTCTTTAAGATCTGACTACTCTGCATTTTCCATCCACGTTCTACTGCTCCTCGCCGTGTCCCCTCAAGTATTTTACCTAAACTATCCTAAGTGCTTTGGATCCCCGTAAGCTATTACTTTCAACAAAAATAAAAAAAAGTACTATCCCCCTGTCCGCAAGGGCCTGGCACCAAATACGCTGCCCGTACTTATTGCCATAAACCTCAAGCGAACAGGCCAGAAACGGCCTCCTGTGTCTAAATAACCACACAATACATCAAAAGCACATGATTGTATATTTACTGCACAACAAGCGCGATCCCTTTACCGTTGGACAGTCTAACCTAATCACCGCTCCACCATTCCTGTACGCAAAGACCATATTCACCCCGGGCCCCAACTAGTGGCTTACACAACCAGCCTCCATCCTTCCCCTGGTTCTCCATCCAGACAGCAAAACCCTGCACTGCAAACCCCTTAATGAAACGCATCCACCCCGGCTCTTTTCCTGGATGTCCCCAACGTGCAAGCAGGGCTGTGGCTCTGAGCAGCCAGCCACACAAACCTCACCGCACATCTTCAGGGGGGGCACAACAGGGCGGGTCAGACAGGCACCATTTCGTCGTATAATCCTATCCAAATCTAAGGTTAATTGTACAGTACAATGAGATTGTATCTGGAAGGAGGAATAAGATCATAAGTGATATAATTTGGTCTCATCATCTGACTTCCAATATAGCCAGCAAGGTATAAACGTGCAGTCCAGACGGGAGAGTTCGAATTCAAACTCATGTATTTATTTGTCTCTGCGGCCCAGAGTGAATTAAAAGGTTGCTTTTCACATACAAGGATTATCAGAATACATTAACATGTCTGTTTTGTACAAAGGATCAACAAGGTTTGCATCTCAAAACCCCAACATGTACATACAACAGTCATTGTTAACATCAATGAAAATAGAGAATTTACTGTAAGCCCCTTTTCATATGAGTAAGCCTGGTTTCTAAGATAAGTATCTTTCCATTCTATTCTAACCAACCATGGGACCATCCAGCTTACTTACATGAAAATCAGCCAACAGCATTCTCTGGGTTGGGAGCGGGGAGCCGCAGACCTGGGGGCGGTCTGGGCTCCTGAATTAACACTGTTTTGCTCTTAAATACTATAATTTCCCACCAATAGTAGCACATTTTAATAATACGTTTGGTCCAATCCGGTTGGTTCTTCTGTGGGGGCTGTCCCCAAATCGATCTCCTGTGTGGGTCTTCCTTCAGTAAACAGAAGGGGGGGCCGCCGATGGCCCCCGTCGGTGTGGTCCCTTGATGAGTACAGAGGAGGGCGCTTTTGATGACCCCCCTCCTTGGCTGCTCAAGTCTCCTCTGAATGCATCAACATTCCTTCGTATAACTGTGATAACTATACCAGGATTCTTAATTCTAAACATCTATATAGTTGTTTTTATTGATTTCTTTATAGAGTTGTCAATCCAATCAAAGCCAATCAAGTATCATGCTTTTTCATTTAACTTGTCCTTGTTGATGTCCTTGTTGATTAATGATCTTTAGTCCTGTCTTATACTTATCAGAGCCAGTTATCTGGTCTCTGCTGTCGGCTGACATCTGCTAACATTTGAGTGTGACTTTTCAGTTCCTTTGTTAGTGTTGCTAGTGGGGGTTGAAATAACTGTTCCTGCTGTTATCTGATGCAACTGTCTCTAGAATCGTTCCTCATTTTAGCCCTGCAGCTTCTCTCTGCTGCTAAAAAGTAGACAAGGCATAATGTTATGGTTTTCTAATTATTCACACATATTAGTTATGGAATTCAAGGTCAATATTACCACAACATCCAACAAACTAACACATCCAACTGTCTTTCAACTAAGACATCCAACAAACTAACACATCCAACTGTCTTTCAACTAAGACATCCAACAAACTAACACATCCAACTGACTTTCAACTAAGACATCCAACAAACTAACACATCCAACTGTCTTTCACCTAGACATCCAACAAACTAACACATCCAACTTTCCTTTCGTTTTTAACCTACTTTCTATAGAACTTCATTCTTAGATGCTTCTATAGAAAGTAGGTAAAACAAATTAAAAAGTTTTCTTTGCCCTATAGGAAAAAAAGGGGTTTCTTTTAAACCTACTTTCTATAGAAGCAGATTGAAAAGTAGGTAAAAAAAATTGCAATTAATCAATCAATCAATCAATTCACAGGATTTTTATTTTGTTCCACAATGACTCATGACCCATCAATTACATCATCCAACATTGTTTAAGCAACTAAGACCTTCGCCGTGA
Source organism: Notolepis coatsorum (assembly GCF_963971535.1). Lineage (NCBI taxonomy): Eukaryota > Metazoa > Chordata > Actinopteri > Aulopiformes > Paralepididae > Notolepis > Notolepis coatsorum. Next base: position 56,185,749 of record NC_140180.1, on the reverse strand, counting down.
CAGAATCGTTTTCCATTTAGTCGTTATGATGCTATCAACATATCCATTCAGTCCACCCTCACTTAAAACAGCGCACCTCCCAGTTGCTTCTATAGAAAGAAAAGAAAAGTTTTTAAAAAATTGCAATTAATCAATCAATAAATCAATTTGCGCCATTTTTATTTTGTTCCACAATGACTCATGACCCATCAATTACATCATCCAACATTGTTTAAAGAACTAAGACATTCGCCGTGACAGAATCGTTTTTTATTTAGTCATTATGACACTATCAACATATCCATTTGTAAAGATTATTGTCCGCCATCTTGTTTTTTCCTACAAAGTCGCACGGCGGAGTGATATAATTCGGTTGTGGGCGGGTCCTGGGACCAAGAGCGTGGGATTATGAAAAATAAATAAGTGTAAATTGACTGTTTCAGCCAATCAGAATCGAGAAATTTGCATGCCGTTGTATAATTGGAAGCACAACCCCCCCCCCCCCCCCCCCACACACACACCATTTAAATGCTAATACTGTAGGATAAACAACTCTATGACCCCCTACTCCCTGACAAGCTTAATGAATTTTATTGCAGATTTGATGTGCACTCAGGTGATCAACCTAGGGTAGCTGATAGAATTGGGCCTGTAACCCCCCAAGGAGCACCAAGTCAGAGCCTTACTCCGCAAACAAAATGTTAGGAAGGCTGCAGGGCCAGACAATGTGTTTACCCGGAAAAATGGTGCTGACCAACTTGCTACTGTTTTTACAGATCTTTTTAATTGGTCTCTCAGCATACTTAAAGTCCCGGCATGCTATAAATCTGCCACAGTCATACCTGTGCCCAAGAAATCTAGCACTGCTTGTCTGAATGATTACAGGCCCGTCGCTCTGACCTCCTGTTCGAGCGGCTTGTCTGTCATCATTTATCTAGTATTGTTAAATTAGACATGTATCATGTCTGTAGGGGATGCTGTATCTATGTGTTTACACACCATCCTGCAGCACCTGGAGGTCTCTGCCACTTATGTATACATTTTGTTTATTGATTTCAGTTCGCGTTTAACACGATTGTGCCTTTTAAACTATTTGAAAAACTTAAATTGCTAGGAATCGATGAGTCTCTGTGCTATTTTATTCTAGATTTTCTCTCAGACAGAGAACAAGTGGTTAAAATAGGTAATTTGTTCTCTAGATCCAGGACCTTGAACACCGGGGCCCCCCAGGGCTGTGTTCTCTCTCCTCTGCTCTACTGTCTATACACTAATGACTGTGCCTCCCACTCTGATTATTGTAGTGTAGTGTAGGACTACAACTCCCAATGTTATTGTGTCACGTGTCTTACGTATGATTGGTTACTGTTACGTTAACCAGAGGCGCCTCGGAGTGCTCTGGGTTAGTGTGAGGCAGCCGCCAGAGGGACTGCTTGCGGTTCTACTGTTTACCTGCATTAATACAAACTGTGAATAAAGCACAACTGAGCACTACCACGGTCTCTTCTATTAAGATACAACAGTGGCAACGAGGATAAAGGAAAACACACGTTTGTGTCCACCTCGGAAATAGAGGTTGTAGGCTTGTAGCCGAAGAAAGAGTAATAGTCAAGCTAGCTTCCACGTTTTTTTTTCTTGGAACTCGTGGCGGGCAAGTGCAAAAAGGAATGGCGCTGTACAGTCTAGAAACGGGACTGGTGTTTGATGAGACGATAGAGACATTTGAAGCCTATGAAGAGAGACTTCAGCAGTTTTTCATCGCAAACAACATCGCGGCAGGCCGGCAAAGGGCTGTGTTTCTCTCCGTGGTAGGAGCTAAAACGTTTACATTGCTCAAGGATTTGGTGGCGCCAGACAAGCCAGGCAACGTGGACTTGAAAGACTTGTTAACGGAAGTGAGAGCCTATTTTTCACCGAAGAAGAATGTGCTAGCAGAGAGGTATACGTTCAGAAATCGCAAACAGCTCTCTGGTGAGTCGCTCACGGAATATGTGGCGGCATTGAAAGGATTGGCTTCTTGGTGTGCTTTTGGAACATCAATGGAAGAGCAGCTTCGCGACCAGTTTATCTGCGGTATCACGAGTAACAACCTGCACAGTAAGCTGCTGAATGCAGCTTGTGACGGGGTCCTAGCGTGGACCAAGACGCTGGAGATCACCAACAACTATGAATGCACCGTGGTCAGCATGAAAAGGCTTGCGCCAGAGCCGCAGTTCAGAACCGACAGAGTGGAGATGACGGGAAGACAACGTGAAGACGCCACGGGTGGGCAGCAACCACCGAGAGCAGAAACAGAGCAGAAGAGCGGCAATGCGTCGGAATGTTACCGCTGCAACGGAAGAGGGCATTCGGCGGGGGATTGTCGCTACAAGGACTTCCAGTGCCGGTTTTGCAAGACGACGGGGCATCTGGAGAGGGCTTGCAGGAAGAGGGGCCAATTCAACGGACAAGATCAGCGAGGGAGAGCAACGAGTGCGGCCCAGCACAGAGGCGGGCGAGGAGGAGGAGTCAACATGATATCAGAGACTGTCAACATGATCTCAGAGACTGAACATGAACAGGCAGAGTACGGGTCCGGTTCAGAGGAACAGACTCACATGGGACTGTATACAGTCCGACCTAATATGGATTGTGAGTATGAGAAACCATACAATGTGTTTGTGAAATGTAATGATCAGAAAATATGTATGGAGGTGGATACAGGTGCCGCGTTGTCAGTCATATCAGAGAGTATGTACCATGCCAAGTTCAAAAATGTAACATTACTTCCATGTATGACTAAGTTGAAAACGTACACAGATGAGCCATTAGAGCTAATGGGGAAGATAATGGTCACAGTTGAGAGTGGGGAACAGAAGTTGCAGTTACCCTTAGTGGTAGCCAGGGGGCGGGGTCCTGCACTCATGGGTCGTAATTGGATAAGACCATTAAACCTAGACTGGTCTAAGGTCAACAGGATAGGGGATCCGGTAGAGTCCCTGTGTCAGACATATACGCAGGTATTTGGCAATGGTTTGGGTAAAGTGACAGGGGTTAAGGCTCAAATGTATGTGTCTCCACATGCAAAACCTAGGTTTTGCAAAGCCAGGTCTGTTCTTTTTGCTTTGAGGGAAGCTGTAAACAAACAGCTAGATGACTTGGAGAAGCAAGGGGTTATTTCTCCAGTGCCACACAGTGAGTGGGCAGCACCCATAGTGAATATACCAAAGAGAGACAACACAGTTTGCATATGTGGGTACTACAAAGAAACAGTAAATCCATTTCTGGATGTAGATCAATATCCTCTTCCCAGAACACAAGACTTATTTGCCAAGTTAGCAGGAGGGAAACACTTTACAAAGCTAGATTTGACACAGGCATATCAGCAGATGGAGTTAGAGGAGGAGAGCAAGCAATACTTAACAATCAACACACCAAAAGGGTTGTACAGATACAATCACTTGCCATATGGGGTAGCCAACGCTCCAGCCATATTTCAACGAACAATGGATCAAGTGCTGCAGGGGTTAGATGGTGTAGTCTGTTTTCTAGACGACATATTGGTGACAGGCAATGACACAGACAGTCATGAAAAACCTAGAAAGGGTACTGCAGAGGTTGGATCAATATGGGCTGAGAGTAAACAAGGGAAAGTGTGCTTTCTTTCAGGACAGTGTATGCTATTTGGGCCATCGCATAGATGCACAGGGGTTACACCCCCTTCAGGAGAAAACGGAGGCAATCGAAAAGGCCCCTGTGCCTAAAAACACCACAGAGTTGAGGGCGTTTCTGTCTTTGTTAACCTACTATGGGAAATTCATGCCTTCTTTATCTACTCAGATAAAACCTATGACAGAACTACTACAGAAAGGACAGGAATGGGTCTGGGCAAAGCAGCGTCAAGAGGCTTTTGAGAGAACCAAGAAGATGCTTACAGCAGCACCAGTGCTAGTGCACTTTGACCCCCAGTTACCAGTGATAATGGCCTGTGACGCATCCCCATACAGGATAGGGGCGGTGATATCACACAAGCTACCAGATGGCAGTGAGCAGCCAATAGCATATGCCTCACGGACCCTGTCCAAGGCAGAGGTAAATTATCCGCAAATAGAGAAGGAGGCCCTCAGTATCATTTTTGGAGTACAAAAGTTCCATGAATATTTGTATGGTCGAAAATGTACCCTCTGTACAGACCATCAGCCACTGGTCAAGATCTTAGGACCTAAGACAGGTGTTCCCACATTAGCAGCAGCAAGACTGCAGAGATGGGCCCTAATTCTAGCAGCCTACCAGTAAGATATTCAGTATAAGGCCGCCCTGACACATGGGAATGCGGATGCATTATCTAGGTTACCGATGCAGGCAGAGGCACAAGAGTCTAGCCCGGACTTCAGAGTCTCGTTCTTAGATGAGATCCCTATCTCTGCTAGAGAGATCGCAGAGCACACCAAGAGTGATGCAGTAATGAGAACAGTGAAAGATTTCACACAGAAAGGGTGGCCTAAGCATGTCACAGAGGAGGAACTAAAACCATACTGGGTGAGACGTACAGAACTGTCTGTAGAGAGTGATTGTGTGATGTGGGGTTTTAGAGTGGTCATTCCTCCCGTACTGAGGTCACAAATGTTAAAAGAGTTACATGACAATCACCTGGGTATAGTGAGAATGAAGACCAGAGCACGTAGCCATTTTTGGTGGCCAAACCTGGACAGACACATTGAAAACCTGGTGGCCACATGTAACCCTTGTCAACTGACTAGAAACACACCACCGACGGCTCCGGTGCATGCATGGACTGGTGCAGTGAGACCGTGGTAGAGGGTCCACGTGGATTTTGCAGACAAAGGCAAACATAAGTTCATGGTGTTAACAGACAGTTTCTCTAAGTGGCCGGAAGTGTCATTGATGATGACAACGACAGCGGAGAAAACAGTGGAGGTTTTGATGGGGGTTCTTCGCAACATATGGACTGCCAGAGGAACTGGTGTCAGACAATGGCCCCCCATTTCAGTCACGGACATTTCAGGACTTTCTCAGGAACAATGGGGTGAAACACACACGGTCGCCGCCGTGGCACCCTGCCTCTAATGGGGCTGCAGAGCGCCTGGTGCAGAATCTGAAAAAGGCGCTGGAAAAAGCAAAGAGTCAGAGTATCACAATGCAGAACTCTATTCAAGACTTTTTGTTTTGTTACAGGAGCACCCCCCATTGTGTGACGGGTAAAACACTGGCAGAACTGTTCTTGGGACGGAAACTGAGAACGAGACTGTCGCTGATACAGCCCAGCGGTGCAGAGACGGGACAACAGAGCACACAGCGAAGCCCGGAGGGACCGCAGAAGAGGGTCCGATAATTCCAACCTCACTAGCGGGTGTTGGTGAAAAACTATGGGGGAGGGGAAGGAGAAAAGTGGGTTCATGGGAGGATTGTGAGGCCATTAGGCCCGGTTACATACATGGTTGAGGTTCAGAACAAAGTATGTAAAAGACATGTGAATCAAATGGTGTCAACTAAGTTACCAGAGCCTGAAACGGAAGAGCGAGAAATACTAGGGCCTGTTGGTCCTCAGGTCATGGGAAGTAGTAGACCAAAACGAAATGCAAAACCCCCAGACAGATTAGATCTGTAATCTTAGGAATCAGGGTAGGGGAGGAGTGTAGTGTAGAGTAGGACTACAACTCCCAATGTTATTGTGTCACGTGTCTTACGTATGATTGGTTACTGTTACGTTAACCAGAGGCGCCTCGGAGCGCTCTGGGTTAGTGTGAGGCAGCCGCCAGAGGGACTGCCTGCGGTTCTACTGTTTACCTGCATTAATACAAACTGTGAATAAAGCACAACTGAGCACTACCACGGTCTCTTCTATTAAGATACAACAATTCTGTCCGATTTTTTTAATACGCGGATGACACAACAGTAGTGGGATTAATTAAGAACGGGGATGAATCTGCCTACAGAGCTGAAGTTGGTTTGCTGTATGGTGCAAGGACAACAACCTGCTTTTAAACATCTCTAAGACAAAGGAAATTATAGTTGACTTCAGGCGCGGGGAGGCAGTCCACCCTCCTCTGTACATAAACGGCCAGCAGGTGGAGAGGGTAGACAGTTTTAAATTCCTCTGCATCACTATATGTGATAATTTAAAATGGGAAGTTAACATCAGCCTCATAATTAGCAAAGCCCACCAGAGGCTCCACTCCCTGTACCAGCATACAAAGTTTGGTGTGTCCAGGGAGGCGATGCTCAGCTTTTACAGAGCCACTGTGGAGAGTGTCCTTACCTTCTCAATGACTGTGTGGTACGGAAACACCACCGTCCATGATAGGGGACATCTAGAAAGAACTTTACGCACAGCGTAAAAAATCATCGGCTGTGATCTCCCTTCTGTGGCCTCCATTTATGCCACACAAATTAGGCGGAAAGGGGAGAAGGTGATCAGTGACCTCTCTCACCCTGCTTTCTACCTTTTTAACCCCATTCCCTCTGGCAGAAGACTCCAAAGTCTCAGGTGCAGGACATCCCATTTTAAAAACAGTACATACCCTGAGGCTGTCCGTCACCTGAACTCAAGTCCAAATGCATAGGCACTTTGTACCACAAGGGCTAGCACCAGCCGACAGGCACTTTAAGGCAATATGCACTTTAAACTGGAACACTGAGCTATTTATTTTAAGTACTATAGCATTTTTTTTTATTGTTTGTGTAAAACTTTTATTGTGGGGATTGTATTGGTTGTATTCTTGTGTTTATATATTGTATGTTTTTATACTGTATGTACTGTATGTGCTGGCACCAAGACAAATCCCAATCAACCCTGTGGCAATCAAGTTTTCTATTCTATTAATTTACACTACTAAGAAGTGCTTCTACTTTATTCACAGTCTTTTTGAGGGTATCTCAGACTTATCTTTAGCTCTTGAATGCAGGGGAGCATAATGAAGAGTGGGTCACAATATCACTGATAGCCTGTTCAGAGCCTATAGTACTCCATTTTATAGTCTGACATTGATTGATTGGACGGATAGATCTAACGTTAATATAACGTTAACAATCTAATGGCTAGCAAGCTCACCTGAGTACAATCTTAGGGTTTTATGAAAACAATACACAAGTTGGAACATAGTTTTGAAAGTTTTATTAGTTCGTTTATTTACTGTCTTTCGAGTTTAAATGCATAATCCAGACATAGTTGCATTCCAGATCCACCCTGATGTTGACATGTCCTTAATTCTTTGAAAACATAACGTTACTGAAATGAATAAGGAATGCAAATATGTTCGCTAGCTTAGCAACGTATTTTCATTCATACTGTAGCTGAGTACTGAGGCGGAAGTGACAATTTTTCAAAGTAAAAGAAAACAGCTTTTTGCGTGACGGAGAAAAGCTATTTCACGGAGAGAACATCTGGTGGCCATATATACTCTATTATAGCTTACTTGAATAAACAAGTCTCCCTCCCCACTTTACCGGCGTATTTTCAATTCACAATAAACAAGTCTCTCTCAGTCTCGCGCCGTCCCAACGTTGACAGTGGCTCGCCTAATGAATTCCAATGACGTGAGACCACCGTGCGCTCGTCGCGGCAAAATGGTTCGGAAAACGAATGGCTCCATCTGTATACAAATATACAGTACTGTTTATTTAAAGACAGGGTTTCTAAAAGAGAACATACATTAGAGGGGGAGGAAACTGTACATTGGGTGGGGGTGGGGGGGGGGGGGGGGGGTTGGACATTTACCTGGGCCAGTTTTGTTGTGGCATAATTGCGAAATGTGTTTAGTCCCTTGTTTGAGCCGAATCTGGGTTGAGCATGATTTCTGGGACTCCCTCTGGTGTTGTGGTATTCACTGACCTTTGGAAAGTATTTCGACATGTACATGGGTACCTTAATGGTGTGTATCTTGTAGACCAGGCCCATTGCAAGTTGCTGTACTCTGTCGTGTACTCTAAGCCATCCTAGGTTGTCAAAATGGGCAGGGGTGAGGTGGGTTTTAGGAGTAAGGTCAAGCAGTAGTCTGACCAGTTTGTTTTGTGATGTTTGTAATCTGGTTTTTAGTGCCTTTGAGGTGCTTTGGTACCAGGAGGTGCGAGCATAGTCGTAGTACCTTTGAATGAGTGCTCCTGCCAGAGTCTTCAGGGTATTCTTGTTTACCAGAGAGGAGATCCGGTACAAAAATATTGTTCGTTGGTTGACTTTTTTGATTACATTGGTTGCCATTTTGTCACAGGAAATATTTGCCTCTAGGATGGAACCCAGATATGTAATTTCATCTTTCCTTGTGACAATATTGTCATCCACAGTAACAGAGACATTTAACGAGCCACGCCAGGTACTAATGAGTGTAATTAGGACAGGTAGACATGGCAATTACCCACCAGGTAACGCTAGAGGATCGCTCACTGAGCAGAGTGAACCCCAAACGTTACACATGATATTTAAATGTGTTTTTTATCAAGCTAAATACCAATGTATTTATATTCTGAGAGTCTCTCAATATCAGACCCATTCACAGTAGATATATGCAAGTAATTGTGAACAATATATTTGGCTTTAGAAAACAACATATATTTTGTCTTAGTAGTATTATGTGCCCGTTTGAGGCAAATAGGCACATCTTGTAAAGCAATAAAAGAGAGTTGCAGATTCTCAATGGCCAATTTCACAGACAATAGTGTCATCTGCATAAAGATGAACTTGGCAACCGCTCAAAGATGAGACAATATTATTAATATAGATGGTAAATAAGACAGAGCCCTATTGAACACCTTTCATAATAGGTAGAAACTGACTGGGCAATTCCTGATTTCACACATTGACGTCTCTCAGATAAGTAGCTAGTTCAAGTTCAAGTTCAAGTTCAAGTTCTTTAATAGTTGTCATACAGAAGTACAGAATACTTTCATACAAAATGCTTCTTACTGTTACGCTCCAGAGACTGTGCTAGACAAGATAGTATCAAATAACATAATAACATAATATAGCATGAATTTAGAAGAAGAAAATGAGGTCACAGTTGTTCGGTATAGACATATGTACAATGTTCTGAGTTACCATATAATATACAATACACAATACTATGCAGTGTACTAATGTACAGTACTATCTAGTGCAAAGCAGAAATGGGATGAGGTACAATTTTAGGTACAATTTACAGTAAGGTGTACGAGTTGTAGTGCAATCCTTCATCCATAAATATAAAGTGTGGGGAGTGGGTGCTACAGTGTGTTTGTTTAAAGTGGGTGTGTGCTATAAAGTGTGTGTAGTGGGTGCTACAGTGTGTTTGTTTAAAGTGAGTGTGTGCGTGTGGATGTGTGTGCTATGTGTGTTTGGTGGTTGTTGTTGTGTAGTGTTCATTCATTGTTCGTTTAGCAGCCTGATGGCCTGGGGATAGAAGCTACTTCTGAGTCTTTCTGTGCTCGCCTTGAGACTCCTGTATCGCTTGCCTGACGGCAGCAGTTCAAAGAGGCAGTTGTTCGGGTGGCTCGAGTCCTTAATAATTCTCTTAGCCTTCCCCTTGCAACGCTTGTAGTAAATGTTCTGGAGGGTGGGGAGCCCCCCTCCAATTGTATAAGCATTTGTATCAAAGCCAACAATATGTAATTTTTGCTAAATAAGAGAATGGTAAACTGTGTTGAATGTCTCCGAAAGATCTATAAACAGGGCAGCACAGTGTTTTCTTTTATCAAGGACAGATACTATGTCATGTATAACTAAAATAATGGCTGGTATTGTGCTATGCCAGATTGATGCAGGCTTAAAACTGAATATTTTCCAAGAAATGCTTTAAATTGATTATCTACCAATGATTCTAGGATTTTTGCTAGGCAGGATAACTTTCCAGGCAATATGGACTATAAATTAACAGTTAAAAAAGAGAGATGACGTTGATGTTTTTACATTTTATTTTGATGATAGTATGGGATTGTGTATGAACATTGCTGTTGTAACTTGTAGGCAGTGACAATGGTAACAAATGCCTAGATGACAACCAAAGACATCAATAATAGAGAGGACCCTGGGTATAACTGTCTGGATTTTGGATTTGAAATATACAGTATCATATCATCTGCATAGAGTGCTACCAATTGTTCTGATCCCTCCTTGAAGATTACTGTCAGTGTAGTATTTTGCCTAATTGCAATGATCAGCGCAAAAAGTAGCAGCCATGTGAGATTGTAAAATACTTAGAAAACATCTCATTTGTAGAGACTGAAGCTAGTGGTGTAATATATATTAATCAAATCCAGCTAATGAAATGCTTACCAAAACTAAATTAATCAAGTGTGTAGAATAGATACTCCTACTCCAGCCTGTCTAATGTTTTCTCAGCATCCAATATAATAATATATTTATCTTTACATCAACATTTAACAATGATATTGTGGAAGATACAATCTACAGCAGCTTGGATCTTTACCCCTTTTCATAATAAGAGACATAATACAGTTTAAGGTTGTATGTCTGTGTTACGACCCTGGCTCATGGGCACGCAACCTATGTGCAAACTGTGGTAGTTTTTAATGAACAATAGATCATAACTGGTACAAATCAAACTAATGTGTAATAGTCTTGTAGAAACATGCCAATCAAAAAGGTTCTAAGCAAACATAAGATGTAGTCAAAACAGCTGTCTTATTCAGTCAGTCCACGGGCCAAGTTAGCACAGGAGGAAGTAATCAACAGCTTGGAAGGTGCGACAGAACCGGTTTCCTTCAAGACAATAGAGCAACTGTTTACAAGGGGGGTGGGTAAACAGCTAACACAATGAGATGATCAGATCACATGCAGTTGGTATTGGCTGCCCCGCGGCCTAGGGACAACACAGGTGTAGCCAACTGGTCTGATTAGTATGAAAAGTCTCAAATAGGAATTATAGTTAAATAACTTAAATGTGTGTTTAAAGAGATAGGAGGTTTACCATCAATATGACATACCTGCATATATGACTGTTAGGCTGGACTGATGAGGCTGAATAGAGTGGTGTGATAATATGATGTGATTATACTAAGCTCAGAGACAATCATTCAAAACAATGTGAAACAACTGCAAATGCCTGTTACATTGTGGTAATAATTCTGAATTCATACTAAACTGTATAAAAGCATATTATTAATGAACGCTAAAGTATAAACTGAAATCCCCTGCTGAATAAGATTAGTTTTCACTTAAGTGTATGACTGTGTACAAGTATGATATCTCTGGGTTCATGTAATTAAAGGTAATTCAAATATATATAGTATGAAATGAATAAATGCAAGTATTAGGTTGTTAGATGGTGGCTGGTCTCTGACTAGAGAACAAAGGAAAGTATAGAGTTGGCTGTATAAGCCAACCCCCTATTTGCATTCAAACGTAGAGAGGCTGTGATTGGAGAAACACAGCTGCTGATGTCATCACACAGAGACGCTGGGCCTTGGGATATAATGGGATGTTGTGATGGTGGAAGGAAACACTCTGAGAACCCAACTCACCGACGAGGAGACCACACCCCATCTCTACACACGCGGGCAGAGGAGGATCAACGGACAAAGAACATCACTTTTGGAGGGAAAAACAGAACTATACTTTGTTCACTAGCGAGAGAACAAAGCCATCAACAATTTATCAACTATCATTCTTTAAACTGATTTCTTAGATAGGGCGAGCGGCATAGTGCTCTGGTACCTTGAATCTTTTATAGTGTTCTTTATTGTAATTTGTATACAACTCTTAACTTTGATTAAACAGCTGCTGGTATATACCCTCTTCTCCTCCTCATTCCTCCTGCTGCACCGCTGATCGTCATAACAAAGACCCTCAAGTCTTTGTTTAAAGTATTTTCCAGGGCTTTAAAGTTTTTGAATCACAACGCAGAGCAGATTAGAGCAGGTTCTGATACATATCAGAACCATATAGCTTGGGAAAATACTACATTTTGGTGCCGAGGCCCTTGAACAAGAAGCGGCCGTGAAAACGAGATTTTTTTTTCACTCACCTCATCAGCGGACAACGGAGGCCGCAGCTGCGTGAGCTTCGATCCTGTGAGAGAGGTGAGTGATGACGGAGAATTGGCTGCTCAGTTCGAACAAGGGGTTGGAAAAAGTTAAAGCCTCATATAGGAGTATATGAAGAAAAGTTAAAACCTCATATAGTGATATATGAAGAAGTTGGAAACCTCATATTGTATTAAATATGTGGGCGTTGGGGGTGCACAACTATCTGGTTTATGGTGTTGGTCGAGGCGTCGGACTGCGGCAGATGAAATGCTTAACTGATCATGAGGCTCGGTATATCTGATTTGGCATTCGACAGATGCGTATCCTGGGTTATGGAGACCTAATACATTTCTCAGGAGATGGGCGCTATAATGTTGATAATTTTTGCGTGTCTGAACAGTGGCGGAGCCGTGTGTTTGCGCCGGGGAGGTGAGACGGGTCTCGTCGGAGTGGCGCATACTCAAATCGGCACCCGGGCAAGATGTGTTTCACCGAGACGTGGATGCGGTGGCTCAAACGCTGTTTGGATTATGTAATCGGGTATAGTAGAAATGAAGGGGGATCGGTATAAATCAGAAGACCTGTTGTGCGGTTACAGGAATAACACGACATGATTAATATAAGCGGGGCTGGCTAGTGTTTACGAGGCTGTAACATGGTTTTCTGGGACTAACGTGATGACCGGCAATACGACGGGACGTGATGTCTGCGGGGACTATCGGCCGAATTAAATGGAGAATTATGATCGTTTTTAGGACATATTCAATTGGATCAAGACGGCGAGGGGGTTGTCGGCAAGGTGAGTTTGCGGATTAAAATAACCCGAAAGCCTAAGGAGGTCCTATTTAATACGTTAACGCGCCGGCATATTAATTGGTTACGTGCGCTGTAATAAGTGCTTGAAAACATTTCGGTTGAAAGACTGGCTTAGTACTTAGTGGCGATTCGATTGCAAGGCTGTTGTAAACTTAGACATTCAGTATAGTAAGGTGTACGATTACACTTGGTCTCGTTTTTAATAGTCGCGCGGAAGTTATTGAATAAAGTGAAACGGAATGTGAAAACTGCCGCGCGGACGTTCGAGGGACAATAGTATGTAAGTCTGAATGGATGTTTCTGTTTTTATTTGTGGTTAGGAGTGGCAGTATGATTGAATGTTTGGATGATGGCTATGGTTAGGTATGATTGATGAAACGTATGAGTTTATTGTTGTATTATTATGTAATTTAAGTCACCGGATAGCCGTGGGGATATGTAATGGTATAACGCCGGTTTTTCAAGGGCCGTTGGAACGCAGAGGCGGTTAGCTGCTGTGTTAGCCTGGGGGCGACCGGAGGATGCTAGTGACAAAGCGGCGTAGGTTCGAATGTATAAGGTCGATGGGTAGTGTCTTGGGATTACGGGGATGTGTAAGGCACTTTTAAAAATTGTCATATTCGACGCGGATAAAGTAGTTGTTTAATGTTTTAGGGGATCGGGATGGTATGAAAGGTGGTCCCGGAAGTCGTCCTGAGCACACCGTAAGTGAAGGCGGCAGGGTCAAGCTAGTGTTTTGTGAGGGCCTATATGATGTTATGTTTTTATTTTTGTGATTAAGTCACTACACTGGCGTTTTGGGAGGATTAGGGTTCTGTTGTGGGGAAAGTGATGTTGTGGTGACATTGCGAGGTGTCGGCCCGCACGGCGAAACGGGACGATGGGTCGTTGGGGAAAGTTTTTATGGTATCGTGGGAGAAGCTAAGCTAATGCTACCTAGCCGCGCTAACGGCTAAAGCGGTCGCCGGTTGTGACGTCATAAGGGTGCGTGGAGCGAAGGGCGGACTGGCGACCTGCGCGCGCTGGGTTGAAGCTAACGAAGCTAATATGCTAAAGCTAACTGTGCTGACGACATAGCATGACGAGACTCGGGATATCTCGCGATGAGGCGGCCATCTTGGTAGGGGCGCCGGGCGTCCATTGTTGAGGGGAAGGTGGAGTTTATTTAGGAATACGGTAGGGTGCGGCAGAGGACATGGTGGGTTTCCTTTTGAAACTGTTTTTGGGTTCTGCACACAGAACGGTTTCATTTAGAGGTTAGTGTAATAATAAGGTTAGATTAGATTGTTATGCTTTAATCTGGTGGTGGATTGTGGGGCCTTGGCCCCCCCTCCCCCTTGTCCGTTCCCTCTCCCCCGCCTCTCTCTCTCCCTCCCTCTTTCTCCCTCCTTCTCACCCCCCCCCCCCCCTCTCCCCCTCTCTCTCTCTCTCTCTCTCTCGCTCCCTCTCTCTCCTTCCTTCTCTCACCCCCCCCTCTCTCTCTCTCTTACTTCCTCTCTCACCCCCCCCTCTCTCTCTCTCTTACGTCCTCTCTCTCCCTTTCCTCCCTCCTTCTCTCTCTCCCTCTCGCTCCCTCCCTCCCCCTCACTCCCTGCATGGTTTTGTGGCACAGGCTATATTGTGATGAGGTGTTACATGAACAAGGAATCTCGTTCCTCCACCGCCTCTTTTCCATTCTCTCTTCCCCCATCGGCCCCCCCAATACGCTCTCTCTTTCTCTCCTAGTTTGGACCTGTATAATGTTTATTGTTTTCTTTATAGGTTTCGAACACGGTGTATTGCTTGATTTATTGTTTATTGCTGTTTACTGTAGGATTCAAAGGCAGTTGGTTGAATTTGGGACTTGTTTGAGGCCTTGTTGTTGTTCAATATTCAGTTTTGTTGTTATTGTTAGGGAATTTCTAGTGCTGGTAGTGGTGTTGGCTGGCGTTAGGGCAATGATGTCGTACTCAACCGGCGATGGGGCCGTACTCTCTGGCTCTCTCCAGGTATCCGGCCGCCTTCCGGTCTCTTGATTTAATGGAGGAGTGTAGCGCTGCTGAAACGGGGCGACACGGTAGACTCCGTGTCAGTGTCTTTTGGGTGGCGTTCATGTTGGTGGGCCGTAAGTCGGAGCATATTTTGAGGACAGGTTGGGGACTCTCCATGCAGATGGACCTGCGTGTGGGGGTTACTCTGCTCGGCTGCACCTGGGTGGACAGAACGTCGTAGCTCACTGTCTGCCTCCACGCATTGACGGGGATGCGCTATGTGTGCGACTCGTCGATGCTCGCTGCCACACTGCGCACATTTTCATTTTAACGGAGGTACGGGGACTGCTAGACGTCATGGAGGGGGTGGGCTCGTTGTCTGCCACCGCGCATTGACGGGGATGCGCTATGCGTGCACTCGTCAAAAGCTCGCTGCCACACTACGCGCATTGGGTTATATTGTGTGTGGGTATTTGGGTGACGGTGGTTACGGTGGTTGATTGGTGTCGGAGGTGCTGTGTGTGAGCAGCAGTGGTTGAGAGTGATATGGACTTTGGATATCCTTGAGTAGGAGGCCCGGGGTTTCGCATTCCAGGTCGCGAACTGGGGGTGACGCCGTGGGCCGCAGGTCGGGTTGACCAGTGAGATGTCATTGGTCTACAGGGATTTCAAAGTGGGGGTAGTGTCGGCGCCTGTGGTTTAATGAACAGGTTGTGTGACACTGTTCTAAATGCATGAGAATTCAGTATCATAAGGCACTGAAGATTGGTTTCTATTCTCGTGAGAAGTGGGTTTAACACCTAAGTGGTTAGGTGTTACGGGGGAATGTGTAGTAATTGTGTGCAAAATTGTGTGTGAAATATGTGTATTACTGGTATGTAAAATGTAATATGAGCGGAATACATTTTTAGGCTTTCACGAATAGAAGTAAATATAGTTACACATACAAGGAAAGATTAGGATTGAATATACACATAGCCATTTGCAAAGAGAAATAAGAGTTAAAGTGCTTTTATTCACCTGAATTATAAGTGTTAAAGTGATTTTATTCACCTAAATTGAATATACACATAGCCATTTGCAAAGAGAAATAAGAGTTAAAGTGCTTTTATTCACCTGAATTATAAGTGTTAAAGTGATTTTATTCACCTAAATTACCATGTCCAGTACAAAGGTTTAGAGATGATAGGCTGTAAATAAAAATGTCTGATTGACCAACAGAAGGGAAAAGGCTGATGCGATATAGGGTTCCCCGGAGTTGTGAGAAGGAACATGACAATGGGATTGGGAGATCCAGTTCTCCGATGGAGACAACTGAAAAACGATTAAGGCTGTGTCGTTGATAATTCAAACGAAAATTGCACAAATGCTCTCAAGTGATTTTAGTATAGGAGATGCCCGACATTCCATGCTTAAAGATAAATGATGGATTGTGAACGGGAAATGCCACTGATAATTAAGTGTATGCTTTTTCTTCTCTCTTCACAGCTGCTCCAGGGTGGACAGGCCAGTGCTGACAATTTCGAACTCCAGACAGGGAAATCAAATGGACTGTTGAAAGTCGGGGTATAGTATCACACAGCGAGTTATCAATTCCTGTTTGCACCAATATATCAGTGTGAGTGAAATTAACTCAAGTTTGGTAAAAATAGTTTGAATACAGAGAAACTTGCTTTCTAAACGGTGGAATTTGAGTGTATGAGAGTACGTGTGAATGAGTAATATAGAGCGGATTCACTAACTTTGATAGGAGCAATTAGGAGCAAAAATAGGGTAACCAAAACTGGACAAATAGTCTAGGTCAGTTAAGCCATAGTGTAATAAATAGAAGCAATATAAAAATGGCCAACAGTCCGGCCAATGGTGGGGGAATGCCGATAACTTCTGCAGACATTTCATTGACCGAATTGAACAGTGATGTTAACCTGATTGACTTGAATGTGACCAATTTCTCTCCTGAGTCCAGTGTGACGGAGGGACTGGAGATAATGTCTTTAACTCCGCCACAGGGAGTCGTTGCAGCGAGCGACCCAGAGACAACTGTATTACCCGAGCCGATCCACGCTGAAGTGTCCGTTGCGGGAGACTGCCAGTTAACCAAGGGACAACGAAAGCAACTGAGGAGAGCGATGTTGTTACAGCAGTCCCAGGGAGTTGACGCTGGCCGTACGGCGGGAATAGAGACTGACAACAGGTATGGGATAATACATGAACAGTTTCTACAGCCCACCTGTGTCCCGTGCCTAGGTATCCCCCACCCCCACCATCGGTACCCGACTGTGAGAAGTGGCCCACTGACTAGGAGCCAGGCAGCAAGGGCCAAGGTGGAGGAAGAGCGGGGGACGTGCCTCCCTCAAGAACAACAACAAAGGCCAATGGGAAAACCTGGGCAGTCATGGGGACGAGGTGGAAACAAAAGAGGGAGTGCGAAGAGATCCAGAGCACAGTCACTTGTGTGTTGGGCGTGCGGGAATCTCGGACACATTTCTCGAGAATGTGAGTGGGGCTATCTATCCACGACAGGAGGCCCTCGATGGGAGAACAGAGGAAGTGGGCGTGGGCAAAACCAGGGTCGGTATCAAGTACAGGGTCCACGGCCCGCAAGATCCCCCTGTCCAGGACCCCCTCAGCACCAGAGCCAAGATGAGAGGCGGGGCCCAGCGATGGGAAGTCAAACAACCAGCGCTGAGATGGGGGAAGAGGCGTTGTCCTATAGACAAAAGAGAGCGTTTGTAACAGCGTTCGAACAACACGAGGCAGTTCATCGAGATCTGATGAAGACACAGCTGGAGATCGGTCAAGCCGCACACGAGACTCAGAGATTGGAACAAGAACTGGCAAGAAAGACTGCACTACTAGATGTTACAGCTATTGAGATCATGTTTCGGGCGTCGGTGTTAGGCCACCGTGACCGAGCAATGCCGTGTGCTCCGTTGTCTGGACAGGTAGCGGGCCCCTTTCAACAACAGGCTCAAGGAACTGTGACTGAACCAAATAGGTACGTGGCTTTCTCCTCAGAACAGGCTCAAGGGAACCATGGCGGTGATGACATACAGCAAGGACATGCTCTGGGCCCGATGACCCCAGGGCCATCCGATCACAGGCGGGCGACCCACCGGGTCCCACAACCCAGGGGACACGGACAGGTTTGCTGGATCTGTGGACTGAAAGGTCATTTTCAAAGGTCATGTCTGCAGAGGCCACCGGCAGAATAAAAATATATGCAACTGATTAGGGTAAAGATGGAATAGATTGAATAATAATATATGCTCCTGATTAGAT
Organism: Notolepis coatsorum; assembly: GCF_963971535.1. Lineage (NCBI taxonomy): Eukaryota > Metazoa > Chordata > Actinopteri > Aulopiformes > Paralepididae > Notolepis > Notolepis coatsorum. Next base: position 56,167,750 of record NC_140180.1, on the reverse strand, counting down.
TAGAATAAAAATAGAATAAAAAATAAATAGAGGGGTTAGGTGATTAGATTATGAATGGAAGTTACTAAAAATGGATGTATGATTAACTGACATATGCATGAACTAATCAGACTAACAAGAAAATCAGATTATGTTAAACAGTTAATATTAGGTATTCAATATTAGACAGTGTGATGATGTGACACTGCAGAAGCTAGTGGTCAACAGATTATCCATGCTTGATCAACATTCAGATTGGTCAAAGGGTGGACTGCATTATGGTATTGATAGATGGATATTAACAGTTATGAGTAATAGGTATAGGTGTTTATTTTTATTTCTGCAGAATTTCTCTTTTCTAGTGTATTACGAGCAATTCCTGACTTAGGCCGGGAGCATTCATTTTGTTTATTCATTTGATTTTTCCATTCTTTTGTTTCTTAGTTAATACGGGGGTGCATAAGCCTCTAGATAATAGGTTAATTTTGTTTCTAAAAATGAGTTGAAAAGAAAAAAGTAAAGCTCACAAGTTTAGTTTATTTTTTCATTTATTGGTTTAGGCATGGTTTTTCTTTGTATGTTTTTGTTTGTTTTCTATATATTTTTTCTTAGGGTACCTGACAAGCTGGGAGTGATCTCGACACATCAGGACGGGGTAGTATATGTCTATAAAATGGACTGGGAACAAAGTGAATGGACATGAGCTGGTTCATGGATTTTTGTTCTCCGCCCATTAAAAATCCGGTTCTAGGAGCTGGGGGTGTGTCGTGATTGGTGAAAGTGTTGGGAAGCATGATACTCTGTACATTGATAAGCTCAATAGGTTTTGGTCGCTATTGGCCAAATTAGTCTTTGTGTAGGGTGTGAACATGTGCAATTGATAATTGGCTTGTGGCGGACGCTGTTGGCTTGGTGAAGGCTGACGGAGCATGTGGAAGATGTGTGTTTAAGGCGGACTGTGATTTGTTGCCATACACCTAGGATTACTGGGAGAGTGGGCGTGTCAGTTTTGACAGCATAATATAAGGAGAGCCATGTGAATTTTTCTGAATTTTGAATATTAACGATCAAGAAGCCATAAAATATATAGAAAAATGATTTGGAAAAGAAAGTTGTCAGACCAGTAAAGAGTGTCTGAGGGAGGAAAAATATGGATTCTCAATAAATTGTTGTGGTAGAAGTAACCTGCACTGTCCCGAAGCGATATATATTCACTGCAGGATACAAATGGGAGATTGGGGAACCGACATGCATCCGAGTGTGGTACGAAGCAGACCCAAGGATTCCATCAGTACTGGGGAACCAGACACTGGCTAGTGTCTACCCAGAGGTCCATGGGGAATCATAACACTGCAGGCCACCGAGAGATCCAGGAGAAGCCTAACTCTCAAGCGTGGAGAGTTCCGGCCAACGCAGTGACCGGGTCTTGAGGCTTCAGAGGGGAACGAGAGGAGCCAAGCGACAGGCAACCGACGAGAAGACAGGCTGCTAGGCCTTAGCAACAACTCCGGCTGTCAACAGACGGGCTGCAAGGCCTTAGCAATTGACCAGGGGGTCAACAAGCGAAAGGGTGGAGCTGCTATCGCCCCTATCAACGACCAGGCGGAAGGGGGGGAGAAGCAAACCTCTTCCACTAATCCGAGGGTCAACGGGGGTTGAGCAGCCAGCGACAACCTCCTCACAGCTGTGACAGCGACAGAGCAATACAGCTGGGGGTCCTACCCCTATAGAGTTCAACACGAGACATGCGGTCTCGACAGAAGACGGGGTGTGATAGAAAGGCAATTGGCAGAGTTGGTGGTAGCATTCAGCAGTCGTGAACTGCACCAGCTCTGAGAAATAAGGAGGAGGCCAGGTCGATCAAGAAAACATTGACCCCCCTCCTCACTGTTCCAAGTCAGAATTTGACAAATCACATTGGAAACCAGTGGAAACTGATCCGGGTACGAAACAGCATGTCAAAGACTGTACACGGGGCACAAAAACCGAAACTGCTAATAAAGGTGTTTGAATTTATAATTATACATAAGAAGGAGATTTAGAAAAAGAATGTACGGTTGAATTTTAGGATCTTAGTGTGGCAAACCATATGTATTTTATCCAAGTATGATTTAAAATGTCTTAAGTATTATCCAGATAGTAGTAAGTAGAAGTTAAGATCTATGTTTGACATAATTAAGGATAGATGAACTATCCGAGTGTGGAAACTGTGGTAGTTTTTAATGAACAATAGATCATAACTGGTACAAATCAAACTAATGTGTAATAGTCTTGTAGAAACATGCCAATCAAAAAGGTTCTAAGCAAACATAAGATGTAGTCAAAACAGCTGTCTTATTCAGTCAGTCCACGGGCCAAGTTAGCGCAGGAGGAAGTAATCAACAGCTTGGAAGATGCGACAGAACCGGTTTCCTTCAAGACAATAGAGCAACTGTTTACAAGGGGGGTGGGTAAACAGCTAACACAATGAGATGATCAGATCACATGCAGTTGGTATTGGCTGCCCCACGGCCTAGGGACAACACAGGTGTAGCCAACTGGTCTGATTAGTATGAAAAGTCTCAAATAGGAATTATAGTTAAATAACTTAAATGTGTGTTTAAAGAGATAGGAGGTTTACCATCAATATGACATACCTGCATATATGACTGTTAGGCTGGACTGATGAGGCTGTGGTGTGTAGAGTGGTGTGATAATATGATGTGATTATACTAAGCTCAGAGACAATCATTCAAAATAATGTGAAACAACTGCAAATGCCTGTTACATTGTGGTAATAATTCTGAATTCATACTAAACTGTATAAAAGCATATTATTAATGAACGCTAAAGTATAAACTGAAATCCCCTGCTGAATAAGATTAGTTTTCACTTAAGGTGAAACTAGTCTTAATGATAACAGACTGTGTACAAGTATGATATCTCTGGGTTCATGTAATTAAAGGTAATTCAAATATATATAGTATGAAATGAATAAATGCAAGTATTAGGTTGTTAGATGGTGGCTGGTCTCTGACTAGAGAACAAAGGAAAGTATAGAGTTGGCTGTATAAGCCAACCCCCTATTTGCATTCAAACGTAGAGAGGCTGTGATTGGAGAAACACAGCTGCTGATGTCATCACACAGAGACGCTGGGCCTTGGGATATAATGGGATGTTGTGATGGTGGAAGGAAACACTCGAGGAGACCACACCCCATCTCTACACACGCGGGCAGAGGAGGATCAACGGACAAAGAACATCACTTTTGGAGGGAAAAACAGAACTATACTTTGTTCACTAGCGAGAGAACAAAGCCATCAACAATTTATCAACTATCATTCTTTAATCTGATTTCTTAGATAGGGCGAGCGGCATAGTGCTCTGGTACCTTGCATCTTTTATAGTGTTCTTTATTGTAATTTGTATACAACTCTTAACTTTGATTAAACAGCTGCTGGTATATACCCTCTTCTCCTCCTCATTCCTCCTGCTGCACCGCTGATCGTCATAACAAAGACCCTCAAGTCTTTGTTTAAAGTATTTTCCAGGGCTTTAAAGTTTTTGAATCACAACGCAGAGCAGATTAGAGCAGGTTCTGATACATATCAGAACCATATAGCTTGGGAAAATACTACAAAACCAACACCAAAACCCTGTGCTCTAACTCAAAGTGCTACTATCTCAAGGAACTACTAATGTAACTGTAAACAGGTACTAATGCAACCCAACGGACAAGGACTAGAAGAATGTGACAGCTCTTCCTCCAAACACAGACACTGCATGTGTGTTACTAGGGCTGCCTTTAAAGCTCCCAGCAGGTAACCAATCAGCACTAATTGGCTAATTGGCAGCCCTCACCTGCCTGCACAGTCACACAGGAGTGATCAGCTCCTGGTACGTAACACCTCCCCCACCAAACTGGTTGCCCCAGAGGCAACCACCACACAACAACCCATAAACAAAAAAACAAAAAAAAACACTGTGACCCATTAGTTGTCAGGACCACTACCACAACAGCGATAGCGGGTCGGCCCCTGTCGAACACGACCACCAACCGTGTTGTATGCTCCCTTACAACAGGCCCCTCCACCGATACCGATCTGTCAAAATTAGACTGTAAACCAAAATCAACCTGAGAACTGCGCTCAACAGAACAGAACACAGCACAACAAAAACCATAGATCACTGATACCACCACCGCACCCATATCCATCCCACCTGGCACTGGCAGTTCAGGATACTGCAAACCGTGAACATCCAGAGTAGGATGTACCGCCTCAGGTACAGCCCCAGCGTACCGGGAACATGGCAGTACGACAGTCACAAAAACGTCTGGAACACCATCTAAAATGGCGTCACCCAAAATAACATTGTCCAGATCAAAATCAAAATGGCTGCCACTAAACAGACCAGGTCGCGAAGGCGGCTCCTGCCCCACAGGACACAGGTAACTAGCTTGACCATCACACCTAGTGCATGGCAGAGAATCAGTGTGGACATGTGGATCAATATCAGAATCATCAACTGACATACTGGGACCACCCCTGCCCATAAGTGAAACATTAGGGACAATAGAGCTACCGTGGGAAGGCTGGCAGCCTAAGTCAGGCTTAGTAGCCTCTCCAACTAGAACGGTGTCACATGAAACAACAGCACCTCTCATAGCATCCTTCCCACACTCATCCTCCAATTCGTTCGTGGCCTCAGCCACCGTACAGGCTGGGAAGACCTTGAGACACTGCGCTGCCATATCATCTCCTGTCACATGCTTCTCCGGCACGCATGTCAACTCTGGTTTCACCACCGGGCCTAACACAAAGCCACAATCAAGAGAATCATTATGCAGAGGTACATCCACAGTGTGCTTTCCAAAATTCTCCACAGGTACACATTTTAATTCAACAAAGAACGTGTCACTAAGTGTAATGTCCCAAGTCGAAGTATCAACAACATCACATTTGTCCTTTGACATTTCTCGTGCCACAGCACACACAGGAAACACTCCTGGATGTTGCTGTGCCAGCTCATTAGAGACCTCAGAAACCACAGAAATGGGAGTTACAACCGGAGTAGCCAACACTTTGTCACCAGCCAAATCATTCCCTAGAATGAAGGACACCCCCTTTATGGGAATGTGAGAACATACCGCCACAACAACATTGCCTGATACTAAGGGAGAATTGAGCGTGACCTCATGCAAAGGTGCATCCACAAATCCACCCCCAAAGCCCCGAACAACGACACCGGAACGCACAGAAGAGTTTCCTGAAAACGGCAAAACCCCCTCCAGAATGAGGGACTGAAAAGCACCGGTATCTCTCCAAATTGTTATAGCCTGTTTGGACTCTAGTGCATTAGTCAGGGAAACAAATCCATCCATCATAAACCTTGAGGAACCCTCAAGCTCTTTATCCACACGTTTGATACTTTCCCCATCCCCATCTAACGTTGGCATAGGCGTTCTGCATATGGTTTCTACCAGAGCCACGGTTCTGACATTTTTCTGCTCAAGCACCGGGCACCCAGCAACAATATGACCAGGTTCCTTACAGTAGAAACAGATAATCCCTTCTGGGAATGCACCAGCAGAACCACCCCGCCCTGGAGGTGAAGTTAACTGACCAGCAGACACAGGTTTTGGGAAACGCCCCCCCCCCTGAACAGGACGCCTATCCCCGGACTCCACACGGTAGTCCTCCAAAAACACGGACTTGTGTGTCAACACAAACTCATCAGCGAAGACAGCGGCGTTGCCTATCTTTGATACCTTACGCTCATTTAGATGTGTGGAAACGGTATCAGGAACACATCTTTTAAATTCCTCTAGGAGAATCAACTGCCTAAGCTGCTCTCTTGACTCTGCCCTCTGAGAAGTGCACCACCTGTCAAACAGGTTCTCCTTCTCCCTTCCAAATTCAACATAAGACTGCCCCTCCGACCTGCGATAACCTCTAAAACGCTGACGATAGGCCTCGGGGACCAACTCATAAGCCCTCAAAATGGAAGCTTTAACCAGCTCATAATCCGCGCTTTGTTCAAGGGACAGAGCAGTGTAGGCTTCTTGTGCCCTACCAACTAAAACACATTGCAGCAGCAGTGTCCAGGCGGTATCAGGCCACTTCAATGTGGTTGCCACCCGTTCAAAAAGGGGAAAATATCTTTCCACGTCTTTCTCAAAAAATGGTGGCACCATCCTAATATTCCTGCCTACATCAAACCTGGAACGTGACTCTGGATGCAGAGCACCCGCCTGCAAGGCAGCATGCTTATATTCAAGCTCCTTCTGTGCACACTCGTGCTCCAACAACATTTGTTTCTCCTTAAACTCACGCTCCTCACGCCTCTCCTTAAGCTCACGCTCCTCTCTCCTCTCCTCACGCTCTCGCTCTAGCTGCCTTTCTTTAAACTCCAACTCCCTTATCCTCCAGTCACCCTCTACACCAGGTAATAGCGGAGATGCGCCAGACGAAGGAGGCTCCTCCACCCTCTCCTCAAGCACCTGCTCCTTAACGAGTAACACCCTTAACGCACTCAAGGCAGACGGCTTCAAACGTTTCTCCCCCGCAGAAAGCTCTACCCTGTAGTGTACAGCAAGTTCTAGCAGTTGGTCCTTGGAAAATTTCTCTAACAAGTCATGAGACGGGCGATCAACAAAGTCCCTGATGGAAGCCATTGTCACTGAACCAGCCACCCCAAGCTACACACCCTACCTCACAGTCACAAAGAACCACTAACGAACCACGAAGACCCCCCCAACGAACCACTGAAGAACCACGAAGAACCACTGAAGAGCCATGAATAATGCTAAATGCCAATAATAACAACCAGAAGGGAACGCGGTGGAAATGTGAGCTCTACGGAGCGCACCTTTCTAGGATGCAAAAAAAAAAAAAAAAAAAAAACACACCCACCCTAAATAGACGTGTCATACACGCAGGGTGTTAGGTGCTACCAGGTATGCTCACCAAACACTCAAACAAACAAAATAAATCCAACAAACAATTCCAAACAGGTGCGCCTTCTAACCTGATATGACTACATATGCTTCTACGTCTAAACTGCAGAAAAAACCGGCCCACCACATGTCTACCCTAAGAAACACTAAATCAAGCCCTACCACACTACCTGTGTTTTCTGGCCGCCCTAATCTACCTACCCTTACACTAATGCCCTGTAGACCTAACTTTCTTCAACCACACCTGCTACCAGTCAAAGATCATATACCAATAATTTCATTGACCGCCCCAGGAGTACGTGGTGCACAGGACGCTAACCAACAACCAGAAAATAATGTCCCTATCTACATGTGGTGCCCACTAAACTATATATTTTAACAGCATAAGTAGTCACATCAAATTACAAACAAATACGGCATACTCACCTGTTTGATGAAATGGCTCAGCCCCCACGTTACACCATATGTAACGAACACCACCCAAACCATAATACCATGACACCCCGTGTAACACAAAAAAAAAACACCAAACAAAGTTCTAGGGGTAAAAGATCCCGGACGAGCGCCCAACTGTTACGACCCTGGCTCATGGGCACGCAACCTATGTGCAAACCAACACCAAAACCCTGTGCTCTAACTCAAAGTGCTACTATCTCAGGGAACTACTAATGTAACTGTAAACTAAGGTACTAATGCAACCCAACGGACAAGGACTAGAAGAATGTGACAGCTCTTCATCCAAACACAGACACTGCATGTGTGTTACTAGGGCTGCCTTTAAAGCTCCCAGCAGGTAACCAATCAGCACTAATTGGCTAATTGGCAGCCCTCACCTGCCTGCACAGTCACACAGGAGTGATCAGCTCCTGGTACGTAACAGTCTGACTCAAAAGATTAATTATACATGTTAAGCAAAAGAGGGATTTACTTCTCTGAGCAGAGAAGTAAAAAAAAAAAAAATAATAAAAAAGAATAAGGAAAACCTCAGATGGGAACCTATCCGGCCCAGGGCCCTCATTTATCAACAATTCTTAGAAAGTGTTCTATTTTTGTTCTTAAGCACAGAATTTAGAATGTGTGTAATAAAGAAACTTGAACTTGTATACAGAAAAATTGGGATTTATCACAAGTGCGTAGACGTCCTGCTACAGAACCAGCACATTTTCAGAAATAAATGACAAGCTGACCCGACATTAAGCTCTGTAATGACTAAAATGAAATCAATTTCAGCACACCAACTCTGCGCTCTACAATGCCTATTGTGCGCTCGTGAGCCCGTGGTTCTGGTCAGAGTCATTATGGCTTCAGTCAGTGGATAACCCTGATCGGCATTTAAGTGATGTTTTAATTATAGATTCCCCAGTAATAACATTACAATTGAATTAAATACAATTATGCCTGAATGAGTCGTGTTCCTCCCAGCCACCGGCAACGACATTATCAGCCAAATTTGCTCCACGCTCCAATGTGGGTCTCAAATTGCTGTACAAATCAAGGAGAATGTGTCTCGGGTAGCGAACTCTACTTAATATTATTATGTTCTCTCTCTGCAAATAGACATGCCCTATATCTCTGAAAACATCTGAGTGCACACCGCGAGAAGTATTCCTATAATAACGCTATGAACCAGGCTGAATTCATTCGGAAATACCTATTCCAAATGCTATTAAGGGTTTGACAATAATTACACTAATGCCGCTATTTTACAAGGCACTATAGTGAATTACGGGTCATACAGAACACGTCATTGTTGAAACTAATGCATGAAACTGATGAAAGCATAATGCCGTCCGTCTGCAGTCTTCATATTCTACCGTTGGGCACCAGGTACACACGGCCTGAGCTGTGTGTAAATATACGCACAAAGTCAAGCACACGTTCAAATTGATAAGTCTCACACATTGCTTAGAAATGATCGTACAAGCTAACGTTTCCTAGCCTAGTGACACAACGGGCTAGCGCCGCAGCTAACAACTAGCACGCAAGCTAAGCAGCTATCACCTGAACTGTACACAATGACATAACAAGCCACACTTCTGACAGGCCGCCGTCTGAAACCCTCCTCATCCTTTAAGAGAGAAGGGAAAAAGAGATGTCAACACAGTTTACAACGGTGATTTTACCAGACATCCGGCGGAGCCAGCACAAGTCCCATCTGGGCTGCAGCCGACTTGAACATGGATCTTCCAATAACGAACATCCATGCCCACATTTCCTCGTTAGTGTATACTTTCATTTGTATATGAAAGATGGGGCCTGCACGGGACAGAGAAGCATCCGCTCGAGAATCCTGGGATCACCAGGATATAGTCGCGGCCCACTAGATTAACCATCATGGGCGTCAGACCAAGATCCTCCGACCGCCGTTTAAGCCGAGCAGAGGACCCTAGCCTGGAGTCGGCGTTTCGTAAATTGTTAGCTAACCCCCACAGCATCAACAACAACCAGAGCTCGCAAGCAAAACAGTACGTACCCAACCTGGAAACAACCGCTTCTCACAACAGTCAGTGTGTCCTACAGTCCAGCTGTGTTGCCGGAGGGTAACCCCATCCAGCCGCAGCAAGGAGGACTGTAGCTGGTAGCATGTCAGCGGCGTGAGCTCCTAATACGAAAAAGCCGTTGAAGGTCGGAATGATCCAGACACTCCAGTAACAAAGACAATATCGCCATATTTTCTCGAAAAAAGTGAGAGAGAAAATAAAGATATGATGTCAACGTATCTCCTTGTTCTTCCTTTCCTCAGACTAAATATTTTTCTCCACGTCAAGTGGGCATATAGCAGGCACTTCCTGTGGATGAAATTTGAGAAGGAGATGAGTGTGTGGCCCCACCCCTGCTTATGTAGGTAAGCGGATGGGGGTGTGGTCAGATGAATGCTGGCATGTAAAGGTACATGGTGGAATTTTTTATTCAGTGTATATACGCTGAAGCGAGATATATGCAGACAGGTGCTGAGCAAGCCATAACGACATAGAACCTATATAGCACATTGTCTGATCAACAGGATTCCTTCCTCAACATCATGTAACATAAATGCGAACACAATCTGGTTGAGGACATGATAGATGACATTTGGGATGAGATATTAAAAAAGTCCACACCTCCTGTGCCAGGCATGGGCTATTACAGTGTAAAATACTACATAGAGCACAATGGATTAACGATAAGTTGTCAGAGAGATTCCCAGACATTAGATACAACGTGCAACCGTTGTAAAATGATCCCATATTTATACCTACATAATTTTTGGAACTGCTCCAAGTTGGCTACTTGGACCTCTGTATTTAAGGCACTTTCAAAGGTGCTTTTCAACCTTGAAGTGACCGCTGCCCCATCATAGCTATTTTTGGAGTACCCTCTGATGTCCAAACTTTGAACAAGTTCCAGTGTGACTTCTTGGGATTCTGTATTCTGAATCCAACTAAAATGGAAAGACGCAGCTCCTCCAACTCATACACAGTGGGTCAGGAATACCTTATATGAGTTTAGAAAAAATTAAATACACACTGCGAAATTCCATAACATTTTGTGACCTTTTTTGAGATACCCATAGTGCAAATGTGAACATAGGATAGTGATATTGGTCAAATATCCCACTCTGATATACTTTTAAGAGAATTTGTATAATCTAGTAAATTTTATTTACTTTTTTTCTCCTTTTCTCTTCTCCACCCTCTTCTTGTAGTGGTGGCAAGCTGGGACAGAGTAATATTATGCAGTCAAGCAATGGAAATTAACGTGGACTTGAAGAAGTCTTTATTTGTAACACATTGCTACATTGTCCTGCAGCGAACACACAAATGCCAGATTGGCGACACATACTGTAGGAACACATGTCACACACATGCATTTTGGGTCGCCAATTAAATCCCCTCTCTGCGCCTGACTCATCCTGTCATCCTTCCCCCCAAGGGCAGCCGGGAGCAGACATGGGTTGTAGCGTGGGGCCGCACCTGGGGACCAATCCAAATGCTCCTGTCTGTCTTCACCAGGGACGCGACAATGTTAGTGAGCGCGGGGAGAACATGCAAACTCCACACAGAAAGGCCCGGGAAATAGCCCACCTGGGTACCTGGCTACCCGGCAACCTGGTCCCCAAGGGGGCATCGAACCCAGAACCTTCTTGCTGTGAGGCGACAGTGTTAAACCACTGCACCACTGTGTGTACATCAGGGCAAGGCAACTGGTGGCCCACAGAATATCAATGGGTCACCAATTGAGAGAAATGCTTGTCCACAGTTGAGCACCATGGACAGAGAATTCATTGCCCCTTGAAAACTCCTCTCCTGAGGACATTGTTTGTCTGCTGGTCTATTTTAGGTCTATTTTACCGAACCTAAAACATGCTTTTGTATTGATCACAGCGTCGTATTTTACCGGACCTAAAACATGCTTTTGGTAATGACCGCATCTTCGTAAAATGACCCCCCCCCCCCCCCCCCATGATGATTTTGTGAAGAAACTATATATTGTATATACCTTTGATTTGGAAATAATATAGGTTTTAGGCGTGCATTGTTTTTTTTATCTACTTTTTTCTCCTCCTTTTTCTGTAATTTTTCTCCCCATCCCAATTTACCTCTTGTGCCAATTCTCCCTCCCCTGTCCTGATCGTTGCTCGCATATGCCCCCCACTGGCCGGTTGTAGGGAGGATAGAAGCCTTGCATCACATGTCCCCTCCGATACATGTAGAGGCAGCATGTCACATCTTTTCACCTGCCAGCGCGGACTCTCATTTGGTGAGGAGTAACGCGTAGGAGGCTCACACTGCCCCCGCGATTTTTTCTGACTTTGCTGTGCAGGCGCCGCAACCGACCTGTAGGAGTCACTGTTCACAACGACCAGACTACCACCCATCGATTTCCCACCCACTAACTCTGCCAATTGAGTTAGTATGACGGCCGGGCCAAGCTGGAGGCAACGCCGACAGCCGGATTCGAACCCGGTGTCTCTTGCGTTGGTGACGAGTGCAATGTCCACTGCGCCACCCAGCCGCTTAGGCGTGCATTGTTATGACTAACGTGTTACAAGTTAAATGCCATTTGTGTTTTGGCTCAAATATCCTATCTACTGCCCATGCTTCAACGAAGCTAGTAGCTGAGTCTAACGTTAACAGGACTCATCCGAAGCCACTCGCTTTTGGGGATCTAGTTAGCATCTAGTTAGCACACGGCAAATGGGACGGAACACTTTTTCCAACTACTTGGAGAGAGAATATACTAAATGGAAATGAGATAAAGAAAATGTTTGAGGGGCTGGACTAACGTTACATCTCGACCACTGCAGACTTTGGTGAGTTCAGTGATGTGAATGCAAAGTTGATCAACAGATTTTGACTGTAAGAATCTGCAAGGGAATCTCATCAATACTAATCAAACAATATAAATATAGTCCTTTCATGCGCAATTGATATCCTAACTATCGTTGCAATGCACGATTGATATCTTAAACAACGTTGCAAGACGGTTATAATGAAATGCTCCGGCGACATCAAGAGTGGCGATACAATTAGGCACGGCACATTTCTTATTACGTCGGGACAACATTTGTGTTTGTGTCAGATTTGTGTTTGTATAGACCACATTGCTTAGCAGAGTTCAGTGATGTGAATGGAAACTGTCAAGTTGATCAACAGATTTTGAGTATCTGTAAGGGCATTAATGGGAGCAATCTAAATAGTTACTTTTCACAGTAACACATTACTTTTGGGTGTAAGTAACTAGTAAAGTAACTGAGTTACTTTTGAAATGAAAAAACGAGTAAAGTAACTGAGTTACTATTTTTCAGTAACTAGCACAACACTGCAGGCGAGCAACCCGAACGATTTGCGCATATGCATATGTCGCGGGTGGGGGGATAGGGGTATCTGTATGGGGGTGTGTATGTACCTGCGGGAGCCTAAGAGGAGGACGTGTCCCGGGATGGTCTGGAAGAGGACCTAAAGGCTTACCTGGCTGATGGAACAGGCAAGTGAATATCAGCTGATGATGATATGTGAAGTGCCGTCACTGTACTGCACCATGTTGTCCCTGTTGTTTGTGTAGACGGAGTCCAGGAAGTCCTGACGGGAGCGGAGAGAGCCATCTGGGGAGGATGGTGATTTTGTGCAGAGGACAGCTACAACAGGCGAGTGCAGGACCACCAGGGGGGGGGTAGCGTATGTAAACGTCATACAGGCTACACATGTGTGCCCTCTTCTTCTTACGCAGCTGGGGAGCGTCGTTGGAGGGAGCGCGAGGTGATTGGCTGGCTGGCGTGACGGAGGCGGTGCCCGGAAGTGCTGGCGCTGCTGAAAGGAGAATCAATGACGGACAGTAGCAGAACGAAAACGGGAGTCGAGAGGACGGTAACAGAGGACGCGGGGCTGTAGGAGTACGAGGACACGCAACTCTTTTGAGTTTGTACTTTTCCTCCAGTGGAACCAGTTCATATCGGCGACTGCGGTGTTTCCCCCCCGCAGTGGAAACGGGTGGAGCTTCAGACCGGAGAGACATTATCGCCACACCGGGCGCTGTGAGTAAAGAACGCAAGACAGTAGAATACGTGCCTGACAAGCGAAATGTTTCCCGAGTGGTAAATGAAGACATAGACGAACAGTGACCGCATTGGAATTAGGAATATTATTAGTAGCGTGAAGCTGAAGATTATCGGAACGGCATGCAGTAAAGCCAGTAAAAACTGTCGAAGACTTGAACCTAGTATTGTGGATTCTCCATCCTCTGTGAACTACCTTTCTCTCTTTTCTAAATCATATGGAGGATATCTAATCCATTGTGCATTGTGACAAACCCGTGAACGGGGGGACCTTGCTCTTACTGACTGTGCCTTTCATTGCAGGCGGGAGGACATTATTGCACGCCTGGTGCTTGGAGTGCCTAAAACCCCCCAGTAGGCCTACAGACAGAACAGTTTTTAGCCCGAAGGCGGGAGGGGCTACGGGAGCGGAAGGGAGTGGCATCCTTCCGGCCCTCACCTTCGGGCCCCGGTCATACTTAAAACCTTTGTTTTTAGTGTTTGTCAACTCAGCGCTTCCACTGCCCAAACCTAGGCTAGGGTATGAGAGGAGTATTCTAGGCCTAGGCCCTACCCCTAGCGGTGAGCAGCCCGTGCTATTTTATCCCAGCCCCCTTAAGTTACTGTGTGAACACTTAGTGTGTATTTATCTACCTATATTCTCCCTAATTATTTGCCGTGGCTCCCTGAGGGATGGTGTGATATCGATACCTATTTTAGGCTGTTTACAGTGAACCGTGTGGTGTAGTGTGATTCTAAATTAACGTTTGATAGTCATAGACCCGTGTGCAGGGCAGACCCTTTTTCCTTCACGTGTGTAGTGTCTCAGGGGCGGGGATAGGTGGCGTGGGTGGCAGTAACAGTCTGGGGGTGGGTTTACGGGGCATTGAGCGCTTCCTTCTTTTAACTACCCTAGGCTTAAGAGGCGTGGGTCTTTTAAATAGGCTAACCGACCAATTATTTATATAGAAATATAACCTTGTATTAAATATTCATGCAATAAAAGCTTTCTTACTGTTTCTCGGCGCATTCTCCCGTGTCTGTTTGTGGTCCTGGGGAAATTCATGGTGGTAGGTCAGCTGGCCCCTTTGGGAAGAGTATCCGTGCATGTGCACACTTAGTCTTAGACCTGGATGCTTCCCGTGGGGGTCAGGTGACATAATTTGGCGTAGTCGGTAGGATTTCCCCATAGTCCACAGCAAACATGGTCGATGAGAATGTTAGAGAAACTGGGATGCGAGCAGTCATGATGCCCTGGTACTTGGGGTCGCATTGGGTCCCTAAGTTTAGTGGAGAACCGGGGACCACTAAATATAGTCAATGGCTAACCCAGGTAGAGGCCTTTTTGCGAGCACAGACGTTGCCCTCCCCACAGGGAATAGATTTCCTGTTTAGCTCCCTTGATGGCCCTGCACATAGAGAAGCCATGCTCCTCTCAGCCACTATTAAAGCTTCCCCTAAGGAAGTAATCAAGGCGTTAACCCTAAAGTACAGAGACCATAGGTCTTCTGATATCATTCAGGAAGGGTTTTTTAGTTGTAGGCAGGCGGAGAAGGAAGGGATAGAGGAGTTCACCCTGCGCCTTAGAGAGTGCCTATACCTATGGAGGGTTAGTGACCCAGATGGGGCAGGGGAGGAAAATAAGAGGCTGAGGGCGCAGTTCACTAAAGGCCTCCGGGAAGGCCCTATCAAGCGCGAACTCCTGCGCCACCTGAGACGGAACCCAGAGGCAACTTTTGAGGAGGTTCGGCAGGAAGCGAGCTCCATTGAGCGGGAGGAACGAGCGTCCACTGAGGTGGTGGCGGCTTGCCAGACCCGAGCTGCACCAGCTATCCCACCTCCCGGCGTCGAAGCAGTATCCCAGAGCGGCCTACAACAGCTGAGAGACTCGCTACGGGTGGAGCTACAGAGGGAGCTACAGAGGGAACTACGTGACCAGGTAACACTGCTGGGGAGCACCCTTGCCGAGGAAATACGGAGCCAGATGTGGGGTTCTGGACCTGGACCCGAGTCAGCCCAGAGGTGGGAACAGCCAGGCCCTTCAGCTAGACCCTCTGCACGGCCGCGCCGACGCCCTGACAACCAGGAGCCGCGAAAGTACCAGTGGGATGAGCAGGGTCGGCCCATCTGCAAGAACTGCGGGGAGGCGGGACATATTGAGAGGTACTGCACGCGTAGGACCACACTTCCCCCGGATTTTCAACAGTCCCGGTCACTACAGGGCAAGTGACCGGTTCAGAAGGTACGACGGAGGCCCTACAGAGACCAACCATGGTGGGTCGCTGTCCAGAGGTAGAGGCCCTGATTCGGGGTAAGAAGATACCCTGTGTGCTGGACACAGGTTCACAGGTGACTATGTTTGGCAAATCATTCTTTCAGCGCCATGTCGGGGGCGAAGGGTTCCAGGGGCCTGGAGGACTACCCTGGCTGACCCTGCGAGCGGCTAATGGGCTACAAATTCCATTTGTGGGCTACGTGGTTCTGGACTTTACCATCGGCGGTATTGAGGTACTGGGTCGGGGAGTGGTGATTGTAAACGATGACTGTATTAGTACGGAATATGGGTTGTTGGGCATGAACGTTATCTCAGAATGTTGGGAGGGCATATTTCAGGATCTGCATATTTCTAGATCTGAGAGGAGAGGGACTGACCGGAGACCAGAAGGCTAAGCTCGCGGCCCTGCTGCGCCGATGGACCCATGTATTCGCTGCACATGAGGAGGACTTCGGACGTACCAAGGTGATTCAACATAATATCCCCACTGGAACCGCACCACCGATTCGGGAGAGGTACCGTCCGATTCCACCCAAGCTATACGCAGAGCTGAGGATGCTGCTGCAGGGGATGGTTGACAGCAAGGTGGTATGCGAGAGCTCCAGTCCATGGGCGGCCCCAGTGGTGTTGGTCCGCAAGAAGGATGGATCCTGGCGCTTCTGCGTAGACTACCGGAAGCTGAACGCTGTGACCCACAAGGATGCATACCCGCTGCCCCGGATAGAGGAATCGTTGACCAATCTGACCCAGGCGACCTGGTACAGCACCCTGGATCTGGCCAGTGGGTATTGGCAAGTGGAAGTGGCGCCGGAGGACCAGGAGAAGACAGCCTTCGCCACACCACTGGGGTTGTACCAGTTCGAGCGGATGCCCTTTGGTCTGTGCAATGCCCCCGCCACCTTTCAACGATTGATGCAGCGTTGCCTGGGTGGTCAGGTGAATGACCATCTCCTCATATACCTGGATGACGTGATCGTCTATTCCCCAGACTTTCAGAGCCACCTGGATCATCTCGAGATGGTGTTCCATCGCCTGCAGGAGCATGGTCTCAAACGCCAGCCAGGGAAGTGCAGGTTGTTCCACCGGGAGGTGAGGTACCTGGGACATATCGTCAGCGGCCAGGGGGTGGCAACTGACCCAGAGAAGACTCAGGCCGTCCGCAGCTGGCCTGTGCCCACCACGGCCAAACAGGTGAAGTAATTCCTGGGATTCGTGGGGTACTACAGGCGGTTCGTCCCTGGCTTTGCCCGGATCGCCGCCCCTCTTAACCGACTGCTCCAAGGCACTGCTGGGCGACCGTCTGCACCAGTGACCTGGGCGCTGCCCTGTCAGCAGGCATTTGAGGAGCTGAAGAGGAACCTGGTGGAGGCCCCCATCTTGGCCTTCGCTGATTACGGCCAGCCGTTCAGGCTCTACGGATGCCAGCTTGGAGGGACTGGGAGCAGTCCTGTCCCAGGTACAGGGGGGCCAGGAGCGGGTCATCACCCTACGCCAGTCGTGGCCTGTCCCAGACCGAGCGCAACAACCAGAATTACAGCTCCTTCAAATTGTAACTGCTGGCTTTGAAGTGGGGAGTGACCGAAAAATTCAAAGATTACCTCTGGGGGGCCCAGTTTACTATCTTCCCGGACAACAATCCGCTGGTGCATCTGGAAACGGCCCGGCTGGGGGCACACGAGCAACGCTGGGTGGCCCAGCTCGCGAACTACTCCTACATAATCAAGTACCGGCCAGGGGCTGTCAATCAGAATGCCGATCTATTGTCTCGGTTGCCAGAGACGGGGAACATCACGGTCCAGGCAGTGGAAGGATGGGACCCGCTGGAGAGGGAGGCGGAGGAAGCTGCGGACACGGAGGCGGCAGCCACGGAGGCACGGGACTGGAAACAGAGCCAACGGGGGGATCTGGACCTGCGACAAGTCCATCAGTGGCTGACCCAGGGGGCACCGCCACCTCCAGACCGCCGCCATCCCTTGTGTCCGGGCCTACGAGGTCTGCTGGCCGAATGGGAGTGCCTGAACCTCCACAGAGGGCTTATTGTGAGGAGAGGGGTGGAGCCTGATACCCACCTGACCACTGACCAGCTGGTTGTACCTCTCAGTCGGGCCAAGGGTCTCTGAAAAGACTATCATCAGGCCGCTGGCCATTCTAGTGCCGAGAAGGTACTCTCCTTGCTGCGGCGGCGGTTCTTCTGGACAGGCATGAGCAAGACAGTGCAGCTCTGGACCAAGGAGTGCCCACGTGTGCAGTCAGCAAGGCCGGACCAGAACAACGGGCGCCTCTGAGCTCCATCCGGAGTAGCTACCCGTTTGAGGTGGTGGGTTTGGACTATTTATCCTTGGGGCGGCTGGCCGATGTCTATCCCTACATCCTGGTGATGACTGACATGTTCTCTCGCTACGCCTTTGCCGTTCCCACCAAAGATCAGACGGCGTCCAGCACGGTCAAGGCGCTATGGACAACACTGATCCAACCCTTTGGGTGTCCAGAACGTTTTTTGATGGATCAGGGGGCTGCGTTTGAGTCCCGGCTGATGCAGCAGTTGTGTGACATGTATGGGTGCGTGAAGAGCCGCACGACTCCGTACCACCCTCAGGGCAATGGGGCCTGTGAGCGCTTTAACCAGACGCTGCTCTCTCTACTGGGCTCCCTCGACCCCGACATCCAACCAAACTGGCACCATCAGCTTCCATACCTCGTCCAAGCCTACAATAATGCCATGCACGCAAGTACCGGTATGACTCCTCATTTTGTAGTGTTTGGTCGCCATGCCAGGTTGCCAGTGGACTTGATACACGATGTCTCACCCCCGCAACGGAGAGCCACCCTGGAGGGATGGGTTCAGGGCCATCACCAGACACTGACGGAGGCCTACGAGCGTGTACAGGCGAATGTGACAAAGAGGCAGCGGTGGGACCAGGCTCGTTATGACCGAGGGGCGCGAGCAGTACCCTTGCTGCCAGGAGAACGGGTCTTGATAAGGAACTTTCATCGGCGGGCCCAGGGGAAGTTGGCACCCCGGTGGGTACCCAGACCCCATGTGATTATCGGACAGCCCCGACCCGACCAACCCGTGTATCTGGTTCGGCCGGAGGGTCAGGAAGGGCCTGGTCGCACCCTGCATAGGAACAATCTCCGGCCCTGTCCAGCGGGGGTGCCCTCATACCCTGATGAAGTGCTGGAGGGACCCGCAGAAGGTAGGGCCCCCCTTGAAACCCAGGGTCTCCACTTCCCCTTCCTGCCGCCCCCAGCGACCGGCCAGGGCGGTTACATCCTCCCGGTCCCAGAGCTTCACTTTGGCCCCGCTGTACCGAGACCTGCGGAGGAACCCCAGTTACCTGTACAGCTGGAGGCAGCCGAGGCTGCAGTGGTCCCCCTGGAGGTGATACCGCCTCGACGATCCCGGCGCCTGGAGTCGAGTGGAATGCCAAGAGGTCCTGGAGAGATTGAGGGACCTGTCGATCCTGAGGAAGGAGGTCCTGGAGAGGTTGAGGTACCTGTCGATCCTGAGGAAGGAGGGAGCAGCCAAGGGAATGGAAGGGCCGAAGCCGGGCCTGCAGTGGTCCCCCTGGAGGCAAGAGCGCATCGACGATCCCGGCGCAGCAACTTGGGCAAACCCCCCATCCGCTTGGTCCAGCTGTGATGGCCGGGACAGCCATCGAAATAGGGGGGGGGAAATGTCGCGGGTGGGGGTATAGGGGTATCTGTATGGGGGTGTGTATGTACCTGCGGGATGGTCTGGAAGAGGACCTAAAGGCTTACCTGGCTGATGGAACAGGCAAGTGAATATCAGCTGATGATGATATGTGAAGTGCTGTCACTGTACTGCACCATGCTGTCCCTGTTGTTTGTGTAGACGGAGTCCAGGAAGTCCTGACGGGAGCGGAGAGAGCCATCTGGGGAGGATGGTGATTTTGTGCAGAGGACAGCTACAACAGGCGAGTGCAGGACCACCAGGGGGGGGGTAGCGTATGTAAACGTCATACAGGCTACACATGTGTGCCCTCTTCTTCTTACGCAGCTGGGGAGCGTCGTTGGAGGGAGCGTGAGGTGATTGGCTGGCTGACGTGACGGAGGCGGTGCCCGGAAGTGCTGGCGCTGCTGAAAGGAGAATCAATGACGGACAGTAGCAGAACGAAAACGGGAGTCGAGAGGACGGTAACAGAGGACGCGGGGCTGTAGGAGTACAAGGACACGCGACTCTTTTGTGTTTGTACTTTTGCTCCAGTGGAACCAGTTCATATCGGCGACTGCAGTGTTTCCCCCCCGCAGTGGAAACGGGTGGAGCTTCAGACCGGAGAGACATTATCGCCACACCGGGCGCCGTGAGTAAAGAACGCAAGACAGTAGAATACGTGCCTGACAAGCGAACTGTTTCCCGAGTGGTAAATGAAGACATAGACGAACAGTGACCACATTGGAATTAGGAATATTATTAGTAGCGTGAAGCTGAAGATTATCGGAACGGCATGCAGTAAAGCCAGTAAAAACTGTCGAAGACTTTAACCTAGTATTGTGGATTCTCCATCCTCTGTGAACTACCTTTCTCTCTTTTCTAAATCATATGGAGGATATCTAATCCATTGTGCATTGTGACAAACCCGTGAACGGGGGGACCTTGCTCTTACTGACTGTGCCTTTCATTGCAGGCGGGAGGACATTATTGCACGCCTGGTGCTTGGAGTGCCTAAAACCCCCCAGTACAGACAGAACAGTTTTTAGCCCGAAGGCGGCAGGGGCTAGGGGAGCGGAAGGGAGTGGCGTCCTTCCGGCCCTCACCTTCAGGCCCCGGTCATACTTAAAACCTTTGTTTTTAGTGTTTGTCAACTCAGCACTTCCACTGCCCAAATCTAGGCTAGGGTATGAGAGGAGTATTCTAGGCCTAGGCCCTACCCCTAGCGGTGAGCAGCCCGTGCTATTTTATCCCAGCCCCCTTAAGTTACTGTGTGAACACTTAGTGTGTATTTATCTACCTATATTCTCCCTAATTATTTGCCGTGGCTCCCCGAGGGATGGTGTGATATCGATACCTATTTTAGGCTGTTTACAGTGAACCGTGTGGTGTAGTGTGATTCTAAATTAACGTTTGATAGTCATAGACCCGTGTGCAGGGCAGACCCTTTTTCCTTCATGTGTGTAGTGTCTCAGGGGCGGGGATAGGTGGCGTGGGTGGGAGTAACAGTCTGGGGGTGGGTTTACGGGGCATTGAGCGCTTCCTCCTTTTAACTACCCTAGGCTTAAGAGGCGTGGGTCTTTTAAATAGGCTAACCGACCAATTATTTATATAGAAATATAACCTTGTATTAAATATCTATTTTCATGCAATAAAAGCTTTCTTACTGTTTCTCGGTGCATTCTCCCGTGTCTGTTTGTGGTCCTGGGGAAATTCATGGTGGTAGGTCAGCTGGCCCCTTTGGGAAGAGTATCCGTGCATGTGCACACCTTAGCCTTAGACCTGGATGCTTCCCGTGGGGGTCAGGTGACACATATAACACGTCATATCTCACTATCTGAAAACTAGACTGGATTATTTTGAAACAGGGCAATGTTTAGCGTGGAATAGCGCACAAACGAAAGTCTGTAGAAATGAACTGGTTTGTCAATGTGGGACTATAAATATTGCCTGTCAAATGAGCCATACTATTGTCTCCATAGCTATAATATAGAATATATGATGGGTCCGCAAACATCATGACAATTGTCAATAACACTGGCGCCAGGCAGTACAGATGGAAAAACAGCATGGCGCTCAAAGGCCACTGCCACTGTCTAACGTGGTAGTGACAAGTGAGAATGGTGATTAGGGTTAGTGTTAGTTCATGGTTTGTTGTGTTCTTGTTGTGTAGTAGTAGATGTGGGATAATTACAACAAGAGACACCTGGGAGGGGAAACAGACTAACAAAGAACTACAGGAAACGAAATAACGACTATGGAAAACAAGACAGGAAACAAAGTACAAGACACTGGGGCAAGACAAGAATACTAAGACTAATACTAAACAGACAACATAATACAAGAATACTAGACCAAGACAAGAGAAACACAATACCATTAAAATACTAAACACAAAACTAGCAGGGGAACATGAACAGGAGAGCGAGAGACAGAAGGGGAGAGAGAGAGAGGAGAGCGAAGAGCGAGAGACAGAACACAGAGAGAAGGAGAAACAGAGACAAGGAGAACAAATAATGACAAGGGGAGAGGCAGAGCAGGGGAGAACAGTCCATGACCAGAATGTTATTAGTATTTTAGTAAGTTTGGGTCTCGAGGAGATACCAAATTTCTCTTTTGGGTCTCAGGTTTGGGAATCACTGATATAGGCTAATAAAAAATTTACAGAATGTGAAAATATGAAACAATAATAGGCCTATTTTTGTATAAATTTATTTGAAAGTCTGGCCCCCAGTGTTTGCTTAGAAAAATTCTGGCCCTTGGACAAATGTAGTTGATGACCCCTAGTGTACATGCTAGATAAGACATAATTAACGTGTTATAGTGGCAGTTTGGGAAATCCATTTGTGGTGGGCCTCCATTGGATGGGCCCATGTGGAACAGTGGAAACACTGCAATGCTATTATCTCAGTGTTGTTGATCATCACTGAAGCTGTTATC
The DNA here is from genome assembly GCF_963971535.1 of Notolepis coatsorum. Classification (NCBI taxonomy): domain Eukaryota; kingdom Metazoa; phylum Chordata; class Actinopteri; order Aulopiformes; family Paralepididae; genus Notolepis; species Notolepis coatsorum. The sequence goes on along the minus strand of NC_140180.1, from coordinate 56,145,432 downwards.
GGTACAGTGAGACTAGGTAAGTAAATCTGGATTATTTGCATTTGTTGTATGTAGTCATTAATAATAATAATAATAATAATAATAATAATAATAATAATAATAATAATAATAATAATAATAATAATAATAATAATAATAATAATAATAATAATAATAATAATAATAATAATAATAATAATAATAATAATAATAATAATAATAATAATAACTTCATTTTATGTGCGGAGTTCTGCGGGGAGTTCCAGAGGGGAGTTCCAGAGGGTGGGAGCTGCCACACTGAAAGCTCTGTCCCCGAAGGTCTGCAGTCTGGTTCGGGGGATGGAGAGCTGACCAGTGTCCGTGGATCGTACGGACCGTGACTGAGTGTAGGGGTGGAGGAGGTCAGTGAGGTACTGACGTGCCAGAGCATGACGGGATTTGTAGATGAGCACGAGGGTTTTGTAGGTGATGCGGGGTCCTTCCATGGTGTATGTAAAAAAATAAGTTTAAAAATAAAATCAATAAACAAAGTAAGGTCGCTTTCACACAGGGGCTGTTTGGTCCGGACAATCGGACCAGAATTAGATTTTTCGGGTTTGTGTGAATGCGCGTCGAACTTGGTCCGCGGACCAAACACGCAAACTCTGGTCCACCTGAAAACGTAGGTCTCGGTTTGCTTCATCGGACCAAACACGGACCAAACGTAGGAAGTCACCTGATAAACCATCTTGGGTATATTATTATTGCAGAGGAAATTCACTGCAAAACAAGCACACTGCATCTATCTATCTATCTATCTATCTATCTATCTATCTATCTATCTATCTATCTATCTATCTATCTATCTATCTATCTATCTATCTATCTATCTATCTATCTATCTATCTATCTATCTATCTATCTATCTATCTATCTATCTATCTATCTATCTATCTATCTATCTATCTATCTATCTATCTATCTATCTATCTATCTATCTATCTATCTATCTATCTATCTATCTATCTATCTATCTATCTATCTATCTATCTATCTATCTATCTATCTATCTATCTATCTATCTATCTATCTATCTATCTATCTATCTATCTATCTATCTATCTATCTATCTATCTATCTATCTATCTATCTATCTATCTATCTATCTATCTATCTATCTATCTATCTATCTATCTATCTATCTATCTATCTATCTATCTATCTATCTATCTATCTATCTATCCATCTATCTCTCTACCTACCTACCTACCTACCTACCTACCTACCTACCTACCTACCTACCTACCTACCTACCTACCTACCTACCTACCTACCTATCTCTCTCTCTCTCTCTCTCTCTCTCTCTCTCTCTCTCTCTCTCTCTCTCTCTCTCTCTCTCTCTCTCTCTCTCTCTCTCTCTCTCTCTCTCTCTCTCTCTCTCTCTCTCTCTATCTATCTATATATCTATATCTCTCTCTCTCTCTCTCTATCTCTCTCTCTCTCTCTCTCTCTCTCTCTCTCTCTCTCTCTCTCTCTCTCTCTCTCTCTCTCTCTCTCTCTCTCTCTCTCTCTCTCTCTCTCTCTCTCTCTCTCTCTCTCTCTCTCTCTCTCTCTCTCTCTCTCTCTCTCTCTCTCTCTCTATCTATCTATCTATCTATCTATCTATCTATCTATCTATCTATCTATCTATCTATCTATCTATCTATCTATCTATCTATCTATCTATCTACTGTGCATCTTGGGGTAGAAGGAAGAAAAAAAACACAGCTGTTATTATTATTAATATTATTACCGCGGCGCGGCATTCACTGCAAAACAAGCACACTGTGTAAACATGTTTTGTGGACAAACTTGGGGGCAAAAAATAAAACAGCTGCTTGTGGGGAATGTGGGCACTCACAAAAACAACGAGGTGTACAAGTTGTTTAGCGAGAGGATGGCGGTAATGGGAATTATAATCGAACGATGGATCAATGCCACGTCTCTGCTACTATCACGCTTCACGCAGTTTGTGTTGACGCGCATTTCACTTCCTGAAAGGGAGGGATTTCCATTCTCCATTGTGTCCAATAGACGAGCGCCCTTTTCGACCGCGTGACATTGTTCAGAAAGTTCGGTGCGCTTGACAAATTGCTATGTGAATGCAGACGAACCAAATGAAGAATGCAACAGTGTTGCAACTTCACCACCAGAACCACACAGAGTCCACCAAAACTATATGTGAAAGCACCCTAACAAATAAAATAATAATAATAAATCAAAGCACCTGGGTCAGACGGCATATGTGGATATACATTGAAACATTAGTGAGCAGCTGGGCATTGTCTTCCACCAACACCAAAATCCACACCAGTGGAATGCTGGCACAGCTGTAACACAGTGTGAAGAGAGGTCTGGCTAGACAGACTAGGCCTACTTAACTAGTGGAACCAAAAAATCTGAGTGGACCAAAACAAATCAGAGTGGAACAAACTGTATTCAGATTTAAATACATACGTGTTACACGGTAGGACTGTGTTACGGACCCTGTCCTTATGTGTATATATAGAGGGAGTTATGTATATTATCTGTTGTATATATAGGCATGTTTTGTTTGTTGTTGTCTTTTGTCTCCCTCTTGTGTCTACATATCCCCATTTGCAGGTGTCTCCCAGTACCATCAATCAGGATCTCACTCCAGCAACAGCAGCAGTGCAACGGCAGCTGTTGCTGATCTGCAATCAAGCCCTCTCTCCCTTCATATACTGTATCCCATTGTGAGCAGTGTTAGTTAGCTCTCTGCTTCATTGTGTGGTAAAGTAAAGCTCTGTCTGTTGGGTGTCTTTGGTAGTAACTCTCTGTGTGTGTTTTGGTATAGAGCTGAGGCTCTTAGGTAGTTTTGTGTAACTCTCTGTCTTTGGGAATAGAGCTGTGGCCTTTTTGGCATTAGGTTGGTGTAGAGCTGGTACCTAAAGCTCTGGACCGTTTGAGTTGTTGTTTAGTAGAGTCATTGTCTTTTTGTGCACATTTCTGTATGCCCTAACCTTGGTATTTGTATATTTGTTTATCCCTGTTCATGCAGCCTATGGTGATTCCTTTTTCTTGTATAATAACATTTTGTTTTCGCACACAGGGAGAATTGAGGACAGGAAGATACCCTGGGTCTACATTTTTGCATCACGTAGGTGACCTGATGTTAAAGACACCAGCTTTAGAGTGAGCACCACCACCTGTACTTTTGGGCGTTCAGCGCCTGTAAGGGAGAGGGTGGGATTTAATTTCCTTTTGTATTTTATTCGGTGCCACTAGGAAGTCCTCCTTATTTTGCTAATTGTTTCTGTGGTTTTGTGTCACTGCACCCTCACCTACCCTGTCTGTGGCCTTGTGTTGCGTCCCCTTACTGGGGTACGTAACAGGCTGTAATCAAACACATTGCTGTCACACGGAATGAGTTATATCACCATAGCGAGCTAGCTAGCTATCACATGTACAATCTAAGCAAATGAATAAAGGGAAGATGATTAAACAGAATGATTTGTAGATACAGTACTGAATTCTGCCATCCGGACACATGTAATTTGAAATATTATTATAGAATATAGAATATAAGGCCTATAAATTACCTTATTATAATCAAGTTGCCCATCTATGGATCGGGCCAAATCTACTCGTTCCAATCATAAATCAAATCAAATCAAATTTATTTGTAAGGCCCGACAACACACGTTAATGTCCCCATGGGCCGGACATGTCTTCTTTAAACAAGTCAAGAAGAAACATAACAATAAATCAAGAACAAAACAAGAACACCATAAGGTCCAACAAATTTAAAATAAATGCAAAATAAATGAATGAATGCAAACACTCCCAGACATACCCCACGCGAAGGTAAGGAAAAACTCACTAAAACCTAAGAATAGGAAAAAATGCACCACAGGCATTGTGGAGGAGAGAAACCTTAGAAGGGCCATTCAAGGGGGATCTCCCTTCTTAGATGTCGGTGATAGTAGTGTTGCAGACTGACAGTTGGTAAGCATGCACTCAGTGCCGTCTGGGAGAAATGCGAGGCCCTGTGCGAGATTTAAACGCGAGCCCCCCCCTAAAGAAAAAAGAATTTAACAATTCTATTATTTTCTTTTATTTATATTTTTTTATAATTTTAATAACGTATTCTTAAATAATAGCACTGCCCGAGGCTGGGCATACAGTCAACATATTCTTAAATAATAGCGCTGCCCGAGGCTGGGCATATGATACAGTCAACGTATTCTTGAATAATAGCGCTGCCCGAGGCTTAGTGGCAATGCACCTGTACAGTCGTACACCTGGCAGTAACAGGGAAAATGCATAAAACACCCCTGGAACCTGATAAACAAGCTTAAAGCCAGGTAAATTTTTCAACCACGACATGCAGATTTGCAGTTTTGCCTTATTTTAATCAAACTCTAAGCTTAGGACACACGTCACAAACTGCACGAGCACAGTGTGAGCAGACCCTTGCATGATGCAACACACCGAGTGAGAGAGAGAGAGATAGAGAGAGCAAGAGAGAGAGAGAGAGAGCAAGAGAGAGAGAGCGAGAGAGAGATAGCAAGAGAGAGAGAGCGCGAGAGAGAGCACGAGAGAGAGAGAGCAAGAGAGAGAGAGCGAGACTCTACCAGAGACTCTACCAGAACCAAGAGCCTGGCCCTCGGCCCGTTCCCAGCCCACAGCATGGAGAACCACACCAGGCCCCACGCAGCTACGCAGCGGTCCTCCAAGGAAGAGTGAACTCTGAAGGAATGAGTGAGATTAAACAGCTCCTCCAGTACATCTGCACTAAGCTGAACTAGTCTCACAATACACACACACACACACACACACACACACACACACACACACACACACACACACACACACACACACACATACACATACACATACACACACACACACACACACGCACACACTACTCGCATTTACGCATTACTTAATCAAGACAACATTTGTTAGTTAAAAAGAAAAGCTAGTTAAAAGCTGAATTAGTATTGATACTTTATATTGTTGAAAGAACATTTTACATATTGTTCAAAATGCATCAGCTCTAACAATGTTCTCAATAACCAAACACACACATTTACAAAATACAGTAAACACAGCATTTTAGTTCAACGTTCGTACCTCTCTTGACAATCCAGTAGTTACTGTTTTATCTGTTTTACCTGTGCCATCTCTCTTGTATAATGAAATCCCTTTCAGTTTGCATGTGGAACATCCAGGGCCTGAAGTCTTCAACCTTTGGGCTGAAGAGTTTAGCCCCGGAACTCAAAACAAACCTTAAAGATGTCGACATCATTATTCTACAGGAGACATGGTGTAAAGCTGACATTGTCACCCACTGCCCCAACGGTTATAGAGTAATAATAGTACCATCTCAGAAACACAGAAACATTAATAGAGGTAGAGGATCAGGAGGATTAATCATTTGGTATAATCTGATCTACATCATCAAATTGACCCCTTAAAAATGGGCAAATATTACATATGGTTAAAACTAAAGAAAGAGCTCCTATTAACAGAAAATTACTTGTTTATTTGTGCAATATATATCCCCCCTCCGAATCCCCCTACTTCTCAGAGAACATTTTCCCTACCCTTGAGACAGAGACATGCCATTTCCAGGCCCAGGGAAATCTGCTCATCTGTGGGGACACCAACGCACACACAGGAACACTTGCTGACCTCACAGATCCACAAGGAGACATTTACATCTCAAATGAAAATGTCTCTCACACTTTCACTCTCCCCCACGGGAGCAATAGTGACCAGGTCATCAACAGGAGTGGAAGATACCTCCTGCAGCTCTGTCAGAGCCTCAGTCTGTACATTGTCAACGGTAGGGTTCGGGGCTACAGCCTAGGTAGATTCACCTACTGCTCACCTCTTGGCCACAGTACTGTAGATTATATGATCACAGACCTTGACCCTTCCTCCCTCAGCTCATTCACTGTGAAACCACTAACCCCTCTGTCTGATCACAGCCAAATTACCCTGTTTATTAAAAGATCAGACACAACAATGGCACAAACACAAAACAGTAAGCTGTACAATATCAGAAATTCATACAGGTGGGACCAAAACAGTGCAGGACAATACCAGAAAGCAACTCATACCCCAAGAAAAAAATACTCTTACAGTAAAGAAAGCCTCAACCTAGCAGTAAACAATATTAACAATATATACAGACAAACAGCAAAAAAGGCACAACTGAAATGTACTACAAACAAACCAAAAACTGCAACAAATAACAGCTGGTTTGATACAGATTGTAAAATCATTAGGAAAAAAATTAGAATGCTATCAAATCAAAGACACAGAGACCCCAATAATACTGATGTACGCTTTCTTTACTGTCAGACCCTAAAACTCTACAAACGTACACTCAGAATCAAAAAACAACAATATGACAAACAGCAACTGACACTAATTGAGGAGGCAATCAATACAAACAACTTTGGGCAACATTGGAAACACATAAACAAACCACAAAACCAGGAATTAGCAATACAGAACAGTGATATATGGACAACCCATTTTAAAACACTATACCACACTGTTCAAATTGATGGAAACACAGAACAATCTCAAATTCTTGATAAATTGACTAAATTGGAGCTTGCCATAAAAGACAATCAAAATCCATTAGACTCCCCAATTATTGAGCAGGAACTGCTTAAGAAACTACAAACTCTTAAATCTAAAAAGGTTTGTGGACCTGATGGCATCTTGAATGAGATGATGAAAAATATGAACAAGAAATTCCAATTGGCTATATTAAAACTATTCAATTTGGTCCTGAGTGTAGGATATTTTCCTGACATCTGGAATCACGGACTCATAACCCCAATCTATAAAAGCGGAGACAAATTTGACCCTAATAATTACAGAGGTATCTGTGTGAACAGTAATCTGGGGAAGGTTTTCTGTAGTATTATGAATACCAGACTTTTAAACGTCCTTACCAAGCACAATGTCTTGAGTAAAAGCCAAATTGGATTTATACCAAAACACTGCACAACCGATCATATCTACACCCTACAGTACATACCCTAATTGATAAACATATAAACCAAAATAAAACCAAAATATATGCCTGCTTTATTGACTTCCAAAAGGCTTTTGATTCTATTTGGCACACAGGACTGTTCTATAAAGTTATAGAGAGTGGTGTAGGGGGTAAAACATATGATATTATTAAATCAATGTACTCTGGTAATATGTGCAGCGTAAAAATTGGCAAAAAAAGAACAGAATTCTTTACCCAAGGGCGAGGCGTTCGTCAGGGCAGCACCCTCAGCCCGGCACTCTTCAATATCTATATTAATGAATTGGCTAATATACTAGAAAAGTCCTCTGCCCCCGGTGTAAGTCTCCACAATCGGGAAGTGAAATGCCTGCAGATTACCTAGTTGTGTTGTCCCCCACAGCAGACGGCCTACAGAAGAGCCTGGACCTGCTAGTGCATTACTGTCAGACCTGGGCCCTGGCAGTAAACCCCAAAAAGACCAAAATAATGATATTCCAAAAAAGATCCAGATCTCAGGACGTCCTACCAAAGTTCTCAATTGGTATAAAACATGTAGAGTACTGCACACATTACACCTATTTAGGCCTAAAACTAAGTTCAACTGGACATTTTAAGGAAGCAGTCAATGAGCTGAGAGGGAAAGCACGCCGGGCTTTCTATGCCATAAAAAGAAATATACAAACAGAAATACCAATTCGAATCTGGTTAAAATTAATTGAATGGTGGTCAGGTGGCGTAGCGGAGATTGCGTTCGTCACCAACGCCGGAGATGCTGGGTTCGCGTGTTCGAATCCAGCTCCCGGCGTTGTCACCAGCTTAGCTGGCCGTTCACACTAATACAATTGGCAGTATTAGAGGGTGGGAAAGCTGGCGGGTGGGTCCTGGGCGTTGTGGACAGCGACCCCTACAGTTCGGTTGGGGTGCCTGCTCAGCGAGGGTAGGATCTGGAGAGAGGTAGTGCGGCCTCCCACAGGTTACACTCTCCCAGTGAGAATCTGCGCGGCCAGGCTGGCTGCCGGCAGGCTGCACATGCGTCGGAGGAAAGCATGTGACAGTCTCCGGCCTCTCGGACCAACAGTAGGGGAAAGTGCGCAACAACCAGGAAGGGTGGGATGGGAGAAAAATCGGAAAAAGAAGGAGGGGGAAAAAGATAGAAAAAAATAAAATAAAATAAAAAATTGCACTCTATGGCAGAGTCCATAATGGTCCACTTACAAAACAAGACTTTACCCAATGGGACAAATACCCCATTGAGACCCTGCATGCAGAGTTCTGTAAGATTCTCCTACATGTCCAGAGGAAAACTACAAACAATGCATGCAGGGCAGAATTAGGCCGTTACCCACTAATACTAAAAATGCAAAAAAGAGCAATTAACTTTTGGACACACCTAAAAGAAAGTGACCCACTCTCATACCACTATCAAGCCCTACAGTGCCAAGAGCTGAGGAGCAGCAGGAACCCCCTTACCCAGCTGGTCCTGAGGCTGAGTCCACAAACCTGCTCTCTTAACACACCCCAGGAACAGAACACATCACCAATCAGAATAAATCAAATTACTACACAGCTAAAACAAAACTGCATCTCATTGGAAAACACAAGCATAGTGACTGATCAACAACTAAAAAGAGCCTTGACAAAATACAGACTGAGTGAGCACAGCCTCGCTGTTGAAAAGGGAAGGCACAGGAAAACCTGGCTTCCTGCAGAGCAAAGGCTGTGCTGTCATTGCATCCTCAGTGAGCCTGAAACTGAGCTGCACTTCCTCACCAAATGTGAAAAATATAAATATATTAGAGAAACGCATTTAAAAATATTTGAACTAATAACAAAAGGTTTTCTTGCACTACCAGATACAGGAAAACTACCAGTCCTACTAGGGGAGGACTCAACAAGCTGTGAGCTAGCAGCAGCCATGTTGCTGCCTGCCATAGACTGAGGGACAGTGAGTGACAGTCACCTGACATGTTTATGCCGTAATATTTTATGTTCTATTTTATGATGATAATTTTTATATGTACTATGACATTAATATGTGTTTTGTAATCCATGCTTATGTTATTAATCATTTGCTTTGGCAACATGTACAAGTTGCATCATGCCAATAAAGCCATTTTAATTGAATTGAATTGAATTGAATTGAGAGAACGAGAGAGAGAGAGCAATAGAGAGAGAGCGAGAGAGAGAGCGCGAGAGAGAGAGAGAGAGCAAGAGAGAGAGAGGTATCTGTAAAGCATTCCCGGTAACTGGAGAAAGGTATTCCCGTAACCTATGGGTAACCGAGAACACCTTTACGTACCAGGAATACCATGCCTAGGTATTCTTGGTTACCTAAATAGGTATTCCCGTAACCTGATAGGTATTCACGGTAACTTTAGATATTGATATGTATTCCGGTGACTTGTGAAAAGGAGAGGTTACCAGGAATACTATTACCATATAGGTATTCACGGTAACTTATATGTATTCCAGTAATTAATTAATTGAAGCTAACACATCATGGAGGCCCAGGCCGTTAGCTACAAGCTACAAGCTAACAACACATCATGGAGGCCCAGGCCGTTAGCTACAAGCTACAAGCTAACAACACATCATGGAGGCCCAGGCCGTTAGCTACGAGCTAACACATTAATTAAATGTATTAATATTATCAGGGGTAGGCTAGCATATATAATAGAATTGTGGCATGGTGGTGTAGACTGACTAGGGGCATGGTGGTGGTGTAGACTGACTAGGAGCATGGTGGTGGTGTAGACTGACTAGGGGCATGGTGGTGTAGACTGACTAGGGGCATGGTGGTGTAGACTGACTAGGGGCATGGTGGTGTAGACTGACTAGGGGCATGGTGGTGGTGTAGACTGACTAGGGGCATGGTGGTGGTGTAGACTGACTAGGGGCATGGTGGTGTAGACTGACTAGGGGCATGGTGGTGTAGACTGACTAGGGGCATGGTGGTGGTGTAGACTGACTAGGGGCATGGTGGTGGTGTAGACTGACTAGGGGCATGGTGGTGGGGTAGACTGACTAGGAGCATGGTGGTGGTGTAGACTGACTAGGGGCATGGTGGTGGTGTAGACCGACTAGGGGCATGGTGGTGGTGTAGACTGACTAGGGGCATGGTGGTGTAGACTGACTAGGGGCATGGTGGTGTAGACTTACTAGGGGCATGGTGGTGGTGTAGACTGACTAGGGTCATGGTGGTGGTGTAGACTGACTAGGAGCATGGTGGTGGTGTAGACTGACTAGGGGCATGGTGGTGGTGTAGACTGACTAGGGGCATGGTGGTGGTGTAGACTGACTAGGGGCATGGCGGTCATGTAGACTGACTAGGGGCATGGTGGTGGTGTAGACTGACTAGGGGCATGGTGGTGGTGTAGACTGACTAGGGGCATGGTGGTGTAGACTGACTAGGGGCATGGTGGTGTAGACTGACTAGGGGTATGGTGGTGGTGTAGACTGACTAGGGGCATGGTGGTGGTGTAGACTGACTAGGGGCATGGTGGTGTAGACTGACTAGGGGCATGGTGGTGGTGTAGACTGACTAGGGTCATGGTGGTGGTGTAGACTGACTAGGGGCATGGTGGTGGTGTAGACTGACTAGGGGCATGGTGGTGGTGTAGACTGACTAGGGGCATGGTGGTGTAGACCGACTAGGGGCATGGTGGTGGTGTAGACTGACTAGGGGCATGGTGGTGGTGTAGACTGACTAGGGGCATGGTGGTGGTGTAGACTGACTAGGGGCATGGTGGTGTAGACTGACTAGGCGCAGGTTGGTGTAGACTGACTAGGGGCATGGTGGTGGTGTAGACTGACTAGGGGCATGGTGGTGGTGTAGACTGACTAGGGGCATGGTGGTGTAGACTGACTAGGGGCATGGTGGTGTAGACTGACTAGGGGCATGGTGGTGGTGTAGACTGACTAGGGGCATGGTGGTGTAGACTGACTAGGGGCATGGTGGTGGTGTAGACTGACTAGGGGTGTAACTGAGGGGTACAATTCCCTGACTGTATTGATAAGTATGGTATTATTAAACCACTACCTCTTGTACTTTAACTTCTGGCCATCCAGTACATGATATAGATATGATGAACACTTTCCCACCTGATGAAACGAAGTCCACACAAATGTACAAATCGAATATTTTATATAGCAAAGGGTATATACAACGTTCACTTGATGACATTTATGATTTGAAATGGACTTGTATGGCAAATGAGTATTCGTAGGTAAATCAACATTGAATGTCCAATCTCTGGTTACGCAGGGAGTAAGTATACAACCCGGTTCTTTAGGGAACTATAGCGATGGTACTTAAATGATTATAGCTGGATACACTAAGGGGGGGGGGGGGGTCCCGCTGGTTGTAAGACAGTAGGAGGGGGGGTTAGAAGAGCCGCTGGCGGTATCCCATCTGGCCGACGATTTCTTGGGAGAATTCAGAGTCCTGAACACGATGCCCACAGAACCTCGGTCCGCAGATGAATACAGCTGGACCCTCTGGTGGACGGTAGCTGCCGGTCCACAACGGAGAGACGTGAGGCGACCTCACTGGTGTAGAGCGCCGTCTCACCTGGACTCCTCTCCGGGGGGTAGTTCCAACACTCAGCAGTGTTGGCCGTTATCCATGGAATAATCAAAGCACCCAAAGCATGTAGATAATCCAAGCCGTGGAAGGCTCGCCGTCGTCCGGGTAAAGTAATCCAATGTACAGGTCCACTTGTCCTGGCCCGGAGCTCCTCGGATGCAAGCACCACAAGTGGTCTGCCCAGCCTGGTTAAGACTCCAGATAACGTCAGGAACGATGGTGGTGCTGCTCACTTTATAACTCTAACCGAACGATGCACCATACATAATAGACTATTATTAGCTTAATAGAAATACGTCCAACTCGACGGTATAGTGCCAAACTATGACAATTCAACTATTAATCCACACGATATCTCAATGCCTATTCTGAGGCCAAGTAGGCCTTACTGCACCACACGTGCGTCGTGGGTGAGGCTTCGCGTCTGTTACTAGGTTGGAGGGTAACGAACTAATGGACTAAAAGAAAGTTCTACTTTACTTGCGCCATATATATATGCGCTGTGAACAAATAGTACCATTCGTATTTCGCCAGACGTATTCCTACGCGGAACCGGGCTTGCCACGACATGTTGGTCGGCACGATTGAACTTGAACCTAGGGGTATGGCTGCTGGCGCCAGGTTCTCGTCCAATGGTAGAATGAAACTATTATGGGCTGTTTAGTAGACTAAAGGGATATTCAGTGCATATTGTACAAGGAATATACAGGGGATATCAAACGATATACAAATACTATTAAATATATATCCATAAATAAATATATATATTCGGTTTAATCTGATCCTTCACAACAGCCGCCCCCTAATTAGTCCCACCTAATTAGCTAAACAGAGACAGATTAACCGCACTGTCTACCACTCAAGGTCCGCTGTAAGGGTCAGTCAACTCACAAAGTCATGGGGTCATGGTCATCATCAATAGTATCTGGGAGTCGGGGCAGTTCTATTAGCCTCGCCACGGGTCGTGTGTAAGTTCGCCCTTGGACGAGTACTTCAGCTGCTCGGACCTTGCCATCGGCGCCGGTGATCACTTTGCTTACGCGGCCAGCCGGCCACATAGCTCTGGGTAGTGACTGGTCGATAATCATGACGACTGTTCCTTCTGTCAAATTGTCTCTCTCTTTTACCCACTTCTGGCGGGTCTGTAGAGACGGTAGGTAGTGGAGTAGGAAGCTGCTCCAAAACTTGTCAGCTAGTACTTGACTGTACCTCCACATTCTTCGGCCGTTCGCTTCTTCAGGCCTGTACATTGTCTGGGGTAGCGCGGGGTCCAGCCGCCCCATTAAGAGTGTGTTGGGGGTGACTGGGTCGACATCTGCTACATCACTGGAGACGTAACCGAGGGGTTTTGAGTTCAATACTCCCTCGATCTCCGTGAGGACTGTCATTAGGACTTCCTCCGCCACAGTCTGGGCCCCAAGCACGGCGTACAGGGCTGTCTTTATAGAACGTACTTCTCGTTCCCAGGTTCCACCGAAGTGGGGTGCGTTCGGGGGATTAAACTGGAAGTCAATCTGGGATGGAGCTAGGTGGGTCTTAAGTTCTGGGCCCATAGCTTGGAAGCTCTCTCTCAGCTCTCTTTCTCCGCCTTTGAAGTTTGTCCCGTGATCAGACAACAATGTAGACGGTTTTCCTTTCCATGATGTGAATCTTCGGAAGGCCATAAGGAATGAGTCTGTGCTCATGGTCGGAAGGAGCTCGATATGTATCGCTCTGGTGGTCATGCATTTGAATACAATACCCCACCGCTTCTCGGTTCCTCTTCCTCTCTTTATATACAACGGGCCAAAACAGTCCATGCCTGTGGAGTGGAATGGCTTGTCGCCGAGTCGGAGGCGACAGGGGGGTAAGTCAGCCATCCGTGGTATGCTGGGCTGCGCGCGCCACTTTCGGCAGTCTAGACAGGTTCGCTGGAAGCGTCGCACCGCTTCTCTTCCTTGAAGTATCCAATAGCGACGTCTGATCTCCGCGAAGACTCTCTCTGCTCCTGCGTGGTGTACATCCTCGTCGTATTTCTTTATGATCAGCTCTGTGACCTTGTGTCGGCTGTTCAAGACTATCGGGTACTTAATGTCATCCGGTAGATCGGGGGCTCTCCGCAGGCGACCACCCACTCTGATGAGATTATGGGCGTCACTCTCGGGTGCCAGGTGGAGCAGTCTGCTGTCTGATGGGACGGGCTTTCCTCCCTGTAGACAGTCTAGCTCATCGGGGAACGAGTCTCTCTGGGCTCGTTGTAGTAGAAGAAGTTCTGCTTCTTCGTAGTCAGCTGCTGAAATGTCAGTGGTGGACTGAATCTCTGGGTGGTGCCACAGGAATGTCTTTTGCTGCGCACTCTCTAGGGTAATGCAGTCATCTATGTTGCGGTCTGTGGAGGCGACTGTGCTCAGTCCACAGAACATAGGTTTCTTGTTCTTAGCCTCCTCGTTACTTGCTTCTCGTGGGGTGGGCGTAGGCCACTCTTCTTCCGGGAGCTTGAGGAATTCTGGTCCGTCACTGTAGATGTTGCGACGGGTGAGGTCATCCAGAGACATTCCCCGGGTGATGACGTCAGCTGGGTTGTGTTTGGTGTCCACATACCGCCAGCTCGCTGCTTCTGTTAACTCTTGAATCTCGGTGACTCTGACTCCCACGAAGACTTTGTATCTGCAGGAATCAGACTTGATCCATGTGAGTACTGTCGTGGAATCTGACCACAAGATTGTTCTGTGCACCGGAATGGTGAGTTCACGTTGGATTAACATGGCTAGATGCGCTCCTGCTAGGGCTGCGCAGAGCTCTAGACGCGGGATAGATTGTTGCTTTCGTGGGGCTATTCTTGAGCGAGCCAGGATGAAAGCAGTGTGTATCTTTCCTCCCTTCTCTTGGGCACGCAAGTAGGCCACCGATCCATAGGCTACTTCGGAGGCGTCGCTGAAGACGTGTAGATCAATCTTGCATGTCTCTGGCCTCACTGTGGATGGGAAGTAGCTGCGGCGTATATTGACGCCTGGGAGTGAGCGGAGTTCCGTCTCCCACTCTCTCCATGTTGAGGCAAGGTGTGCGGGTATGGGGTCGTCCCAGCCCTGGTCCTTGTCCCATAGTGCTCGTACAATCATCTTTGCCCTGGTGGTGTAAGGTAGAATACATCCCAACGGGTCATATTGTCTGGCGAGTGTTCTGTACACACTCCGTCTGGTGGTCGGTGTCGCCGTTGACCTTCCCTGCTCTGGAGTCAGGGGTTTGTGTCTATAGTGGAGCGAGTCTGTTTTGAAGCGCCAGACTAGTCCTAGTGTCATTTCTTGGGCTTCTCCTGGGATGGTCGCCATCCAGGTCTCGCTGCTGGCAGCCTTGTCCGCGGGGGAGAGGCTGCGCAATACGTGCGGGTCACTGCTGGCCCACTGCCTGAGATCAAAGCCGCCTTTGATCAGGGAGGCGCGTAGCTTGATTAGGAGAGCCTCGGCTTCTTCTTGAGTCGAAACGCTTTGTAAACAGTTGTCCACGTAGAAACTGTTCTTCACACTGTGTCGGACCTCTTCATCTGCTGCTGGGTCCTCTGCGACGTGTTTCTGTAGTGCAAATGTAGCACAGCACGGGCTGCATGTGGTTCCGAAGGGGAGTACTTCCCACTGGTAGATGGCTGGGTTCTCATCTCCGATCCTCTCTCTCCATAGGAACCGCAGCAGGGACTTGTCCTCCTCCACTAGTCTCACCTGCAGGAACATCCCTTTGATATCCCCGCTGATAGCCACCTTGTCCTGGCGGAAGCGCAGTAGCACGCCTAGTAGGGAGGGGCCGAGTGTGGGGCCGGGCAAGAGCTCTTGATTCAGATTTTGGGATCCGATCTGGTAGCTGCAGTTAAACACAATGCGATCCTTGCCGTTGTGGTGGACCTTGTGATGCGGCACGTACCATGATTCGGTCGTCTGATCGGCCTCTTTAATGTCAATCTTTGTCACGTGTCCCGCTGTGATTAGCTTCTCAATCTCAGCGCGGTACACACCCTCTTGAGCGAGGTCTTTGGCTAGGCGCCGCTCCGTGTTCAATAGATAGCGCTCCGTGGCGTCTTTCTTTGCGTGAAAGGTGGGCATTCCCTCTCGCCTCAGGAGTGGAGTTGCGTATCTCATCACTCCGCCGACTGTGACTCTCTTTGTCCCTTGCTCGAGTAGGTTGATGGCGTAAATGTCTTCTTTAGAACGAATATCTTTCTTTTCGTTCTTAAAGGGCATTGTCTCTAGTGTCCATAGCCTCTCGACATGCTGCAGGAGAGTGGTGTCTTCTTCTGTCGTTCTGGAGTGGAGGCAGCTAGTGGCTGCTGTTCGGTTGAGAGATTTAGCGAGGGGGCCTTGTAGTGTCCACCCTAGGCGGGTCTCGACTGCTGCAGGACAGCCTCGGGGTCCTGTATGGACCCGGTCAATCGGGACTATGAGTTCTGCATGGTCGGAGCCTATCAGCAGGGTCGGGGTAGCGCCGTCTATGAGCGGGATAGGTAGTTGACGCAGGTGCACATATTTATCCATCAACTTGGCGATGGGGTAGGTGTACTGCGATAGTCCTATTTCTTGGCTGGTGAAAGCATTTGTAATCCTATACCGTCGCTCTGGCTGCCCGTTTGCTGCGATAGTGAAGGAGACATTCTCGCCCTTTATCGTCTTTAAATCTCTTCTTATTGTCCGAATCGTCATTTGGTTCTCGCTCCCCCGCAGTCCCAGCTGGGCCGCAGCGGACGCGAGCAGAAGGGTCTTCTCTGACCCGTCATCAAGGACGGCGTAAGTGTCCATGACTTTATCTTGGTAGCTCAATGTCACACGGACTACCTTTAAGAGCACTTGGGCGCCGCTGCTGCTGGCGGGGTCAATGTACATGACACTTGCCTTGGTGCCGCTCGATGGTGCAGGTGAAGGCCGTCTTCTGTTACTGTCGTGTAGTATATCTAGATGGGCTCCGTCGCACCGACTGCACCTTTTCTTTAGGCGGCATTCGGCTGCCATGTGACTGCGCGCACATCGGTAACAGCGCCTGTTGGACTTTATCCATTGACTCACTTCTTCTGCATTCATCTTTGTGAACAGGTCACATTGTGACAGCCAGTGTTCTTTCTCACAGTAGGGGCACACCATCTTCCACTTCTCTTTTCTCGAGGGGGTACTGTGGCTCTTACTGCTCGGTACTGACTCTGATTGGTGCATGACAGTCACCGATCTTCTTCCATCATTTATTCTCCTGGGTCCCTCTCTGGAGCTTGGCGTGCTCCGCCCGAACGTATCCAGTCGTAAGCTGCTGACTTCTCTCGCCAGGAAGTCGGCTAGATCAAGGAGGGATGGTTAGGGGCCGTTAGGATCCCGGTAGTCCCTCTGCCGCCTAAAACGCTCTTGTCTTGCGGGTGGCAGCTTCTCCAAAATCCTCTCGACGTTAGAGTTGGCGTATAGCTCATGCATGCCCTTTTCCCGTTGCGCTCCCAGCATCCCTACCAGGGACTGCACTTTGATTGACAGGTCGTCTAATGAGCGATTGTCTGTTGCTGGGGGTAGGCGATCAATATGCCTTATCTCTTGGATTACGTAATCCCATATACGTCCATATCTCTGGTCCAGCGCTGCTAGGGCCGCGGTGTATGGGGTCGTAGAGGTGGCATAGGCTAGCGCTATATTGTGCGCTCGCGGTACTTTCAGGTGCTTCAGTAATATTGCATACTTGTGGCGTTCATCAGCGACATCCACCATCATTGTCTCTAAGCACATCCGGAGCTCCGTGTACTGTGCTCGATTCTCATAGGTGAAGTCTGGAAACGACGGCGTGGCAATGTATGACGCCGTGGATGGCTGATACATCGGCGAGCGTTGGGGGAGAGACCTCCTAGGCGAGTCTCCTCTTGCGCCTCTCTGTGGGCTGGTACCGACAGGGTACCATGGCCCGCTGGTCCAGGTGCTATTCCTCGGGGATGGTCGTGCGTCGTGCTCACCCGTGAATAGAGTCGGGGGTCTGTAGCGCAGCGCCGCGGGGGTATAGCCTGGGCTGTACTGGACCTCCTGGTCCGGTGGAGTACTGTGCTGTCGTCGGGCTTGGTTCTCCTCCTCTCCCTCTTCTTCCTCTATCAGGTCTTCCAGATCCTGTAGTCGTTTATTTAGCTTCTCCGCAGTGTATGCCGCTCCTTCCTTGTAGCTGGGTCTTGCTTGGACCGGTCTGGGAAGGGGGTCTGCGGGGGGTATAGGCTTGGTCTGTTGGTCAAGTTCAGGGTCGCTTGCTCGGTTAGGAGACGCTGCCCTTGACTGTTGTCTCGACGAGTTCCTTGAACCCCTGGCGGAGGGAGAGGGTGTTGCCTTGAGGATCAGCTGCTCCATTAGCTGCGCTTGTAACTTGTCGCGCTCGACTTCGCGCTTGGTGAGATCTGCTTCTCTTTGGGCACCGGCAGCGGCGCGCTGGGCGTCGGCCCGGTCTCTTGCCATATTCTCTTCCGTCTGAAGGCGTCTCATCTCCAGGCGTATGCGCTCTTCTTCGCTCCGTTGCTGTGCTTGGAGTCGATCGCGTTCGCCCTGAAGTCGATCGCGTTCACCCTGAAGTCGATCGCGTTCGGTAGAGGCTGTCAGGCTGACGAGGAATGCCTGTTGTAGCATCCTCTCCGCTTCGCTGGGGGAAGGCGGTTGTGGAGGTGAGCCGCTCCTGGGTGAGCCGCTCCTGGGTGTACTCGTTGGGGAGTCCTGGAGCTCTATTTCCTCGGCGCTCTCCTCCTCTTCTTCCGTGCAGAGTTCTCTCTCTGTAGGGTTGTCTTCCTCCCGGGGCTGGTCGGGGACTACTTCTTCGGTATTGGCGGGGGGTAAAGGCATGTCAGCTCCCTCCTGGTCCCCACCGTGAGCTTGGTCAGTTACATTAGAACCTACTAGGGCCTCTGTGGTCGGGGAAACCTGGTCGTTAAGGTCAGACATAATTTTACTTTCTACTTTTACCGCGTTTACCGTTTGTCGAAGGCTAGGTAGTTGACTGACAGCGTAATCCTCTAAGTACTGAGGTGGCTGTCGTCTGCGCTGCGGGCGTTCTACGTTAGGAGGACCGTTTCGTGGAGTGTTCATCATAGGCCATTTTAATATTAATAACACTATATTAATATTACACTAGTTACCCTCCGGCTCGAAGGACCAATTGTAACTGAGGGGTACAATTCCCTGACTGTATTGATAAGTATGGTATTATTAAACCACTACCTCTTGTACTTTAACTTCTGGCCATCCAGTACATGATATAGATATGATGAACACTTTCCCACCTGATGAAACGAAGTCCACACAAATGTGCAAATCGAATATTTTATATAGCAAAGGGTATATACAACGTTCACTTGATGACATTTATGATTTGAAATGCACTTGAGTATTCGTAGGTAAATCAACATTGAATGTCCAATCTCTGGTTACGCAGGGAGTAAGTATACAACCCGGTTCTTTAGGGAACTATAGCGATGGTACTTAAATGATTATAGCTGGATACACTAAGGGGGGGGGGGGGGGGGTCCCGCTGGTTGTAAGACAGTAGGAGGGGGGGTTAGAAGAGCCGCTGGCGGTATCCCATCTGGCCGACGATTTCTTGGGAGAATTCAGAGTCCTGAACACGATGCCCACAGAACCTCGGTCCGCAGATGAATACAGCTGGACCCTCTGGTGGACGGTAGCTGCCGGTCCACAACGGAGAGACGTGAGGCGACCTCACTGGTGTAGAGCGCCGTCTCACCTGGACTCCTCTCCGGGGGGTAGTTCCAACACTCAGCAGTGTTGGCCGTTATCCATGGAATAATCAAAGCACCCAAAGCATGTAGATAATCCAAGCCGTGGAAGGCTCGCCGTCGTCCGGGTAAAGTAATCCAATGTACAGGTCCACTCGTCCTGGCCCGGAGCTCCTCGGATGCAAGCACCACAAGTGGTCTGCCCAGCCTGGTTAAGACTCCAGATAACGTCAGGAACGATGGTGGTGCTGCTCACTTTATAACTCTAACCGAACGATGCACCATACATAATAGACTATTATTAGCTTAATAGAAATACGTCCAACTCGACGGTATAGTGCCAAACTATGACAATTCAACTATTAATCCACACGATATCTCAATGCCTATTCTGAGGCCAAGTAGGCCTTACTGCACCACACGTGCGTCGTGGGTGAGGCTTCGCGTCTGTTACTAGGTTGGAGGGTAACGAACTAATGGACTAAAAGAAAGTTCTACTTTACTTGCGCCATATATATATGCGCTGTGAACAAATAGTACCATTCGTATTTCGCCAGACGTATTCCTACGCGGAACCGGGCTTGCCACGACATGTTGGTCGGCACGATTGAACTTGAACCTAGGGGTATGGCTGCTGGCGCCAGGTTCTCGTCCAATGGTAGAATGAAACTATTATGGGCTGTTTAGTAGACTAAAGGGATATTCAGTGCATATTGTACAAGGAATATACAGGGGATATCAAACGATATACAAATACTATTAAATATATATCCATAAATAAATATATATATTCGGTTTAATCTGATCCTTCACAACAAGGGGCATGGTGGTGGTGTAGACTAACTAGGCGCAGGTTGGTGTAGACTGACTAGGGGCATGGTGGTGGTGTAGACTGACTAGGCACAGGTTGGTGTAGACTGACTAGGGGCATGGTGGTGGTGTAGACTGACTAGGGGCAGGTTGGTGTAGACTGACTAGGGGCATGGTGGTGGTGTAGACTGACTAGGGGCATGGTGGTGGTGTAGACTGACTAGGCGCAGGTTGGTGTAGACTGACTAGGGGCATGGTGGTGGTGTAGACTGACTAGGGGCATGGTGGTGGTGTAGAGTGACTAGGGGCATGGTGGTGAACCCTAACTCAGGTGACCAGGAATACCTGTTTTTTCCAAAATTCAGTTCAAATGCCATCTTGGAATAACAAAACAACGATTGTGTGCAGACAATTGAAAATGTTGGGTTCCTTTCCACTTTCTTGAATATAGAAAAAATTTAAATACTTGTTCTAGAACTGTATTTTTTGCACTTGTTTGTTAAGTTACTGGGAATACCCTTTCCTTGTTTTTGCTCATTTTAACAGACAAAACACAACACATTCTAGTAATTCTGGTTTACACCTAACCCTTATTATTGCTGTTATGATTTCCAAAAATAAAATCTCACCAATCTTTAGTAAAATAGGAGATTTAAGTGTTTATCTGGAATTGTGAGGATAGGTATTCGCGGTAACCTGGGATCAATATGTGAAACGTAATTATCTCCTAAAATAATTGGCCACAAAAGACGAAACTCATTTTGGTTGTTCATTGGGGTGCCAAGATCATGCCCAAAACATATCATGCATCTGCCATGAAAATTAAGCCTTTTATGTTTGTTATCAATTGAAGGCCATGAACTATGTTGACTCATATCCCATACCCGGATTTTTCCTTTAGATTCAGCTAAATTTGAATTCTCTTGAGATAACTCGGGGAGAACTATGGTATTATGTTACATGATGATGATATCCCTACAAAACAACCAAAACATTTGAATTGTCTCTTAAATTGGAGGAGATAGTGAATTGGTATTCCCGGTAACTTAAGTCAACTTTAGAGGTCCGCCATCCCTCATTACATGATTTTTTTTTTTAAAGGTGAATTATTTGGCATTTATAACAATAATTCTTGACATGAGAAAAGATTTGAATGTTGTTCGTATAACGTCCTGGGTTATATGGCTTAGAAATGGGGCAGGTTACCGGGAATACATGCGTTACCCATAGAGAGAGAGAGCAAGAGAGAGAGCAAGAGAGAGAGACACAGAGAGAGAGAGCAAGAGAGAGAGAGAAAGAGAGAGAGAGAGAGACAGAGTGAGAGAGAGAGAGAGAGAGAGAGAGAGAGAGAGAGAGAGAGAGAGAGAGAGAGAGAGAGAGAGAGAGAGAGAGAGAGAGAGAGAGAGAGAGAGAGAGAGAGAGAGAGAGAGAGATCCACTGCGGGAACAGAATAGATTGTATTAAAAACTCACCAAACGTCCAAGAGGAAGGAGACAACCGTGGGGTTGACAAAGTTCACCAGTCCATATTGTCCCCCCCCCGTTGGGATGAACTTGGGAGTCTGTTCCTAGTTTATCTGCCACACGTTAGCACTCGATAACGTAGCTAAGGCTAGTTAGCTGTCCCTGCCTTTAGCTAAGCCGACATGGCTAGCCTGACTGAACTTTCTAACACGCAACAACTTTCATCTTCAGTCCATCTGCCGAACGTCCTCTTCGTCTTGGCATAACGTAATCACTATACTTGGTATTGATAAACTTACGGAACGCGGCGTTATTTCTTCTGCTCCGATGCTGCACAGCGCTCCCGTGGATAGAGCCGAATAGTCAGACCCCGGCCGTACCTGTAACCCCTCGCCTCGTTGAAACCAATAGTATATCTGCAGAGCCGCAGAGCTCCAATAGTGTATCTGCAGAGCCGCAGAGCTCAAATAGTATTATCTGCAGAGCCGCAGAGCTCGGAACAAGTCAGACACATTCTACAAACGTGTCTAATGTGAAATATATAAGCATGTAAGCAAAACTAGATTTTAGGTCTGTGATTGAAAGTTATTGTTAACATAATTTTTTTTTTTTTTTTTGTAAAAAAAAAAACAAAAAAAAAGACCCCCTCCCCGCGAGGCCCTGTGCGACCGCACTGCTCGCACACCCCTTGAGGAGGCCCTGCATGCACTCATGTGTGTAGTGAAACACAGATGGGTGCATGCAATAGCAACTGAACATTTTGAAAAATTAAAGATAGAGATGATAGCGATAGCAACTGAACATTTTGAAAGATTAAAGATAGAGCTGATAGCGGATCTATTTGAGGCACAGGCGCGGCACAAAGAGGGTCGCGTCCTCCCCGTCTTAATCACGGGACGTTCAACACTCCGGTCATCGCTCCAATGGGAGAGCTCAATTTGGATTTAGTATCACCAGGTGTGCAGCAAGAACTATGAATGATATCTACTGTAAGTACAGTTCTATTCTAATAATGACCTCAGGCCTAATAATTTTGAATCGGATTGCAATGCGGATTCTTGCTAAACGTTCACAGAAAGGTAGATAAAAATAAAAGAAATAAAAAAATTCAGCCACAAATCATTTGCTTGCAGGAAGCTGGCGTGAGCTGTGTAATGTATTTTTTCGAAATGTCAACACTCATGTCCTCTCCTCATATGACTACAAACCAAATTGCGATGCAAATTCTAAATGGCGGATATTCGCTAAATTATGAACACATTCCATGAACTAAAATCTCACTAATAACACTTTTTTTATCTTTTTCCCCCTCCATTTTCCTCCGATTTTCTCCCATCCCAATGTTAGTCGTATGCCAATTCCCAGTCCCTTCCTGGTCGCTGCGCACTTACCCCCCACAGTCAGATCATCTGGGAGAGTGGAGGCTACCACGTGCTTCCTCCAACACACGTCCAGCCAATCACCGCTTCTTTTCACCTGGCAGCGCGGATTCTCATCGAGAGGGCGTAGCGTGTGGGAGGATCCCACTATCCCCCTCAAGTCCTATCCGCGCTTAGCAGGCGCCCCGACCGAACTGTAGGAGTCGCTGTTTACAACGACCCGGACCCACCCCGCCAGCTTCTCCCACCCTCTAATACAGCCAATTGTATTAGTGCAGACGGC
This sequence comes from Notolepis coatsorum, assembly GCF_963971535.1. Classification (NCBI taxonomy): domain Eukaryota; kingdom Metazoa; phylum Chordata; class Actinopteri; order Aulopiformes; family Paralepididae; genus Notolepis; species Notolepis coatsorum. Next base: position 56,122,216 of record NC_140180.1, on the reverse strand, counting down.
CAGCCAAGCTGGTGACAACCCCGGAGCTGTGAGCTGGATTCGAACAGGCGAATCCAGCTCACAGCTCCGGGGTTGGTGACGAACGCAATCTCCGCTCGGCCACCTAACCGCCCTCACTAATAACACTTTAACCTATTGGTAAACAAACAAATTGTTGAAAATATACACTATGACTGCTGTTTTGAGAGGATTAGGGTCTTTACTCTTGGCTACATTTGGGGAAAAAACGCAACAAGTTCAAGTTTCAAGTTTCTTTATTAGTTGTCATACAGAAGTACAGAATACTTTTATATAAAATGCTTCTTTCTGTTACGCTCCAGAGACTGTGCTAGACAAAAATAGATAAGTATAAAATAAAATAAGTATAGCAAGTAAAAAATAGAAGTCACATTATGTCATACATACACATTATGTCATACAGTCTGGAGAGATTGATTTCTGACATGATGTCATCTGCGGTCCGCCGGCGGACGGCTCGGGCTAAAGAGGTTATTAACTGCGCGTGATTAGTGTGCGCTATGTGCTCCGTCTTTGCGAGCCATTCACTAAAGATATTGCGCGGATGAGATACTAGCGCAAACACGCCCATAGGTGTGCAATTTGCTCCTGATTTGCTCCAGCGCAGTTGGCTCACGGAGCAGTTTGCACCTGGCAGCAGTGTTGGCAGATATCAGGAAGTGGAAGAAATAAACACGAAATGAGGCATAGACATAACAATATTTTTCACCATTTGTATTTAGTTTGTTTCCTATTGTATTTAGTTTATTTCGTAATGTATAGAGCTTGCCTAGTTTGTATTTTCATGACATATGGCATCCTTTGTTTTTGTCACTATCTTTCGTCATTGCATTTGTTTGTCATGTCATGTCAAATTAATTATTTTGAGCAGACCTGTCCATGGTGCTAAATATTTAGACCGAAGTTAGGCACTGTTCCAGTGAAAATATTGTCTCATTTAGGAATATTTTCAATCAATCAATTATAGCGCCAATGACATTGGGAAAGCCGACAACATTAAATAACAATATTTAAATAATAAATAAGATTGCATGGGATCTCTGGGTGGCTGGCTCAATATCATACTTGATTTCATTGAGTAGATCAAGAATAGCTTGAGCTGGCAACCTGTGTATCCACACGATTTCGGTCTTGCCTGAATCAAAAAGTGATATTCTCATTAGAAATATTCTTTCACAAGCACGCCTGGCATTACGATGCCTGGCAACAATTACTGCTGCCATGATCACCTGAGACGCTGGCAATGACACCCCTTTATGAATGCGCTTAGTTACCAACAAATCTCTCAAGACGCAAATAGTGTCGCTTTAACAGCTGGTAGCAATTAGCGCTGATCTTTGTGAATTGGGAGTGTTCTTACGATGAGGCTCATTTGCATAGAAAGGGACACATGTTCCGCTCATATTACCTCATTTAAATACCCGCAAATACCACCGACGTACCGAGACGTAATGCTGATGGCAACGCAATTACCACCGTATTTCACCCTTTGCGCTTGCTTTGTGAATAGCAAACTGTGTTTCAGAGCTATTTGCGCTGGCATAGTGCCCGAAAAAGCTGTGCAATCCCTTTGTGAAATCTCCCAAAGTGTCAATAAATGTCAGGGTTCATACAGTTATTTAAAATGTAATCTGGGGAAGAGTTCCAAATATCGAAAATAATTTGAGACAATGTGACATGTGCCACCTGTGGACCAAAACATTTTATGTTGGGGCTGCTTATAGGTGATCCACAGGTCTTCAGTCCCAATACTCAGGACAGGTACACAACTGCTTTTGTATCTTGCCAGCCTGTCCTCACAGCTTCGTTGTCAGAAGATGATGGTTATGGTCAACTGATGGTTGTTTGCAGTCCCATAGCCCACCTGTAATGAAGTGGTGATGTGATTGCATCATATAGTCAGTGATAATCTCAGTTCAGCCTGAAAACACATTTGGCCATTGGATGTTAGCCCATATTGCCTTGCTTACAGACAAAGTGTTGTTGACAGAGCAAACAAATAACAATGATTAGTATTAGTTCATCTGCATTACAATTAAATACTTCTTATTTACAAAATACTATTACTAATACTATTTATTACTAAAAAGAGCAGGCTATGTGACCTAGGAGATCCTTTTCACAGCAGTCCAAGATGGATAAACAAAGCGGTAACATTACCTTTTGCTGTGACCAGGGCCCTATTCCCCGTACCTGGTTCAACTAAGTCGATCAAAAGTCCCATTAGCCAGATTCAATTAACCCAATGTTTGAAACCAGGCTTTCCCTGTTCCTCGAACGCTGATTCACTCTTGTTAATTCGAATCAAACTTGATACTCAGGATAAATGCGTGCGGCCGCGTCACCTGAAAAGACAGCAGGTGTTGATCGCAGAAATCCTGATTTTCTAACGGCATTGATTGATTGAAAACGTTATTAACAGATTGCAGAATGGGTACAATACAGTATGGCTCAATAGCCTCGCAGACAAGTTAAATGCATATCTATAGGCTAATTTGAAGTCCCTCATTACCCCAATAAATCAGATTATATTTCTTTAAATGTGCCTGTTGGTAGTAGGCATGAATAATCGAATGAGATCTTGCTAGCGAAAATAATTTGTTCAACTCTTTCAGAATAAGTAGATAAAAACATTTACATTTACATTTACATCTAGTCATTTAGCTGACGCTTTTATCCAAAGCGACTTACAAGTTCTGTCTGACAGGTCATCAGGAAGGATACAACTCTATCAGCTGAGTAACAATATTCATCAAAGTGTTGCGTGTTACAGTGTACTGTAGGTTAGTTTATTAGGACAAGTGCACGACAGTAAGGTTAGTTAGGGTTAGATTTTTTTTATTTTTTTTTCAGATAATGGTTGAACAAGTGCGTCTTTAGTCGACGGCGAAAGATTGGACGGGATTCGGCTGTCCTAACTGGGGTGGGTAGTTCATTCCACCATTGTGGGGCAAGGACTGAGAATAGGTGGCTTCTCTTTGATGACCCTCCCAGAGCTTGGATAGGAGTAGGTCTAAGGCAGCCAGAAGATGCAGAGCGTAGGGGTCTTGAGGGTGTGTAGTTAGAGACCATTGACCGGAGGTAGGCGGGAGTGGTTCCCTTTGCAGCACGTTATGCTCGGTCGAGGGCCTTGAAGCGGATACGTGCAGCAATGGGGAGCCAGTGCAGGTCCCTAAGAAGTGGGGTGACATGGGCCAACTTCGGTAGGTTTGAGATCAGGCGGGCCGCTGCGTTCTGAATGAGTTGAAGAGGCTTGGTGGCAGTGGCCGGGAGGCCAGCTAGCAGTGCGTTGCAGTAGTCGAGGCGGGAGATGACTGTTGATTGGACCAGGAGTTGGGTGGCTTCTTTTGTCAGGAAGGGGCGGATACTTCTCACGTTGCTCAGGAGGAATCGGCAGGTTCTGGTTGTCGCTGCCATGTGAGCAGAGAAGTTCAACTGGTCGTCGAGGACAACACCAAGGTTCTTGGCTGTCGGGGACGCGGTCACAGCTGCATTCTCGACTGTGATGGAGAGGTCGGTCAGGGGGGAGGATTTGGCCGGCAGGTGGAGGAATTCTGTTTTGCTTAGGTTCAGTTTGAGGTGGTTGGTCGTCATCCAGGCGGAGATGTCGGACAGACAGGCCGAGATCCGCTCAGAGACGTGGGTATCTGAGGGAGGGAAGGAGAGGAAGAGTTGAGTATCATCGGCATAACAATGATATGAGAAGCCATGAGACGTGATAATGTTACCCAGTGATTTAGTGTAGAGGGAGAAGAGAAGGGGTCCTAGGACCGAGCCCTGGGGGACACCCGTCCACAGGGGGCGGGTGGCCGACAGAGTCCCTCTCCATGACACTTGGTAGGAGCGGTCATTGAGGTATGTCAGCGCAGATCCAGCCACTCCCATTCCTGCGAGGGCCGCGAGGAGGATCTGATGGTTGACTGTGTCAAAGGCTGCAGATAGATCTAGGAGAATCAGGACAGAGGAGAGGCCTTTCGCTTTTGCTAAGTGAAGTGCCTCTGTGACCGCAATGAGAGCCGTTTCTGTGGAGTGGCCAGTCCGGAAGCCAGACTGATTAGGGTCTAGGACGTCATTCTGTAAGAGATAAGCAGTAAGTTGGTTGGATACAGCACGTTCAAGTGTTTTAGAAAGGAAGGGAAGACGAGAGACAGGACGATATATGCCTATGACGGTGGGGTTCAGGGTTGGTTTTTTTATGAGGGGCGTGACTCTGGCTTGTTTTAGGGAGGTGGGGACCACCCCCGAGTTGAGTGAGGAGTTGATGGTTGCAGATAGGAATGGGAGGATGTCCGGTGCTATGGTCTGGAGGAGTGGGGAGGGTAGCCGGTCCAGCTGGCATGTAGTCGGACGGTTCGACGCTACCAATGTCAGGGTCTCGGCTTCTGTAATGGGAGAGAAAGATGACAGAGTGAAGGATGAGGTTCTCGATTCAGTGTTTGGAATGGGTGGGGGTTGGGAGAAGGAGCTGCTGATGTTCTCCACTTTTTCCTCAAAGAAGATCGCAAAGTCTTCGGCAGAAAAAGATGAGGGAGGAGGGGGTGGGGGGGGGGGGGGGGGGTGAGGAGGGAGGACATGGTAGCATGCAGTTTGCGAAAATTCTTGGCAGAGGCCTTGATCCTATGGTGAAAGAAAGAAGCTTTGGCATTCGTAATGGTTTTGGAGAATGTTATCAAGAGGTTGTGATATGTGTCGATGTCAGCAGTGAGGCGTGACTTTCTATACTTCCTCTCAGCCGTTCTCAGGACCTGTCTTTGTTCTCTCACTGCATCCGTCAGCCATGGACTGGGTGGGGAACGGCGGGCAGGTTTCTCAATGAGGGGACAGAGCTTGTCGAAGGAGGTTGCAACGGCTGAGAGGAGGGTGGAGGTTGCCATCTCTGTGGGGAGAGCAGAGAAGGTGTCACTCAAAGGTAGAGCGGATATTATGTCAGAGGAGAGGATGGAGGGGGATAGGGAGGGCAGGTTGCGTCTGAGTGAGACGGTTTGAGTTGGGATGAAGACAACAACCCCAAAGAGTATCTATCATCTATCATATTAATATATGAATTAATATTAATTAATTAATTAATATATGAATTAATAGATACTTATGAGGATATCTGTACTGTATGCGCTTAGGTATCATGTACTATATAAATACATGGTTCCCAAAGTTTTCAAGGCGTGACCCCCGAAAATAACGTGCCAGAGAGGCTTGGACGCTATACAGTTTCACAATTAATCAGGTTTTAATCTGTTTCGGACATCATCCATACATGCATTGAATTGATTAACCTTTGGTTTATACCAGTGACACCAGTCATGTTCATCACCATCTTGTTCATCATCAGATAACAGTGCTTGAACAGATAATGTCAAAACGTCAAAGGCTTGCAATTGCTCATTCATTTTCTCAAGTCACGTCCACGTCATCAAATCCGTCAAACAGCGCATCTCCTCAGACATTTTAATCCCAGTTACAATATCGTGTGAGTGACAGTGATACAATTCAACAATCCACAGATTCAGATTCGTCGTAATTCACATCCACAATCCATGCATAAAGATGCTTCAATTTATGCTTGAATGAAACACAATCCGGGCGCTCCGTTAAGCAAAAAGGGGTTAATACATCCACAGCGGAGAATATGAAACTAATCAGAGCCAAACACCCGATAGGTTTCATTCATTAAAAAATATCCTGCGGGATTCACATTTGCAATGCTCCGCTATTAAAATAACCACATAGTGTGTGTCGCGACTTGTGAGCCCCGTATAGCTATGACGTACATTATTTAGGACAAAGTAAATCCATAGGCTGAATATGATTTATTATCAGCATTTTAAGTCTATTATTTTACATTTCAAATGCCCCTCTAGAAAAACGAAGCACAAAAACATAATTCAGAATGGTAAAATGGGATCTGTGAGGAAGGGAGCTGGCATTTTTTTTGCGAGGGCGTGGCCAGTTTATCCAGCTAACTGAACTAAACCCTGCACTGGAGCAGGTTCAAACTTTTTGATCTGTTGCCATAATGATTTAGACAAACATGCTTCGGGGAATCGAAACATCTGACTTATGTCAAGTTATCCTGAAAAGGATCAGGCTAACTCAGTTAGCCAGGTACAGTACGAGGAACAGGGCCCAGGGTCTATTAGCAGACTCATGATTAAGATTAATTAGCTGTATATTCTATAACGCTATAACTAAAACAACTTTCCTCTATTCAGCCTGGCTTCTTCTCCTCGACTTCCTTTGCATCCGTTTTGAACCCCAGTAACGTTAGAGCATTATCGTTATCGTTAAATCAAATCCAAAATTCAACATATTTCTCTTTGCTTTGTCATGGTCGCATTCCAGGCAACACACTATGAGATGCAGACCAGCGCACAAGGCGAGGTTTGGACAAGCTCATATGCAATGCATCCTGGGACTTATAGTCTCTGCTGACACAGCCCTATGCAAGCAGGTGCATGGAGATGTCTCAGTCAATATGGCCCGCAATCAGGAAGGACCATAATTCCAATCAAGCATCATTGTGATATACAGTATGTTGGCAATTTTCCATTTTCCATGGTCTTAAAGATAAACCTATACCAATGCCTATATTATCATACAGGATGCAATGATGAGTTGATGATGTGTCTCTGTGTTATTCACCTCAGAACCTTGTTCCTCATGATGAATATCATTACAAATCACACACAGTGAGATGGACAAGCACACAAACACAGATGACAATAGACAACAAATAAAGGGCACATAAGTAAGTTAGATAATTGATAAGAATGTCTCCTTCAGATTTATACTGAGTGAATAGAGTGGCCATGTGGACCACTTCACTTAATGTCTCTTGCTAATCAAGAACCTCTTCTCTTTTTGGTATGTGAGATGTGTGCTATTCCGCTGGAGGATGGTTTGGCATTGTAATAGGAATTCCCTTTATCATTGTACACACTACTGGACACTTTCATGGAAAAACAGACATTTTGTTTGGAGAGCATTTTATGTCTTGACAAGAACTGATCCCGGGAACACCACTTGGCCGGCCAAACACATCTGATTGGTCAAAAACAACAGCTCCCTGCATCAATAATCAATCAGATGATTCTGGCCTGCCAAGTAGTGTTCCCAGGAAAAGTAAGACCACTATCACATTCCACGACAAAAAGTACACACCACATGCCGATCAGAGACTGGGATCATTTATTTGTCTTTTGGCAGGGGGATTCAGCTTAAAGCTGCTGGAGTCTGTGGAAAAACCTTTTCTGTGTGTGCATGTGATATACTGTAGATTGTTCTATTTCTGATGGGCAGGTAAACTCACTCATGTTAATTTCTATGTATCCATCTTTGTCACAAAAGTGTCATTAACACAAATAATAAGTATCTAATTACATAGTGATTGAACTCTGTTGAACTTCTCATGACTCTAAATCCTGTTTTATAAAGAGTCCCGTTAATTGATGATTTGTTTTTCAGCAAAGCACATGGCAGGCCATGGTGAGATGTTGGGAGTGCCTGCCCCAATTTTATAGCCAGCCTGTCAGAGTACGTTATTACAAGCCTTATTGGTTGCCTGATTTTTATTTAATCTGCCTCAGAGATGCATTATTGCTCACCCTTTATGATCTCATATTGTTTTATTGAACATGCATTGTGCTTTTCTGGCAGTACTCACTTTTACGGCCATGCAGTAAATTCCACACTTTTAAGATGAAATCTTGAATTACCTAAATATAAAATGCTGCTGTGCAGTGCAAGGGGTGCCAACTATTTTGGGGGTGTCAGAGGATGTTCATACACAGTTATGGCTAATGGGAGAGATTTCTTTTTCTCCGCTTTTCATTAGCACATCTAACAGCCATCAATAGAATCCTATTGTCATTATATTATATTATATTATATGTATATTTATATGTAATTGTTGTCTGCTACTGGCTTAAAGCATTGTAACTAGGCCTACAGTGTGCATCAGAAACAACATTAACCTCTTAAGCCCGACGTGTCCGGTACCGGACACAAGCCATAAACCCATATCTACAGACTGTACCCAGATAGCAAAAGGTGTTAATTCAATGTTGATTTATGGTAAAAATGCTTGATTTTTGGTTAAGGTCGACGATTGATGGTGGATCACCCATTAACCGATGAACCAATTGACCAATGTTGAAAACATGTCATTGAATCAATATTGTTTTGTGGTTGCATTTTAATGATTGAAATGCCAATATATAATAAATGTTGAATCAACGTATGCTGTTCAACATATGTTGTTTGTCGTCATTAAGTTGGACCGATCCGAATGCCCCCCCCAATTTAAACAGATATGGTACGTCCCAGCCACATATCCTAGCTTCCACTATCTAATGCAGCACTCTCTCATTGTGAACTGGCAACAGAACAGCAACGTCTGGATCCCCCGGATTTGATTCTACTGAGTGCTTTACAGTAAGTTTTGGCTATATTACTTTTATCTTAACTGTGTTCAGTGAAAAATAACGTTATTGTGTGCTTATGCTATGCTGCAGTTTGGTAGGTAAATATATATATACGTCAACTAAGATAAATATTCATGAATATTCGTTAGCGTGTACTTAATATAACTCTGGAGAGTGTGCAAGTGGAATCGTACGGTTGTTTAAGACCTATAACTTATATAAGACCTATATTTATTATTTCGATGTAATTATTCTAGTGCCAAACAAACAGAAATTGCGTTCTCCAATTGCGTGCTTTGGTACTGAATGACGTTGTGCGACTCAGCCAATCAAAAGCATGCTGATTGGGTGAACAGGAAGTAGTCAAGGAAGCACACGGTAGCTGGCCTAGTAAACACGTGGATCCATAAATGCAACGTTGTCTACCAGACAACGGGACCGCGTGGTTCTTTTTGTATTGCTCCTGGCTGTTCAAACTAATTTTACAGTTCTGCTAGCTACATGCAACATTTAGCGAGCTGGGTTAGCCGGCTAGTTGGCTTTGAATCCCGGCTGCGGCTAGGTAGCAAGCTAGCTAAATGCCCCGCAACGGTGATGTCACCAAACAAAATGGCGGCGCCGATGTTGATAAAGCGCTTCACATAACAAATCGTTTTTTTCTTAGAAACTGCTTATTTTTATAACGTGATTTTTTCTGTGGCTTATCTAAATACTAATTTGATGCTATGACTATAATAATAATAATAATAATGGATTGGATTTATATAGCGCTCTTCTCTGACTGACTGTTGCTCTGACTCAGAGCGCTTCACAGAGTCCATTATTCGTTCATACACAGTCATACCGGTGGTGGTAAGCTACAATTGCAGCCAGAGCTGCCCTGAGGCAGACTCACGGAAGCGTGGCGAATAATCAACGCCTACGGCCCCTCCGACCACCACCAACATTCATTCACATGCATACACATTCATACGAGGCAAGTAGGTTAAGTGTCTTGCCCAAGGACACAACGGCAATGGGATGGACATGGGCTTGAGCGGGATTCGAACCACCAACCCTTCGATCATTGGACGCCCCGCTCTACCCCTGAGCCACGCCGCCCCACTATGTTTATATCGCTATATGCTTCATCTCCCCTTTAAGCTTAGGCACTCTTTCGAAGTTGGTTAAGGTTAGAGTTTGTCTTAGAGCATGGCGATAGAACGCCAGGTAGTTTGCAGGCTGTTTGGCGTGCCACTGGTCCTGCTAATGTTGAATGAATGAATGAAAACTTTATTTAACAGATTGCAGAAGTGGTACAATACAGTATGGCTCAATACACACAATTGTTAAGGGGATGCAGACCAGAGAAAGACGTTTTTGTCTTGTTTACATCAGGGTCCCCCATTTTCAATTCATAGTGACATTTATGACATACACATGATGACATTTATGGCATATGGACATACATGACATACAGATAGTATATAGTTAGACGTTTGGTTATATGCATATTGATATTGATCAAAATGTAGAATTATGCAAGCGTTTCACCCTGCACATTGCAATGCAGCACATTAATCAGGACCGTCCCCCCTTTTTTCTTTCTTTTTCCAGAATCACGTACCAGTTTCAATAAGCCGCGCATTGCAGCAATTGAAGCAAAGACCTGTTCTAGCCAAGTAAATAGCACAATGTATGTACCATTACATTGACTATATAGTTAGACGTTTGGTTATATGCATGGTATTTTATAATGAACAATATAACAATAATATAATGAACTCTCTTGATATTGATCAAAATGTAGAATTATGCAAGCGTTTCACCCTGCACATTGCAATGCAGCACATTAATCAGGACCCTCCCCCCTTTTTTCTTTCTTTTTCCAGAATCACGTACCAGTTTCAAGAAGCCGCGCGTTGCAGCAATTGAAGCAAAGACCTGTTCTAGCCAAGTAAATAGCACAATTTATGTACCATTACATTGACTACAGCACCTCATCACTATGTCATCTTATTCTCGGGCTAAAAGACGTAGAGTCAACAAATTACTGAGAGAGACAGAGCAGGCTATCCTCACTGATTATAAGTTAATTGTTGCTGCTAATTCAAGGACAAACCATCACTCTTTAGAGAACACAGATCCTGTCACAGCCTCTACTGAGTGCCTGCTAGATTTACCAAAGACAGACTTGCCACTAGATTTAACAACTAGATCAGACTTGCCACTAAACAGACCACCAACTATCAGTGATCAAAGTGAAAATATTGACTCACCAGGTGAGTCAAATGCACATTTTGAAAGTATAGCGGGGGATGACGAAATTGAACCTGAACATGTCTTTGACAGTGATGAGCATAATGAAGATTTCCTCATGACAAGTTTAAAAATTAAAATATTGGGCAACATCCTATTCAGTCTCTCTGGTTGCACTATCATCTTTGCTGTCCATTTTGAAGATGTTTCACCCCACCCTTCCTAAAGATGGAAGAACATTGCTAGGAACACAAAAACATGTGCCTACCACTAAGATTGAAGGGGGAGAATACTATCATTTTGGTTTAGTCAAAGGGGTGCTTTCACGGTTGGCATGTTTGATTTTACCGGCAACTCTGACAACTCTTAATTTACAGTTTAATATAGATGGTTTACCTTTATTCAAAAGTTCTAAACTTGAGTTTTGGCCCATACTTGGAAGTCTCAAATGTGACTACACAAAGTCCCCATTTGTTGTTGGCATTTTTTGTGGTCTAAGCAAGCCAAATAGTGTTTTTGAGTACCTAGAGCAGTTTGTCAAAGATCTTCAGAATGTACTGTCTAATGGCATTATTTATAATGACAAGCAATTTGATGTACAGATTTCTTCTTTCATTTGTGATGCCCCGGCTAGAGCTTAGATTAGGCAGACCAAGGCATTTAATGGCTATTCTGGTTGTGACAAGTGTTTTCAGGAGGGTGTATGGAGAAATAAAATGACATATCCTGAAACAAAAGTCAGACTTAGGACAGACTCCAGTTTCTCAGACATGGTTGATGAGGCACATCACAAGGGGACGAGCCCTTTAACAGGTTTAGTTAAGATGGTTTCTATGTTTCCAACTGATTACATGCATCTCTGTTGTCTCGGAGTTACAAGGAAACTGCTTAATATATGGTTAAAGGGGAATAATTTGGCAACAAGGGTCCCTTCCAAAACTGTACAAGCCATTTCAGGTAAACTGCTAAAGCTACGTTCCTACATGCCTTGTGAATTTAACCGTAAACCAAGGGAACTGTCAGAGTTAGATCGCTGGAAAGCTACTGAGTTGCGATCCTTCATGTTGTATTGGGGTCCTGTTGTTTTGAAGGATTCCCTCCCCAGTGAGCTGTATGACAACTTCATGTTGTTTTCTGTTGGAATGTACTTGTTGCTGTCCTCTAGTATTTCTGAGGAAATGTTGGCCTTTGCGCACAAGTTGATGGTTTCTTTTATTGAACACTTTGGGACAGTGTATGGAAAAGATGAAATTGTGTACAATGTACACCAGCTTATTCATTTGGCTGAGGAATACAGGAAGTTTGGCACTCTAGATAATATCTCAGGATTCCCTTTTGAGAACTATCTTGGACAAATTAAGCATCTTCTACGCAAGCCACATCAGCCTCTACAACAGGTAGTGAAAAGGTTGACTGAAATTCCACATGTTGGATCCCCATGTCCCACCGATGATCCAATTTTGCGTAATATTCACCCTGATGGGCCTGTCCCCCCACAGTTTACTTCTTCACAACAGTACAGGAAGGTCTCCACTCATCGGTTTACTTTGTCCACAAAGAAAGGAGACAATTGTATTGAGGTTGGAGATGGATTTGCATTAGTAGAGAATATTCTTAAATCAGAGGAAGAGGTATATATAATTTACAGAAAGTACAGACACAAACAGCCACACTACATGTATCCCTGTGAATCATCATACATTGGTACATACAAGGTCAGTGGCTTGCAAGAAGATATAGGGATAGGTAAACTTGGCTATATCAAGCGCAAATGTCTTCTCTCTCCAGACGGAGATGGTGCCATTGCAATACCACTACTTCATTTAACAGCATAACCATACTGCCCTACAAAGCTAAAGTGCAGTAACTATATTGACACACTGACTCTAACGTCGGATTTCGGGGCATAACTTACCTCATTAATAAATACACAATTAGTACAATATCACATGTACACAGATAACATGTTTGGCTGGCCAATTGAAACGCTTAAAGGAAAACTCCAACATTTTGTGAAATTAGCTTATTTAACATCTTCCCTGGAGTTAGACAAAAAGATACATACCTTTTTCGTCTATCTGCATGCATTGGGCTTAGGGAACGCCTGGACCGTTAGCCTAGCTTAACTTCATCACTGGAAGTGGGGCAGACATCTAGCCTAGTTCACTACAGTCAGGAAATATACTCCAAATACAACTCCCAAACGTTCCTGTAAACATGTTGTGACCTGTGTGTTTACCACGTCTCCCAGTCACACAAGTCACACGAGTCTCCCAGTCACATGAGTCTCGTGTGACTGGGAGACTTGTGTGACTTGGAGACTCGTGTGCCTTGTGTGACTTGGAGACTTGTGTGACTTGTGTGACTTGGAGACTTGTGTGACTTGGAGACTTGTGTGACTGGGATACTCGTGTGACTTGTGTGACTTGGAGACTTGTGTGACTCGTGTGACTTGGAGACTTGTGTAACTCGGAGACTTGTGTAACTGGGAGACTTGTGTGACTTGTGTGACTTGGAGACTTGTGTGACTCATGTGACTTGGAGACTTGTGTGACTTGTGTGACTTGTGTGCCTTGTGTGACTCCTGTGACTTGGACTTGTGTGACTTGTGTGACTGGGAGACTTGTGTGACTCATGTGACTTGGAGACTTGTGTGACTCGTGTGACTCGTGTGACTTGGAGACTTGTGTGACTTGTGTGACTTGTGTGACTTGGAGACTTGTGTGACTTGGAGACTTGTGTGACTTGGAGACTTGTGTGACTTGTGTGACTGGGAGACTTGTGTGACTGGGAGACTTGTGTGACTTGTGTGACTTGGAGACTTGTGTGACTCATGTGACTTGGAGACGTGTGTGACTCGTGTGACTCGTGTGACTTGGACTTGTGTGACTTGTGTGACTTGTGTGACTTGGAGACTTGTGTGACTTGGAGACTTGTGTGACTCATGTGACTTGGAGACTTGTGTGACTCGTGTGACTCGTGTGACTTGGACTTGTGTGACTTGTGTGACTTGTGTGACTTGGAGACTTGTGTGACTTGGAGACTTGTGTGACTTGGAGACTTGTGTGACTTGTGTGACTGGGAGACGTGGTAAATACACAGGTCACAACATGTTTACGGGAACGTTTGGGAGTTGTATTTCGAGTATATTTCCTGACTGTAGTGAACTAGGTTAGATGTCTGCCCCACTTCCAGTGATGAAGTTAAGCTAGGCTAACGGTCCAGGCGTTCCCTAAGCCCAATGCATGCAGAGAGACGAAAAAGGTATGTATCTTCTTATAACTCCAGGGAAGATGTCAAATAAGCAAATTTCACAAAATGTTGGAGTTTTCGTTTAAATGCTTCAAAAATGCATTGTGTGTAGTGCACTTTGGCTTTGTAGGACGGTATGGGAATGGCTTGTAAGGAGAGATCATTATGAGTACCGTAAATTCTCATTTCAGCCCTTTGAAGATGAATGGTGAGGTGGTGCTGTGGTCAGTTGTACAGTTCCCAAATGGTGGGACAGCAGTAGTTCCAGAGAGCTAGTTTAATGCTAAAGACCAAACTGTGTTATGACCCCCTAAACACATAAAGCTTACAAAAGCCCTTCGAGATGGACTGCAACCAGATGATAAATGGATCACCTATAAGGATGTACGTGAGCTTACTACGTGTGGTGAGTAATTCGTGCAACACATACACAAAAAGTGAGGACGCAAATTGTGACGATGCACGATGACATATGATAAGAGGTGTTATATATTTTTTTTCGTTAAACACTGGACTGCAGATATGTTAATTGTCATTTTCTCTCTGCTCTTTCCAGAGACCCATGATGAGGCCAAAAAACGAGAGACCAAGTACACCTCAACTATGTGTCCAACCTCTGAAATTGAATCTGAGGACGAAGGAGATCTCCGCCAGAAAAGAAGATCCAGGTACAGTGTTCACTTTGTTAAAGGGACAACTCTCCCTAGGGTGTTGTAAATAATTGCACTGCTGTTGTAGTTGCAAGTAGTGCTAAAAGGATAACACACAGTGGCCTGAGGGCCTATGTATTCAGACTTTAGCCTTGACTAATAAGCATAGTATCATAACTACATTTATTACATGTGTGTATATATATAATTTTTTTTAGGCCAAATCAGCAGTATGTGCACTCGGACTCTGATGACCACTCGAGTGGCGACGCCAAAAGAAAATGTTTTGCCAAAGCACCTGATGTGGGTTTCCCAGGTATTGATGCAATGCATTTATTTTATATAGGCACTTTGGAAATGATCACTGCTACAGTTAATAATAATAATAATAATAATAATAATAATAATAATAATAATAATAATAATAATAATAATAATAATAATAATAATAATAATAATAATAATAATAATAATAATAATAATAATAATAATAATAATAATAATAATAATAATAATAATAATAATAATAATAATAATAAACAGTTAAACAAATTAGTCTGACCATGTACTGACAAATTGAGCATTTTAATTTGATTGGACTTCTGTGTTTCTTGCAGTTATTCTATAGTTGGCCCAAAATATATACATTGTGAATAGCATGCCAACTAAAATATGTTGTAGGACCAGTGATGCCACAGATTACTTGTCAAAATAATCTGATTACTGATTACTGATTACTCCTTTAAAAAGTAATCTAGTTACTTTACTGATTACTTGATTATCAAAGTAACTTAGTTACTTTGAAAGTAACTAGGTTACGAAGTCGTCATCCCGTCCCCCCCCTGCTGCTGCCACAAAACATTCAATTTTTAAATTTTTAATAATGCTTTATTGAAAGTGCATAATGTCATAAATCATGATTGGCTGCTCAGACAGGTCATCATGAGACGTGATCAGCCATCAGGCCATACTCCGGTCTAGCTGACTGTACCCCTGGCTCTCTTATCATCAGCATTATGAGATAGTAACTAAATAGTAACTCACAGCCACTTGGAAAAGTAACTGTAATCAGATTACTGGCTTGTAAAAAGTAACAAGTTAGATTACTATTTACTGACCAAAGTAATCAGATTACAGTAACTAGTTACTTAGTAACTAGTTACTGGCATCACTGTGTAGGACAGACCCCAAAATCGAGCCGGTCTCGTAAGGCGCTAAGATCTGGCAAGCCTCCAGTTGTGTGGCCACTAGGCCAAGAGCCTACAATGAATGGTATGTTGCTATGAATGTTAAAATGCCAACTAGATGACTGTTTAAACATGATTTGTAGCATCTTCAATTCTCACCCTGGCTTACCTTTTTTAGATTCTTTGGATGGTGGCATGATCTACAGCTATTTAGATTCGTTGCAGACTCCTGATCCAAATAACAGTAAGTGAACCCATATCTGTGTTCTTGTGAGGAGCTTGCTGGCAGGAGCTCGCTGGCATCATGCATGCAACAGAATACATGTTTACAATGTATGCATGCCAGCCCACTACAAAAATTCAAAGCCTTCACAACTTGCAAGCAATGTCACAATAAAAATGTGTAGTTGTACATAATGCTTTTATATTGAGCACAATTTCCACCATGTTTGAGTCGCAACTTATTTTACATTTCCCCTTTGTAGATCTGGTTACTAGCAACTACCGGCAATCGCTAACTCAACATAATGGTGAGTTATCAAGCAGTCTCATAACATTATATTCTGGCATGTTTAAAATATCTGTATTGTCTCGCATTGTCTTTGATATTTTTATTAAAGTAGTATTTGGCAGTGCACGTGAAATCAGCTGAATGGAAATCAAAAATGCTCTCACATGGGGGATTACAATAGCATCATTTGCTAATAACTTTGTGTATTTCCTACTGTGTTTCAGCCGAGATGCCAGGATTTGATATTGCACAGTACCACCAGCTCCAGCAGGCCTCACATGTCCAGCAGCTGCAAGATCGACAAAGTGCAAGTAGTGGTATGATACTGTACTCTTTCAGTAACAGTGTTCTGAGAGATGGGGATACAACTCCTTAAACCCCTTCCTGAGAAAAAGTGATTAAAATGTATTCGTTTCAATCAGACTATCCTGACCTGCCGCAAGCGACAGTGAACTGAGCAGCGATGTCGTTCACCCCTCAAATATTCGCTCGCTGTGTCTCTAGTTGAGCGATTACGCAGCCGAGTCCCGCCCCTAAACACTTTTGTTGGTCGAGAATCGCAGGCTGCTTTGCCCCCTGTTCCAGGTAACACACACACAGACACACTCGGACACGCGCTGCGTCATATCAGGACAGTGTCGTGCGCGATTTCGTCTCCAGTTCGCTCGCTTGCTGCCTGTCAGGAACCGGTGTTAGTGATTATGACATGTATGACAAGTCAGATTTTGTATTTATTTTTAAATATAATGATTTGTTTCTACAGGGATGTCGGGATGCAGCTCGGGGCAATACAACAGTCCCCATGGTCTCCCACAACATGCACAAAATGGTATGCCATTTTAGAGGGAACTACCACCAGTTTAATCCAATGCAGTCAAACTATAGTGAACTATATAACTATGATTTTGTTTCTACAGGGATGTCAGGATACAGCTCAGGGCACTACAACACCCCATCTGGTGTTTCACAGCGTAGACAGATGGCCGGCGATGGCGGGCAGCTTATGAAAGGCAAGTCTATTGGACATGGTGTAATTCCTCGTGTGATTTGCTGCTTATTTTTATTTCTCACTTAATGATTTTAACTCTTCTTCTGAAGACCTTACCATCCAGAAGATGAATTCAATGCTTGCTGAATTACTTGTGGTGGTGAAGGATCTATCCAGAGATGTGCAGTTCATCAAGACCGAGTTGGCTGAGGGCAACATATCGGGTGGGACCAGGGGACACGGGGTGGCCACCACAACCACTATGTTCCCCTTCCAGCTGCCAATCGCCAGTGAACAAGACTTCAATGAGGCAGAATCATTACTGATGGAGCAATCAGTCCGTCAAAAGATGGTAATTTATTGAACTGCATTCATTTATCAAATGTAGATCATTTCAGTGTGGTCTTGTTCAGGGGAAAATGTGTTTAGTAGTAGGGGAGGGTGAACAAACAGCCAAAAAGGACAGGCACATCTATATACCTATATAGGCTGGATTAAAGTCATAAATGTGTTTAGCACTTTCTAGTTCAAAACGTGTTAGAGCTTGTATATCTGCTATTTATGAAACGTTTTGAAATTGTTCAAATATACAGTTTACATATGGACAAGAGGGTTAATGTGGTTAAACCTAACGACTGGCATGGGCTGGAATATCAGTGCATGCATAAAGTGTGTGTATAAACAAGTTGGTTGCTCTGTGTTCATAAAATAAATGTTATGCTGTTTCTAACGCAGGGCCTTCATTTTCTTCTCTCTGATTTAGATTTCTCGCCTGGCTTTGGTAGGAGGCACCAATTCAGAGAACCTGATCAGACTGATGTTGAAAACTGCTATGACCAACGCCCTGGCCAGTGGGTTCAACTGGGCTGGAAAGAAAGACAAGCGTTGTTCAGAAAGCAAGAAGCCATTCAAGCACACAACACTACAAGCCTGCATGTTTGGTGAGCTTCCTCCCCTGCAAACTACTTCATAGGTTAAGTTTAGGTAGTGAGGCATGACTGTCTGCTGGTGATTCAGAATATAATAGACCTATCTCAAACCCTGCCCCTTTTCTTGATCCTCCAATCACAGCTGTCGCTTACCTCGGACAAACTTTGTTTGTATGAGGAAGTCCGAGGTAAGCGACAGCTGTGATTGGAGGATCAAGAAAAGAGGGCAGGGTTTGAGATAGGTCCATTATGCTGTTGCAAAAACTTTAAAAAAGTGTTATGTTGGAATAAAGTGATGAAAGTGCAACCTATAAGAAATGGACAACGTAATTGGTGAGCTTTAGAGGTGCATGGATACACATTGTATTGTCTAGATGGTGTCAGGCTAGGCGATTGCTTCTCTTTCCTGTCCAGTCTAACTGGATGCTGACTGTAGCTTGTTACTGTAGACCTACAGAGTGAGTAATTGTGTGATTAAAAAAAATCACACTCGTACATCATCTCACCTCTCTTCCTCACTTTTTTATTTTTGTGTCTATCAGCTGCTGCTCGACAGTTTGACCCCAAGCTGACCGACCAGGACTACAGCGAAAATGTCAAGAAGTGGCTTCGTTATGCGCCAGACCAGGAGGGAGGCATCTCAAGGAACCGAAGTGACCCAAACTTAAGTCAAGCGAACCAGAGTCAAACTTAGGGTACCCCAGCACACACTGTTTCCCTGGTTCATACAGTTGCTTGGTCCATATTGTGTTGTACCTTGCGCTGTGCTGAAGGAGCCTGGTCTTTCTCCATTCTTTTTCGCCCCTCTCTTCTCCTGCTTGGCGGGCCTGGGAGGGGGGTGTCGAGGTGGTTCTTATAGAACCCCTCTGGCATCCCTGTGTACGTCCCGGTCCGCCGGGCTCAGGTCCGAATTTGTTTTTCGTCAACCTGTTGGCCTGGGTTAACCCCTTCTTGAAAACTGAAACACTTGTACTGCTGCATAGCCAGTGTATACCCACAGTTATGTTTTGGAGTTTTTTCTTGGGGGGTTATAGGAACAACCGCCTTGTGTTAGAACCAAGTGGTGGTTGGTTTCCTGGTGTGTTGGTAGCGGAGTCAACTCTCGGGGTAGGCCGGGTTTGGCCCTGTCTGTCTGTGAGTGTGCCCCTGCACCTTTCATGACCTCTGCCAATCATGTCAGCCTTCTCTGCCTCGGCCCCTCTAGAGGGTCGGGTTTTTTTTGTGGAGGCTGCGACATGGTGCACAGCATGCCAGCATATGCCCCTTCCGCCGGGGTGCTGTTCTCAGCAGACCCCTTTGGTGCCTGTCTTGTCCGCAGTGCTCCGGGCTCAGGTCGAGTGGTCCCACGGTCTGCTCACCCTGTGCGTTTGAGTTGCTAAACCCCTCTTCGCACAGTCGGATCCGATTCCCTCCTGTCCTCCACTAGGTGGGCCCGGGGGCTCGGGTCCTCCCCGGTTCTGATGGTTGTGGGGGGCCTCAGCGGGTACATTTGTCGAGCTTCCTCTCTGCTCAGCTCCTGTATTCCAGTAGACGCAGACCGGAGCTACACAACCTATAACGTACGGTTATATCTATAACCATAGTTATATGAGTGTAGTGATGCTCTGCGTCGAACTCACTGAGGACCCCGTTGTTTTTCGCCTTTGTGGTGAAAGACTTGGGAAGGAGCTGTTAGTATGGCCACACCCCTGCTTATGCAGAGGAGTGGATGGGGGTGTGGCCAGGCGGATGGGTGTGTAAAGGTGTATGTGGAGATTTATTCAGTGCTAGTACTGATACAGGGATGTATTCCAGTAGACGCAGAGCGTCACTACACTCATATAACTATGGTTATAATATAACCGTACGTTATTGGCATAGATTGGATCACAGTTAGTGTGTCTACCTTCTGTGAACATTTAGCAACAATCCCCGCTGCAATCTGATCCAAAATGGCGAAGCCATATCATTATAAGAATGGAACTGTACATACTGTAGAGTAGATTTCATTCACAGTTCTTCAGTGGTTGCCTGGAGATACTAAATCCAAATTGAACTCTGCTATTTGAAAGAGAAGTTTTTGGGTTTTCAGACTTTTCCGAGTTTTTAAACTTTTTCGGATTTTTGATTTTTCCGAGTTTTCGGATTTTTCCGAGTTTTCGGATTTTTCCGAGTTTTCAGATTTTTCTGATTTTTCCGAGTTTTCCGATATTTCGGGTTTTCGGACTTTTCCAAGTTTTTGAACTTTTTCGGATTTTTGATTTTTCAGAGTTTTCGGATTTTTCCGAGTTTTCGGATTTTTCCGAGTTTTTGAAAGGGTGTGTGGCCTAATGGGGTGTGGTCTAATGATCGGGGGAGTGGTCAACATCGACCAATGAAAGAGGATATCCCTACCGAGTACAATGGCACAATCCGCAAGTCTCTACGACAAACGGTTCAAGAGATACACTGAGGGGGTGTGGCCTAAGGGGGCGTGGTCTAAGGATCAGGGGAGTGGTCAACATCGACCAATCAAAGGTGGTCAACATCGACCAATGAAAGAGGATATCCCTACTGAGTACAATGACACAACCCGCAAGACAGAGGGCGCTGTCCAGCAATTCAGTACTGCAACACAGAGGGGCAATGATGGGTTAAAGTGGATGAGGTCATTGGCAGGTCAGCCATGAGCCTCAAAGCTGTTAGGCTGAACCAATCATGAGCCACGAGCCACACAGGTGATTCAATCACTATGACTTGCATTTTCTGCATTTTCTTTGCATGACTGCATTGTCACGTTGATTAAAAGAAAACTATAAGAGATGAAGCGTTGTGACTCGCACAGGAGCACTACAACGAGTAGGCGAAGGGTTGTGTGCGATATTGTGGCATTTGTGCGAAATTGTGGCACTCCTTCGGCGATCGGAACAGAAGGGGAAAAAAGCTAAAAAATCATCTGATTCCTAGAGAGGGATTGCATGGCGGTCAATGGGGAGGAGAACCTTCAAAGAAATGGTCGTCAGTTGAGATAGAAATGTTGTAACTGCCCCCCGGCTTGGTGTTGAAATAAAGATGCGGTTATGTTTCGTACAGATGCTTTTATTTATTTTCTCTTGTTTCTTTTGTATTTCAGCTTAGCAGTACTGTAGCTTTTCTTTGGTATTGCACCGTGTTTGTACAGGTAGTGACGGTTGCATCATTTGCTCCGTTTGCACCGTGAAAACTGCATAGGACAGTCAAACACAAACATACAATTAGTTACATAGTTCACAGTTCAATATTGTTCACATGTTCACCCAACGTGTTCAAACAAACAATTGCATTCAAAGATATTAAGGGTGAACTCGTCTTCCATAACAAAGGCACTCGGGGAAAAACAATGATAAATAATAACGTTACTTGTCCGGCAGCAGGTGCCTTTGACTAGAAGCTACTCAGTGAGTGCACCACTTTACATGTTTATAAATGTTTGGCAGTTACACACATAAATATAGACCTCTTCAACAACAGTAATAATAATAATACATTTTAGTGTTCGACATACCTTATTCCGCTTTACCAAGGGGAGTTATTTACTGGAGTAAGGTTCTTCTATTATACATAATTCGCTGTCTGATCCGTCGTTGTCTCTGAGTTACTTCCGCCTTGGTCACACAGGATGCTGTGACCTTTATACTATAGGAAAGACGAGCTCTGCCCCCATGTGGACACGAAATTAAAATGCACAAGTGGCTCCGAAATATTCTTTTCTTAAATAGAGAGCTCAGTATTCTGAGCCAATACAGAGAAGTTGATCATTCTAGACCAACGCAAATCAAAGCTTACTGACAATAAAGATGATAGGCATCTTTACCCTTGGCGGTCAGTTACACTCCCACCAAATCCTGCTATGACGGATAAGCACAAAACAATTAATTTAGTCATACAGGATTTCCTTTTAGATTTCACATAGCATCAAAATAATACAATTCAAGCGTTTCTATACTAATTACTCTCGAGGAGGAGTACCAATTTCTGGATCGGTCGCTCGAGGACTGAAGGTCTGGTAGAGTGATCTTTTCGCTCCCCAGTCTGTATTTTTACTCGACGTACTAGACCGTCGCTCTCTTGAGTGGCTTCGACGACTCGACATAGTTGCCACTGGCTTCTTGGCAGGTTACTGTCCTTGAGGATGACTATGTTGTTCACCTTGAGGTTACGCCGTGGTACGTGCCACTTCTGGCGTGTAGAAATGTTCAGGAGGTATTCCTTCTTCCAGCGGCTCCAGAATTGTTCGATTAGGTACTGGACTCTGCGCCATCTCTTGGTTGCATACATGTCCTCTTTAACAAATCTCCCAGGGGGTGGAAGAGCGATTTTAGACTTCATCATGACGAGATGGTTTGGTGTTAAGGGTTCTAGCGCCATAGGATCGTTGATACCATCTACTGTCAGTGGTCGGCTGTTTACAATAGCTGTAGCTTCATAGAAGAGTGTTCTACGGGAGGCGTCATCAAGTCTGCCTGGACAAGTCTGCGTTCAGCACATTTCTTACTGTCCTGATTTGACGTTCCCAGACACCACCTGCATGGCTGGCGGATGGAGCGTTGAAGACGAATTCACACTGTTTCTCTGCTAGAAAGATCTCCAGTAAACTGGCGTCACATTGTTTGAGTGCTTCTTTAAACTGGTTTCTAGCTCCCACGAAGTTAGTACCGTGGTCGCAATGAAGTTGCCGAACAGCTCCTCTGAGGCTGATGAAGCATCTCAAGGCGTTAATGAATGAGTCTGTTGATAAGTCTTCAAGCATCTCGATGTGGACAGCTCGTGAAGCCAGGCAAGTTAGTATCAGGCCATACCTTTTGTACTCCTTTCGTGCCTTTTTAATCAGGAAGGGGCCGAAGCAGTCCATGCCACTGTATGAGAAAGGCGGTGAGTCTTCCACACGCTCTTTAGGGAGTTCAGCCATTTGCTGCTCTTCAGTAGGTTGTCGGAGTTTCCTGCATCGTACACAGTTGTGAATCAGCTTGGCTACTAATTTGCTCCCACCAATGACCCAGATTCCATTTGCTCTCAGTTCCATTTGGGTTTGACTTCGGCCTTGGTGACAAACTTCAGTGTGGTGATGAGCCGTAATTAGCTTGGTGATAGGACTGTCTTTTGGCAAAATGATGGGATGTTTCATTTCTTGACTGAGGGATGAGCGTCTCAATCTTCCACCCACACAGAGAAGTTCTCGATGCAGAATTGGATCAAGGGAATGAAGAGCACTTGAACTTGGAAGAGCATCTCCTTCCTGGCATCTCTTAATTGCCTGAGAGAAGGCTTGCTGCTGGACGAGCTTGATCACTATTTTGGCAGCTCTTTCTCGTTCTTCGACTGTCACCAGTTCGGTGTTGTGTACTTTTCCCGATCCCAGCCTCTTGATTCCTGCAACTACTTTCAGGATCTTTGACCATGAAGAGATCTGATTTAGGCGAATTAGAATGTCTGTACAATTGTTAACTTTGGTTGTGAAAGCTTGGACAGCCTTAACCTCAGGATCGCCAACGAGTAGGTCTGCGAAGGGATTCAGTTTGGGATGTACTTCTTGCTCCCAGAGAAATGTAGGACCTGCCATCCAGTTTGTTGAAGGAATGTGAGATGCCTGAAGGCCTCTGGAGGCATGATCTGCCGGGTTCTCTGCTGTTTCGATATAGTGCCATTTACTTGGGTCAGTGTTTTCTCTTATCAGTTGGGCTCTGTTCGCGACGAACACATGGAACCTTCTTGCCTCATTATTGATGTAGCCCAGAACTACTTGTGAATCTGTCCAGAAGAATTATTCATCGATCTTCATCTGCAGTTCTCTTTTCAGCAACACACTTAATTTGGTTGCGACCACTGCCGCTGAGAGCTCTAGTCGTGGGATGCTTGAGACCTTTGTGGGTGCTACTCTTGCTTTGGCCATCACAAGACTGGAGTGTACTGTATTTTTGTCATTTTTGTACCTGAGGTAGGAACAAGCGCCATACCCCATGCTGCTGGCATCGGCAAAGTGATGCAGTTCCGTCTTGATGATGTTGCCGAAGTCATGTGGGTGGTAGCATCTAGGGATCGTGAATTCCTTTAAGTTATATAGCCCGATCTTCCACTCCTCCCACCGTGGCTTTAAGTCATCTGGCAGTGGATCATCCCATCTTATGCCTCTGCGGCATAGTTCTTGGAGTATGCGTTTTCCGCTTAGGATGAATGGGGCAACAAACCCGAGTGGGTCATAAAGAGAGGCGACGATGGAGAGGATTCCTCGACGGGTTGAAGGCTGGTCTTTCATGTTGACATTGAAGCTGAAGTTGTCGTTGTCTATAGACCACTGAAGGCCAAGTGCATGCTCAGTTGGGGTCGCTTCCAGCTTAAGTTCGAGAGGGTCAGTGATTGTTGCTCTTTCTGAGGGTTTCACACAGTCGAGGACGTCTTTGTGGTTAGAGTTGAATTTGTGGAGGCGTAGGCCTCCTCGTTTGCACAATTTTTGTGCCTCGAAGATCAGTTTCTTGGCCTCTTCGACTGATGAAACGCTGGCTAACCCATCATCAACGTAGAAGTTCTTCTCAATGAAGGCTGAGGCTGCTGGGTAGTCTTCTCTATGTTGGTGTGCCATGTACCTTAGGCCAAAATTGGCACATTCAGGAGACGAAGCAGCTCCAAAGAGGTGAACTGCCATCCTGTATTCCTGTGGTTCCGTTTCCAAATCACGTTCCCTCCACCACAGGAACTTGAGGTATTTTCGAGAGTCAGGGTGGACGAATAACTGGTGGAACATTCTTTCCACGTTGCAGATTATGGCCACGTCTTCCTTTCTGAAGCGGCATAGAACTCCTATTAGGGAGTTGATTAAGTCGGGACCGGTCAATAGACAGTCATTTAGGGAAACTGCACAGAATTTAGCTGAGCAGTCAAACACGACCCTTAGCCTGCCAGGCTTTTGAGGGTGGTAAATGCCGTGATGAGGAAGGTACCAAGCGGTCTCTCCATATGAAGTGGTATGGTCAAGTGCTGCGTCACCTTTCTCGATGATGTCTTTCATGAAAGCCTTATAGCGTTCGTGATACTCTTTATCCGTCTTTAGCTTCTTCTTTAGAGACTGGAGGCGGACTGTAGCTAGTCTCTTGTTGTTTGGTAGGGATGGTGGGCTGCTACCCTTGAAAGGTAGAGGCATCTCGTAGTGTCCATCTTCTTTCTGTCTGATGTTCTCACTGAGGAATTGTATGAAGTGAACATCTTCTTGAGACACGTACTTGTCCTCGTAGTTCCTTTCAGAGAAGTCCGACTCAAGTACTTTAAGGACATCTGTTGTAGACGGTGCTGGTATTTATTTTACTGACACTCTATGTACAAAGCTCTGGCTCCCTTGTCGGTCCAGATGAGGCTTAGATGAGCCTATTATGCTCCAGCCAAGCTCTGTCCTCTGTGCAAAAGGTTCGTTTTCACAGCCTGTGATGACTTCGAGTGGAGCTAGCGCTGAGGGACAATCACATCCTATTAACATACCCACTTCACAGTCTAGAAGTGATGGTAACTTGTTTACGAGATGCTTGAGGTGAGGCCACTGTAGCGCTGTTTTACCAGTAGGAATGTAGGATTTGTCTACTGGGATGAAGCTACGAGTGTAGGCTTGTGGCACTCTGATGTTGTTTGCAGAATGGAGTCCTCTGATTTGTAGGCCGCTGACACTCTTGCTGGTTATAACTGTATTTACAGCAGTCATTGTACTGAGTCTCAGCTTCACAGGTTGACTTTCCACACTTAACTCCTTAAGCAGGTCCTCTAAGATAAACGTTGTATCACTCTGTGTGTCAAGTAGTGCGTAAGTGAGCACCGTTATCTGTGGCTCTTGAACTGAAGACACAAGGACTGGGACAATGCTTGAGGTCGCAGAAGCACAACGACTCTGCAGACTTCTTGGCTCCGGTAGTTTGCAGTCGATGTGCCACTCTGGGTTGTCTCTGGTGCTTGTGACCTCTCTTCGTGCAGACACGTTGGATGACGACGGTTGCAGGTGTTGCAGGTATGTCGCCGTTTACAGTCCTTGCTGGAGTGTCCCTTCCTCAGACATCCAAAGCAGAGGTGATTTTGGTAGATGTACGTTCTCTTATCCTCTATAGACTTTGATGCGAAGTTAGTGCATGTAGCAATGCCATGATTCTCATTCTTGCAGATTGGGCAAGGTGGTCTGGCTCTATAGGGTGAATACTGTGTCTCCACGATGTTGCTCTTTATGTGAGTGTTTGTATTCAACGCTCTGGCTCTCTTGGAAAACCTCTCGTCTGAGGCTCTGGAGTTCAACAGTAGTGGGGTAGCGATGGGGTTACAAGCTATTCGTGCCTCTTTGTTCAGAAACTTTGAAAAGTGTGCAAGACTTGGATAGCTTCCAGATTTATCTAGCTCTTCTACGATGATCCTGCTCCATCTTCGCACAATCCACTCAGGTAGTTTCTTGAGCAGTTTGTGGTTCTCTTCACAGTCGTTCAAGATGTCCAGCCCTCGGACATGTGGAATTGCCTCTGTGCATCCCTGTAGGAAGTCTGCAAACTCTCGGAGCGCCAGAGGATCGTTTGTGTTTATCTTAGGCCATCTCATTAGCTTGTCTCTGAACGCCTTTTGTATAATGAAGGGGTTCCCATACCTCTCTTCCAACACTCTCCAGGCACCTTTATATGCTTCTTCGGAGTCTCTGTAAAAGAATCCTTCCACAGACTTACGAGCTTCTCCAGTAAGGTACATTTTCAGATAAAACATCTTATCACTTGTTGGGAGAGGCTTTCGGTGTATCAGGGTCATGAAGGTCATTTTCCAATCAACAAATTTAATAGGGTCACCGATGAATATTGTTGGTTCTGGTGTAGGTAGTCGATTCATGCTTAATGCACTTGTGATTGCTTCGGCTAGACTGAAGGCCTCTTGGTTTGCCGTCGCGCTGGGAGATGCTTGACGTTGGAATGCTGTAGGATGTAGCGGAGCACTATATTCAGGATTTTGGTGAGCAGTATTTATTTCATGGTCAGTGACTTCTTCTTCTTCTTCGTTGTCTAGATCACTTCCCAAACTGTATGCCCTCACTCGGGCTGCTGCTACCTGGACTTCCTTCTCTGCTTGTAGCTGCTGTAACTTCATCCTCTCCTCCTCCAGCTTACGTCGACTCTGCACCTTCATCTTCTCCATTTCCATCAGCATGGCTGCCTCTTCCCCCTCTAGTTGGAGGAGACTGGTTTGCTGAGCCTGGATCACTTGAATGGCCTTTACCTCTTCTACTTTAGCCGCGAGTTCAGCTTCCCTCCGCCTGTTTGATGCCTTGGAACGTTGAGAGTGAATTGTTTCAGTATTTGTGTGACCATATACAGACCTGTACTCCTCTTTGTTCAGAGCTATTCTCACCCTCTCCTTCTCAAGTCTTTCATTAAGATCTTCTTCTTTTGTTTCCAGCTGCTTACACACAAGCTCTTGGGTGTCTGTCGTCAGCTGAATACAGGCGTCCATTTTATTTGCGATCTCAGGAGTCGTGGCATGGTTACGTAAAATGGACTCATATAAACTTCTTACTAAGTCACAACTTAGAAGGTTCTTAGTTTCCCTCTTGCTTCCTTGGCTATCTTCTTCCACTTCTGATAAACTTTGTTAAAAGCTTTCTCATTCCTCTTATCCTCCACTTCACGATTTTCTTTTCCTTTCTCGGTTAGAGTTCTTTGGCGAGCACCTGTTCTGTTCTGTTCCAACTCCAAGAGGTTGCCAGCATCGTCTTCTTGGGCCGACATTGTGCTTGATCACACACACTCAAAATATCAAATAAATAGATGGTATTTAAGAGTTCCACTTGCTGGGATGGATATCAGACAGCATAATATTCATTAAATATACAGGAGTTGCCACACGTCCGTGGTTTTGCTGGGATGGATACCAGACAGCATAGGGTTAATTAGATATACAGGAGTTGCCACACGTCCGTGGTTTTGCTGGGATGGATACCAGACAGCATAGGGTTAATTAGATATACAGGAGTTGCCACACGTCCGTGGTTTTGCTGGGATGGATACCAGACAGCATAGGGTTAACTCAGTAGGTTCATTCTTCCTTCTCTTCATACATGTATTTTCTTTAGTGTAGGGTCCTAAGCATACATGTATTCTCTTCGGAGTAAGGTCTTCAACATACATGTATTTTCTTCAGAGTATGGTCTTCATTGTACATGTATTTTCTTCAGAGTGAGGTCTTCAACATACATGTATTTTCTTCAGAGTATGGTCTTCATTGTACATGCATTTTCTTCAGAGTGAGGTCTTCAACATACATGTATTTTCTTCGGAGTATGGTCTTCATTGTACATTTATCCACTTCAGAATAAAGTCTTCATAATACATCCATCCTCTTCAGAACATCTATCCTCTTCAGAGTAAGGTCTACTTCACATTTATCCACTTCAGAATGAGGTTTCATAATACATTTATCCTTTTCAGAGTATGGGTTTACTCACTGTTTATCCTCTTCAGAGTATGGGTTTTGCTCACTGTTGATCCTCTTCAGAGTCGGGTACGTTTTCACTCTTCAGAGTTGGGTAAGTTTTCACTGTAACTGCCCCCCGGCTTGGTGTTGAAATAAAGATGCGGTTATGTTTCGTACAGATGCTTTTATTTATTTTCTCTTTTTTCTTTTGCATTTCAGCTTAGCAGTACTGTAGCTTTTCTTTGGTATTGCACCGTGTTTGTACAGGTAGTGACGGTTGCATCATTTGCTCCGTTTGCACCGTGAAAACTGCATAGGACAGTCAAACACAAACATACAATTAGTTACATAGTTCACAGTTCAATATTGTTCACATGTTGTTCACCCAACGTGTTCAAACAAACAATTGCATTCAAAGATATTAAGGGTGAACTCGTCTTCCATAACAAAGGCACTCAGGGAAAAACAATGATAAATAATAACGTTACTTGTCCGGCAGCAGGTGCCTTTGATTAGAAGCTACTCAGTGAGTGCACCACTTTACATGTTTATAAATGTTTGGCAGTTACACACATAAATATAGACCTCTTCAACAACAGTAATAATAATAATACATTTTAGTGTTCGACATACCTTATTCCGCTTTACCAAGGGGAGTTATTTACTGGAGTAAGGTTCTTCTATTATACATAATTCGCTGTCTGCTCCGTCGTTGTCTCTGAGTTACTTCCGCCTTGGTCACACAGGATGCTGTGACCTTTATACTATAGGAAAGACGAGCTCTGCCCCCATGTGGACACGAAATGAAAATGCACAAGTGGCTCCGAAATATTATTTTCTTAAATAGAGAGCTCAGTATTCTGAGCCAATACAGAGAAGTTGATCATCTAGACCAACGCAAATCAAAGCTTACTGACAATAAAGATGATAGGCATCTTTACCCTTGGCGGTCAGTTACAAATGTCCAATTCCATTTATTTTTCTTTTGTGAGCGAGCTGACAGCCGTGTCATCGCTTTGATGTGTTTTTTTTTTCTACGTCCAAAATTGAGATCACTCTCGCAATTTACCCAAGGTAGTGGAAAAAAGATTATTTCAGCTGCCGCACTCTAAGTTGCAATGCATTTCCAATGGGACCGACATTTTACCGTTTAAATTCGTAGCCAGACGGTGCGGTGAAACTTTACGAGTTCGAATAGCGCTGTTGCCATAGGCAAGCCGGTCGAGGCAAGCCGGTCGTTTTGATACCTTTCACGTGTATGGGGCGCGAACACTCTGGCACGAGTAGTGTTTGCAAAATCGGTGGAATAAAGAAGAAAGAAGAATAAAAAATAGTAACAATAACTATAGTGTTGGTGGCAACCTGGCTTCGCCAGGTCACCCGCACTAATAATAACAATAATAATAATAGCTTCATTTTATATAGCGCCTTTCAAGATACCCAAGGTCGCTTTACATAGATAGGGGTGGAAATAACAAAGTAACAAACATAGTGGACAGACACAACATATAAATATGATGATGGAATTCATTCAAGTCCTCTCCACCCTCGGGTCTTTGCCACCGGCACGGTCCATCGTGATATTGGAGATGGATCGAGCAATAGACTGTTACTGTAGCTGTCAAAGCTTCATCACAAATGCAGTTATGTGAATAGAAAGGGATTCCACTTAGTCAATGTTGCGATGTGCATTTGCCTGATACATGTCGTTGATGCATGCCGGGAGGAAAGGCATGCTGCATGTTTTCAATTAATTAAATAAAACGGATACTTTTTGCAAGGGTTTACTGACTGTCATACAAATAATCAACCAGCTACATACTGTAACTTTTTAGTGCATGTTCTTATTTACATTGTGACAACAGCCTTGTGAGCTCCCGCAGTGACCCACACACAGACATGATGGAATTAAAGTTAAAGTTTTTATTGATCACATATAGGCAGGCTACACATGGCGTATAGGCTACATCATACATGGCAGTGATATTCATTGTTCTTGTATATGCTCTCGTATTATTGTTTATATAGGCTACCCAATACCGACATAAAAATAGATTGTATGCCTCTACAAATCATATGCAGGTAGAAAATGTACGGAAAATCCGTCGCGATTTGGACTAAAATTCAGGAGAACTTTAATCCCTGGGTATTAATCGAACGAAACGGAAAAAGGCAGTAATTTTCCAGCACGGCCTTTATTAGTTAATATTGTCTTTAAGTTAATAGATATCATATCCGACATCACCGTACGTGTACACGTCTCTGTCAGCCTGTCGCCTATTTATCTCATAACATGCTTCGCTCGGCTTAGTCCATTTTTCCACATTTCATGGGGGTGTTCCATTACCGTATATGGTTAATTACGGGCGGTGCTGTGAGGTTCGCCTGTTCCCTGGACCTTTAATTCCCTGTCTTCCCACCCACTCGCTCCGTTCCTCTAAGGTACTTTGTTGATTTATTGCATTCCCTGCCTTCCTCCGTTCCTTTAAGGTACTGTGAGGATTCTGTGTTGATTGGTCCGTGCCGAACACACACTTCTAAGTCAAGTATCAATTACCATCACGCACCTGATGTGTGTGCTAATTAGCGCCCCAGAGGGCTTTAAATACCTGGACTTCCCCTTCAGTCCTGGTCGGGTCGTTCTTTATTCTCTCTCCGTATCCGTGTCTTATCGGTATCTGTATGCTGGTTCTTCTCCGGCGTGAGACGAGGTGCCAGCCATCGCCACCTGTCGCCGTTTACCTGGAGTGGGACACACCCGATGCGCTCTCTAATTCTCTACGGGAGGTTTTCCAGTGTCCCACTCCAGACGTCTAGCCGGCGCGCTACTACTCCAGACGCACATCGCTCCCTATCCTACGGGGGGGGTGCGCGCTCTTCAAGCCGACGCGCCCCACTCCAGACGTCTAGCCGGCGCGCTACTACTCCAGACGCACATCGCTCCCTATCCTACGGGGGGATGCGCGCTCTTCAAGCCGACGCGCCCCACTCCAGACGTCTAGCCGGCGCGCTACTACTCCAGACGCACATCGCTCCCTATCCTACGGGGGGATGCACGCTCTTCAAGCCGACGCGCCCCACTCCAGACGTCTAGCCGGCACGCTACTACTCCAGACGCACATCGCTCCCTATCCTACGGGGGGATGCGCGCTCTTCAAGCCGACGCGCCCCACTCCAGACGCGCTACTACTCCAGACGCACATCGCTCCCTATCCTACGGGGGGATGCGCGCTCTTCAAGCCGACGCGCCCCACTCCAGACGCGCTACTACTCCAGACGCGCTACTTCTCCAGACGCGCTCCATTCCAGACCCCCGAGCCGGCGCGCTCTTCTAGCCGGCGCGCTACTACTCCAGACGCGCTACTTCTCCAGACGCACTCCACTCCAGACCCCCGAGCCGGCGCGCTCTTCAAGCCGACGCACTCCACTCCAGACGTCTAGTATGCGCGCTCTTCAAGCCGACGCGCCCCACTCCAGAAGCGCTACTACTCCAGACGCGCTACTTCTCCAGACGCGCTCCACTCCAGACCCCCGAGCCGGCGCGCTCTTCTAGCCGGCGCGCTACTACTCCAGACGCGCTACTTCTCCAGATGCGCTCCACTCCAGACCCCCGAGCCGGCGCGCTCTTCAAGCCGACGCGCTCCACTCCAGACGTCTAGCCTGCGCGCTCCTACTCCATCCCTGTAAGCAGCTCTGGCCCTCGCCCTGTCCAAGGCCTTAACCCTGTTTTCTCTGCCCCTGTCTCCAGCCCGCCTCCCCGGGCCTCTGTCCCTGTTCCCCTCTCCGTTGCCCCTGTTCCTGCCCTGTCCTTTGCCCTGGCCCTGTCCTTTAGCCTTAGCCCCTTAGCCTGCTCCCCTCTTAAAGGCACAGTGCCAATTTTCCCTAATTCTTGTTTCCAGTATTTTGTGTGCTCCCTTAAAGGGACAGTGCCGCTTTTTGTTTGTATTCAATAAATGCCCTGTTCTTGGCTTACTCTCATACCTGTCTTGTGTTGTGCGATTGGGGTCGGTTACAAACCATAACAGTACAACCCGACCAGTTGACGACCCCAGCCAGCACAGACAGTGTATGTTGAGTTTGTCCTTTGTTAGCTCCCCTGTTAGCCTGTTAGTCTCCCCTGTTGGCTTCTTTGTTAGCTCCCCTGTTAGCTTCCCTGTTAGCTCCCCTGTTAGCCTGTTAGTCTCCCCTGTTAGCTTCCCTGTTAGCTCCCCTGTTAGCCTGTTAGCTCCCCTGTTAGCCTTTGTTAGTTCCCCTGTTAGTTCCCCTGTTGACTCCCCTGTTAGCTTCCCTGTTAGCTCCCCTGTTTAGCCTGTTAGTCTCCCCTGTTAGCTTCCCTGTTAGCCTCGTTAGCTCCCCTGCAGCTTGCCAGGCCTCTACTACCAGCTTGGCCCCAGTCTGCTAGCTTAGCCCCGGCTGCTAGCACAGCCTCTATGTTAATGCAGCCCTTGCAGCTAGCATAGGCCCTGTAGCTATCCATGCCCAGGCAGCTAACCCGGTCCCTATGCTTGGCCTCCACTTTTTGTGTGGTTTCCCCACTGCTAGGACTGCCCCTTCAGCTAGCAAGGTCAGTTTCCCCACTGCTAGGACTGCCCCTTCAGCTAGCAAGGTCAGTTTTCTCCCACTGCTAGGACTGCCCCTTCAGCTAGCAAGGTCAGTTTCCCCACTGCTAGGACTGCCCCTTCAGCTAGCAAGGTCAGTTTTCCCCACTGCTAGGACTGCCCCTTCAGCTAGCAAGGTCAGTTCTCCCCGCTGCTAGGACTGCCCCTTCAGCTAGCATGGTCAGTTTCCCCGCTGCTAGGACTGCCCTTTCAGCTAGCAAGGTCAGTTTTCCCCACTGCTAGGACTGCCCCTTCAGCTAGCAAGGTCAGTTTTCCCCACTGCTAGGACTGCCCCTTCAGCTAGCAAGGTCAGTTCCCCACAGCTAGGACTGTCCTTCCAGCTAGCTTGTTCTCTCATGCTGGTTCAGCCCTGTCTGCTAGCCTAGCTCCGGCAGCTAGCGCAGCCTCTATGTTAATGTAGCAGTACAGCTAGCATAGGCCCTGTAGCTAGCAGTGCCCTGGCAGCTTCCCTGTCCCTCTGCTAGCCCCTCTTTTGGTGTAGCTTCCCCGCTAGCATGGCCCAATTTTTTGTCTGTTGCCTTGTTTATGTCCCCTGCCCCTCTGTCTGTATTTTTGGGTCGCCCGGTGGCTCCCGTGGAGGGGGGGGTACTGTGAGGTTCGCCTGTTCCCTGGAACTTTAATTCCCTGTCTTCCCACCCACTCGCTCCATTCCTCTAAGGTACTTTGTTGATTTATTGCATTCCCTGCCTCGCTCCGTTCCTTTAAGGTACTGTGAGGATTCTGTGTTGATTGGTCCGTGCCGAACACACACTTCTAAGTCAAGTATCAATTACCATCACGCACCTGATGTGTGTGCTAATTAGCGCCCCAGAGGGCTTTAAATACCTGGACTTCCCCTTCAGTCCTGGTCGGGTCGTTCTTTATTCTCTCTCCGTATCCGTATCTTATCGGTATCTGTATGCTGGTTCTTCTCCGGCGTGAGACGAGGTGCCAGCCATCGCCACCTGTCGCCGTTTGCCTGGAGTGGGACACACCCGATGCGCTCTCTAATTCTCTACGGGAGGTTTTCCAGTGTCCCACTCCAGACGTCTAGCCGGCGCGCTACTACTCCAGACGCACATCGCTCCCTATCCTACGGGGGGATGCGCGCTCTTCAAGCCGACGCGCCCCACTCCAGACGTCTAGCCGGCGCGCTACTACTCCAGACGCACATCGCTCCCTATCCTACGGGGGGATGCGCGCTCTTCAAGCCGACACACCCCACTCCAGACGTCTAGCCGGCGCGCTACTACTCCAGACGCACATCGCTCCCTATCCTACGGGGGGATGCGCGCTCTTCAAGCCGACGCGCCCCACTCCAGACGTCTAGCCGGCGCGCTACTACTCCAGACGCACATCGCTCCCTATCCTACGGGGGGATGCGCGCTCTTCAAGCCGACGCGCCCCACTCCAGACGCGCTACTACTCCAGACGCACATCGCTCCCTATCCTACGGGGGGATGCGCGCTCTTCAAGCCGGCGCGCTACTACTCCAGACGCGCTACTTCTCCAGACGCGCTCCACTCCAGACCCCCGAGCCGGCGCGCTCTTCAAGCCGACGCGCTCCACTCCAGACGTCTAGCCTGCGCGCTCCTACTCCATCCCTGTAAGCAGCTCTGGCCCTCGCCCTGTCCAAGGCCTTAACCCTGTTTTCTCTGCCCCTGTCTCCAGCCCGCCTCCCCGGGCCTCTGTCCCTGTTCCCCTCTCCAATGCCCCTGTTCCTGCCCTGTCCTTTGCCCTGGCCCTGTCCTTTAGCCTTAGCCCCTTAGCCTGCTCGCCTCTTAAAGGCACAGTGCCAATTTTCCCTAATTCTTGTTTCCAGTATTTTGTGTGCTCCCTTAAAGGGACAGTGCCGCTTTTTGTTTGTATTCAATAAATGCCCTGTTCTTGGCTTACTCTCATACCTGTCTTGTGTTGTGCGATAGGGGTCGGTTACAAACCAAAACAGGTGCTATATGCAAATACTTAAAATCGTGCACGAGCGTGGAGCGTAGAACTTAATTGTATTTATCAACACGGAGTGTGCGTACGACCCGTGTACGCACGTGTGATAAATCCTGTTTTATCTGTGCGTACACACATTCTAAATTCTGTGCTTAAGAACGGAAATAGAACAATTTCTAAGAATTGTTGATAAATGAGGGCCCAGGTATTCTATATTCTATAATAATATTTCAAATTGCTTGTGTCTGGATGGCAACACCTTCTGTTTAATCATCTTTCCTTTATTCATTTGCTTAGATTTTTTCATGTCTGGTCATTTTTAGCATGGTGTTATTCACCATCAAAGATGAAAAATATATATATATAGAATTGATATTCTCCTTTGGTTCATTACAATTTAGTAACAGACACAATATTTATGACACTGGGAATACATTCCCTGAGATCCCTAGATACCAAGAACATGAAAATGGACCTTGTAGAAGTGGAGCAATCTTCCATGTATGACACTTTTAGGTGGATTTTCAGAAAATAGGGCTAGTGCTTAAGAGGTTAATGATGGGATCCATACTGTAAGATATCCCTTTATTGATCCTTTGGGGAAATGTGGGCGACATATCAGAAGGGGGGGGGGGGTACAGGTATGGGCTGGGTAATAGAAGAAAGACATTAGACAACAGATAGGCAATAGAATTAAATCTGAATATAAAAATATGAGACAAATAAGTGAGTGAGTGTAAACAAAGGTGCAGATGAGGGTCTTTATCGGTCATAATATATGTTACAATAAATATAGGCAATACAAAAAAAGTATGTTAATATATACTGTACTATGAGTAAAAGTAATCAATATAGGCCTACAGGTGAGGGTCTGTACCCTATCAGGCATAATATACATTATAGTCCGGCAGGTGTTGGTGGTTAAGAGTTGGACATACTTAGTGGTCAGGGGTCAGACAAGTTCTGCAACCATTAGCTCTCCTGCTGCTGGCAGCAGTCCGTGCCCCCGATTGTGGAGCCTGATGGCCACTGGCACGAAGGACTAGCCAAGGTAGTTGGAGTGTCTTGGGATGTATGCTGTGCTTTAGAAATAGATAGCAGTAAAGCCAGCACACAGTTTTGATCCTATGTGGATTTACCTTGGATTTACCTGACAAAAGATCCACAAAGGACTGAAATGTCGTTCGATGAGGGTGTACACGTGCAGTTTCTAGGCTCTACTTTTTGACTGCCGCCATAGGCTATGCATGGCAAATTGGGATTGCTCACTCACC
This sequence comes from Notolepis coatsorum, assembly GCF_963971535.1. Classification (NCBI taxonomy): domain Eukaryota; kingdom Metazoa; phylum Chordata; class Actinopteri; order Aulopiformes; family Paralepididae; genus Notolepis; species Notolepis coatsorum. The sequence goes on along the minus strand of NC_140180.1, from coordinate 56,085,797 downwards.
CAGTCATGCAGCATGGGGACGATCTGGCAGGGATGTTTTGTCGAACACATGCACAAGTAGTGTGTAGCATCTCTTTTGATGTGTATGTAACTTATGCTAAATGAACTGCCACTGATGTGGGTTGGCAGCCTGTCCTATAGCAGCCCCCAGGGCTGCCTCAGGGGGTGTGCGAGCAGTGCGGTCGCACAGGGCCTCGCGGGAAGGGGGGCCTCGCAAAATATTTTTTTTTTGCGAGGCCCCCCTTCCCGCGAGGCCCTTTTTCATCACAGACCTAAAATCTAGTTTTGCTTATATGCTTATATATTTCACATTAGACACGTTTGTAGAATGTGTCTGACTTGTTCCTGCCTCTGCGGCTTTGCTGCTCTACAGATTTTAGGATAGTGTTTCCGGGCTCTTCTCGGACACACGAGGTACAGGGATGATCTAGCGCTATTCAGAGGAGCAAGTGGATGTCTTTTCAAAAGCAGCATGGATCAGAAGAAATTACACCGTGGGCCAAGAAAGTCTCCTTCCAACTTTACCATTGATACTGCGTTATGGTGAGTTCATGCAACCTATTATATTCCCGCCGTGGATCTCTCTCTCTCTCTCTCTCTCTCTGGAGCCAAACTGGTCGACTGGCTGTCGTAGTATGGAGTTAGTAGCTAACGGTGTGTGGCCTAGTGTCAGCGCCTGTATTGCTTTTCTCATGTTGTAGTTTCAGTGGTAACAGCATAGCTTGCTTCTGCGTTAGCTAATGGTTAGCGATAGCCGTGTTAGCCAGTTAGCTGTTTAGCTACGACGTTAGCTGCCGGCTGCGCACGTAACGTTAGTTTGATGCTATCAGTTAGCCTAGGCTAGAGTTAGCTGTTAGCTTGTGCTACAACCATTGACATTAGCCGTGAGAATAGCAGGGGGTTCTGGCTTATTTTTGTCCCGCCAGCGAGAGGCCTTTCGTCAACGTGGAGACCTGTGTTGCGGCCTTTCGCCCTGCGTTCCTTGGTGCAGGTAAGATTAATGAAAATGTCATGACATTACCCCACTCTTCCTTCCTTCCCCTCCCGAATGTTTTGTTAATAACGATGTTTTTTTCCAGGCAAAACATATGCTACTTCACAACATTTGGAGATACGACATGTGCTGTGTGTGAATGTTTTGGTCGTTTGTGTAGCTTGGGTAGCGTTGGGCCGTTGGCCAAAGCTGTGTGTGGCCTGGTGTCACAGTACCTGGCTAGCCTATTTAGCTGATGTCGGCCATTGGCTCCTTGCTGCTTTGGTTTCTCTGGTATAGACCCTCTTCTCTTTGGATTTAAGTGTTGATCTTTGTCCTTTTGGATCTCTCATACATGCTCTCTCTCTAACACACACACACATGACAAACACACATGCTCTCTCTCTCTCTCTCTTTCTAACACACACAGTCTGCCTATGGCGGCCTTTCTCGATGGCTAGGCTGTGCTCGCTGAGTCTGTACATAGTCAAGGATCTTCAGTCACAGTGCTCAGGTATTCTGCCACTGTGTACTCTCTGTTTAGGGCCAAATATCATTTCAATGTCTTTCCAATGTGTCTCTCTCTCTCTCTCTCTCTTTGGATTTAAGTGTTGATCTTTGTCCTTTTGGATCTCTCATACATGCTCTCTCTCTAACACACACACACACATGACAAACACACATGCTCTCTCTCTCTCTCTCTCTCTCTCTCTCTCTTTCTAACACACACAGTCTGCCTATGGCGGCCTTTCTCGATGGCTAGGCTGTGCTCGCTGAGTCTGTACATAGTCAAGGATCTTCAGTCACAGTGCTCAGGTATTCTGCCACTGTGTACTCTCTGTTTAGGGCCAAATAGCATTTCAATTTCTTTCCAATGTGTCTCTCTCTCTCTCTCTTTGGATTTAAGTGTTGATCTTTGTCCTTTTGGATCTCTCATACATGCTCTCTCTCTAACACACACACACACGACAAACACACATGCTCTCTCTCTCTCTCTTTCTAACACACACAGTCTGCCTATGGCGGCCTTTCTCAATGGCTAGGCTGTGCTCGCTGAGTCTGTACCTAGTCAAGGATCTTCAGTCACAGTGCTCAGGTATTCTGCCACTGTGTACTCTCTGTTTAGGGCCAAATAGCATTTCAATTTCTTTCCAATGTGTCTCTCTCTCTCTCTCTCTCTCTCTCTCTCTCTGTACACTGTATATTGACTGTAGAACGGGAGCTCTCTCTCGCTCTCTCTCTTGCTATATGTTGACTGTATCATGCCCCGCCTCGGGCAGCGCTATTATTTAAGAATATGTTGACTGTATGAAAAAAAAAATATATATATATATATATTTATATATAATTTTTTTTATTTTTATTTTTTTTTAACCTTTGGGGGGGGGGGGGGGGGGGGGGGGCTCGCGTTTAAATCTCGCACAGGGCCTCGCATTTCTCCCAGGCTGCCCTGGCAGCCCCCCTGTATTTCTACATTCTCTTCTCATTTCTAACTTTGTAGATGTGAAGTGATAGTCTGTTCTTTTATGTACATGTAAATCTTTTTTCATAGCATTCTTTAGCCAGTTAGTCTTGCTAGAATAATGGCCGACAACAATGAAACCAAGTGTCCAAAAAGACAATACATATTTATCTTATTAGTAATCCTGTAATGTAAAAATGTTTCATCTTTATTTATTTTTACGTTTAGAATTGTTTGTGTAGAATTGCTTTTCAGTATACTCTACTCCTGCAAGCATTATTTCTATTGCTTATAATAAATAAATACGTGGAGAAATGGCTTGGTGAGGCAGGCTGAACACGCGCACACCAGGCACGTGCACACATAGAGCCCAAGGGGTGCTTGAGCACCTGCCCTTTTGAGCCTCATAAAAAAGTGCCCTTTTATTAATTTTTTTACCGTTACGCATATAGACTGCCCTTCCAACTGAAAAATGTCAGGATAGAATAAAAATATTAGGTAAAGAGAGAGAGATGCCCCATATTCCATTGCAGTTTGCACGGCCTCCTCAGCGTGCCTCTCCGCGGACCTATATATTTTATGCATAGCGTGGGTGGTGATGATGATGATGATAGAAACCGCTGTGGCGCATACAGTTGAATGCTGGTATTACACTCATTGAGGGACACGAAGAAGTCAAGTCCGATGGGATTTGGGAATCTTAAATACAAATCAGGATTGGAATAAAAAATGCATTTATATTAAACAATACAGAATACAGAACTTCTTGGGGTCTGTAGGGTAAGCACTTATTCCCTCCCCCCTGAAAATGTATGGAGATGTATGGGCCTTTTAAGTCAGTGATAAAAGTGTCTTTCAAGGATTTAATATTCAATATTTGACCACGAAAACCCCCCAAAAAACATAAAAAGGGAGCCCCCCCGCCCGAAAAGGGCCCTTAAAAATTGTGCTTGCGCGCTTCGCGTGGTCGGTTATAACTCACACAGGTATAGTGCCTTTGAGCACCTGCCCCTCTAAAGTCCTGTGCACGTCCATGGCGCACACACACACGCGCCTGCATCACTAAGCTGTTTCTCCACACGTTTCTTTCTAAGAAATATAAATAAATAAAACCAACAATAAATAATATGATAGAGAACAAGACGGTATATGGCATATTAATACAGTCTATTCCACTATACAGTAGCTATATCTGCTGCGATTGGGTTTAGTTCTTATTTATTTATTTTCGGACATGGTTCGTTGAGTCATGACTGTAAATGTAAAACATAAGTGTTAATGATACAAATATTGTTGTATTTATTATCATTATAATAATTTAATTCCGCGGATGTCTGTAGAAGTGACACAATCCCCAAGGACTTCTCCCAAATAAATCACAGGTGCACACCGGTCTGTCCGACTTCGTAAATATAATATAATATAATAATATTAGAGGTGGGCATAGATTACATTTTTTAATCTAGATTAATCTATCTGCAATCCTGGAGTTAATCTAGATTAATCTAGAATAAAATGGCTAAAAAATATATATATCTGCCAAAGGCATTCAAAATATGTGTGTAAATAATGACCAGAGGAGGAGATTTATCCTCTCCTCTTCATCTGAGGAGTCACTAGCTGTTATATCTCCTTGTTCAACAGCATGAACATGTCTCTTCTTTTTGTAATTTCCAGTGTTTTTTTTAAAACCAGACTTATCGTAATTTTATGTGCCCTTTCTTTGATGCCATTTCCATTGTTACACTGATATTGACAGCTCTCTCCAGTGTCAAATCACTCTCTGTCAGTAGTTTCTTCTGTGCACTTTCATTTCTTAATCCACACACAAGCCTGTCTCTCAATGTGTCTTTTAGTGAATCTCTAAATTGGTTGCTCACACACAGACTGCTGCAGAAGCAGGTTTCTCAACAAATTCAGTGCAAGCTCAGTGTAACAGTTCCATTGCTCCACATTGTCATCAAACGGTCTAATATTTCCAATAACCCAAGCCATTTCTGTTGTAAACACTCACGATAGTCCAGTCGATCCTTCCTTTAGTGTGTAAAGTGGATTTCCTCTTCTTGTAGATGTTTCCAAGTGCCGCGCAACAACGTGAGCTAACATGCTAACTCGCTAAGCTAACATGGTAAACAAAGCTCCCGATGGACTTCTTATTTCTTGCATTGCGCAGATTCAGACGTCCTCATCGCCGAATTGTGTTATATCCTGAGGACTTCTTAACCTCAACATGTATAACAATGATTACCGGACCACTACTTTAGTTTGACACATTATTCTGACTACAGCTCAGATACATACTTGTGCAATCACTTCCAGGTACCACAGCGTCACGCTGGGAACTACGGCAAGTATTTAATACAATACATCACACTAAACTAATGTATGGCTCCCAGACCCAACTTTGAGAAATAGATTAACGGCGTCAATTGTATTATCGCGCGATAATAGTCTTGCGTTAACGCAGCACGTTAGCGGCCCAGCTCTAAATAATATACATGTCCGAGTTCGTAAATCCTACAAACAAATTTACAATACGAAGCCGTTTGAGAATGCCAAATAAGTTCATAAATCAAGTTACGAAGGAATTTCTTGGTAACTTTCTCCTATGTGCGTTCGAGAATAAGGACCCTTGTCGGGAGAGGGCCTGAGATTGGCTGACAAGCAATCCCCAAATGCCCCAGCTCTCTCAAAGTTTCCCATAAGTGTGTGAGGCAGAAATGGAGACACACCTGAGATTGAACACACCGTCTTCCCCCAGTTAAGTACCTTTTGTTAACTCAGGCCCCGTTTAGACGGAAACGCTAGCAGGTGAATCCGCAAAAATATTTTTGCTGATGTGCCTTTCGTTTATACGGAAACAGCGTTTTTACGGGGTGAAACCGCAAAAAAGTGAGACTACCTTCCAGGGTGGAATTCCTAGAAACGCAAAAGCTTTGCAATCTCGTCTAAACTATCAAAACGTATAAATCTGTTAAAACGATGACGAAAGGGTTGTCACGGCTCTGGTCGCGCGTACTGCTTACGTCACAGGTAGCAGGTATGCGCCAGTAGCCGAGACGTAAACAAAGCAAGTATGTCTGACTTATATCAACGGAGATCACCTGAAGGCTACATTGGCAGTACTTTTAACCCCTTCACTGCCACACGACAGAAGGTTACCCCTTTACTATCACACAACCGGCTGTCGTGTGGCAGTGAAAGGGTTAAATACACAATAATCTGTCCCGCGGCGTGAGACCCGTGAGTGGACCCACTGTCTGTGAGTGACTCTGCTTTGGTGCAATCACATTCCCCATCCACAGTCTGCGAATCAGAGGCAGAGTAGGGCGGGTCTTCACAGCACGTCATGTGGCATATGCGCCAATCGTGTGACAGCGGGTCTCCGTCGTTACAGCGTCGTCTGCACGGAGAATTCCACTCCAAAACGCTCGTCTAAACGTAAAATTAAAAGTGAAACCGCAAGATGACTTTTGCGGTTTCTGTTCACAAAACGCTCGTCTAAACGGGGCCTCAGTGTGTGTGGTTGGATGTTGAACTGAAGACAGTACTGTAAGTCTCTGATAGAGCTCTCACCTTGATTAGGTGTTTTGATTCTGTAGAATGACCAGACGGAATTGACAAAGGACGTAATTTTTCACATGAATGCACATAAATGCACCACTGTCTGCCTTTCTACCCGGTGTATTTTGTTGGACCAATGATCCTGTGTTGATTGGGCTTTATAACCCAGGGCAGCAACCTTCGGCAGTTTAATTTATTTTGTTTCTTTTCCCATTCCCATGCCCTTGTCTGCTTGCTCGACACACAGTGGTCCATTAGGGTGGCGGGGACACCTTTCATGGTCATAGCAGCGGTACCATATGCCCCACTTGCCATTGTGTAATCAGAGGCATTTGATTGAGTGCATGTTTAGCCCTGTTACTGTCTACTACCAGTGTCAAACCTGTGTGGCTCATATTTAACCCCTTAAGCCCGATCAGCCTGATACCGGGCCGAGATTTATTTCACATCATGAATAGATCAATACAGTCTGTATTAATTCATGTTGTGTTTCTTTTTCAACTGTATCCAAGAGTAAAGACTAGGGATGTCCAATATTATCGGCCTACCGATATTATCGGCCAATATTGGCGGCCGATATTTGCCTTAAAATGTAATATCGGTCGGGTATCGGTAAAAAAGCCAATATATCGGTATCGGTTGATATTGGTATCGGAAATTAAGAGTTGGACAATACCGGTATATCGGATATCGGTAAAAAAGCCAATATCGAACATCCCTTGTAAAGACCCTAACCCTATCAAAACAGCAGTCAAAGTGTATATTTTCAGCACTACGTTTGTTTACCGTTCATTTGAAGTGTTATTATGAGCGGAATATGAGTTCATATAATTATCTGTGCATTGCATCGGAAACCAGATGAGATAGACGCGAGGAAATTACACCGTCATTCATGTTTGTAATCGTAAGAAAGAGTTGACCCAGGGCTTTCGATGGACATCAACATTTCATAAAACTACACTACCCAGCTGACACCAGCCCCCAGTCTTCAGCACCATGGACAGCGACGCTGTCACAAAACGGACCATACAAGTTGGATACACTACACCAAAGTGTAGAAAAACTACTTTCCAAATAATGGATTGTCCAAATGTCGGGTTATAATACGAAAGTGTCCTTTATAGAAGTTTACCGGTGCAGTTACATTACATTTCTCTACTTCACTGGCGCTCTCTGTGATCTAGTCGATTGATTATAGTATCACTCACCCTAGCGCTGCTGCCATCAGTTAAACATAATGACGCGTTCCTTACATCTCCGCGGCTTCAATATCAGCATCCAAATCATCCATCAGACTTATAGCTGTTCTATTTCACTGTCAGGTTCCAACAAACTGTCTTCTTTAACTCCCAGCAGTACATCCAATAAAGTGATCAAGTGATCAACATCCAGAGTTTCCACGACAATTTCAATGTCCATCTGATTCAAAACTCATGTAGTAACACCTCTGATTGCGCCCCGCTTTCTTCTCATTCTTTCAATTTTAGTCCGACGTTCGTCTTCACCCATTCTAGAGCTATCCAAAACGTTCATATCTCCCGGGTTTCGGCAGTTGATCTCATCATGATTTAAATTAATAGGCTTGTTTGAGATTGGCGATTGGCGAGGCCGGCGCAGGTGCACTGCATCGCGCTGGGTTGTGAATAACAAGTTAACTCATTGCTGCCTGCTTGCCTGAACTTATATATGCGCAAATAGAAACATGTATACCGACCTGGCCTGCTTCGGAGTTCAGTGGCCTGACTGCGGGCACAAACAAACAAATTTTAAAATAAAAAAAGCATTTGCCAGTCTGCCAGGGCAGCCAGGCCATGCCAGTCTGCCAGGCCACCGGGAAAACTCCTGGTGCTCCCGATGGCCAGTCCGCTAGTGCCAGCCCCTGTCTAAGCTGTTATTTTGTTTCTTTTCCTTTATGTGAACGTCTACAAAATAACCGTGTTGCAATCTGCTGAGAAATGGTGGAGCTATGGACATTATAGAAAAGTAACTGTACTTTACTGTTACGATTGGGGTAGTGAGGGAAGGCGATGAGAGCTCAGTTGCGGACAGGAATGGAGGAGGCAGAGACGGCAGGATAACGTGAATACATATAGACTTTACTGAAAGACGACACGTTACAAAACGAAAAACAGCCGAGCTGGCGCTAATACACGAAGAACTGATGCACGAGAACAAAAGCGGAATACTTAAACTACTTACAACACTTAGTACAAAAACAGCAAGGCACGGGAGAGATGACAGCAGGCACGACGGGCAAGGGAACACAGTGGTAACTGGGGGGTAACATGGAGGGATGACGCCACAACCAGAAGAGAGGAAGAAACACACTTAAATACCAAGACTAACGATGATGTGTCCGGATGGCAAAATGCAGTACTGTATCTACAAAAAAACCTGTAAATCATCTGCCCTTTATTAATTTGCTTACATTTTGTGTACACTTGATTTCAAGAAGGTGCAAAATGATTTTTCATGTCTGGTCAATGTTAGCATGTTGTTGTTCACCGTCAAAGATGGAAAAATAATAATAATAGATTTTCTCCTTTGGTTCATTACAATTTACTCAAGCATAGTAACAGACAGGGCCGCCTGGGAGAAATGCGAGGCCCTGTGCGAGATTTAACGCGAGGCCCCCCCCCCCCCCCCCCCCCCCCCCCAAAGGTAAAAAAAAATAATAATAATTATATATATATATATTTTTTTATACGGTCAACATATTCTTAAATAATAGCGCTGCCCGAGGCGGGGCATGATACAGTCAACATATAGCAAAAGAGAGAGCGAGAGAGAGCTCCCGTTCTACAGTCAATATACAGTGTACAGAGAGAGAGAGAGAGAGAGACACATTGGAAAGAAATTGAAATGCTATTTGGCCCTAAACAGAGAGTACACAGTGGCAGAATACCTGAGCACTGTGACTGAAGATCCTTGAGCACAGCCTAGCCATCGAGAAAGGCCGCCATAGGCAGACTGTGTGTGTTAGAAAGAGAGAGAGAGAGAGAGAGAACATGTGTGTTTGTCATGTGTGTGTGTGTTAGAGAGAGACTATAGCATGTATGAGAGATTCAAAAGGACAAAGATCAACACTTAAATCCAACAAGAAGAGGGTCTATACCAGAGAAACCAAAGCAGCAAGGAGCCAATGGCCGACATCAGCTAAATAGGCTAGCCAGGTACTGTGACACCAGGCCACGTGACACACAGCTTTGGCCAACGGCCCAACGCTACCCAAACGACCATTCACACACAGCACATGTCGTATCTCCAAATGTTGTGAAGTAGCATATGTTTTGCCTGGGAAAAAACATCGTTATTAACAAAACATTCGGGAGGGGAAGGAAGGAAGAGTGGGGTAATGTCATGACATCGTACCTGCACGAGGAACGCAGGGCGAAAGGCCGCAACACAGGTCTCCACGTTGACGAAAGGCCTCTCGCTGTCGGGACAAAGCTATGGCCAGAGCCTTGTCATGGTGCAGGCCCGACTACATCTTCTGTCAAAGATGATGTCGTAGTCAGAGTGCCAGGGCCTGCTATTCTCAAGGCTAACTGATAGCATCAAACGAACGTTCCCAGCTAACGCTAAACAGCTAACTGGCTAACAGTTAGCTCAATCAGGCACCTGGCTGTATGTAGTAGCCGCATAGCTTGCTTCTGCGTTAGCTAACAGCTAACAAGCTATGCGGCTACTGTCTACATACAGCCAGGTGCTCTCACCAGGCACACACAGTTAGCTACTAGTAGTACTATATATTAGCTAGTCGACCAGTTTGGCTCCAGAGAGAGAGAAAGATAGATAGGTCAGGTCCACGGCGGGTATATAATCATAGGTTGACTCACCATAACGCAGTATCAATGAATGCGGCGCGGCGGCGCCAATGGTAAAGTTGGAAGGAGACTTGGCCCACGGTGTAATTTCTTCTTCTTCTTCTTCTTCTTCGAGTACTTTCCGGCAGACTGGACACCTTTCGGCGTATTGCTGCCTAACAGATTTATCTGCTCACAAGTTCTCTTCTCCTTCTTTTGAAAAGACATCCACTCGCCTCGCTCCTCTGAATAGCGCTGAATTAGATAATCCCTGTACCTCGTGTAGCCTTTAGCTAAGCTAGCTACTAGCCGACATCATCATGGCTATATCCCGACTGAACCACACGTTAGCACTCAATATTATAACGTAGCTAAAGCTAACTAGCTGTCCCTGTCTTTAGCTGGGATGGCTAGCCTGACTGAACTGTCTAACATGCAACAACTTTCATCTTCAGTCCATCTGCCGAACAATGTCCTCTTCATCTTGGCTGGCATAACCTCCAATGCTGCACGCGCGAAATAGTCAGACTCTACCTTACCTGTAACCCCTCCCCTCATTGAAACCAATTCTGCTGCAAGCCTCAGAGCTGCCTCCAATAGTGTATCTGCAGAGCCAATAGTGTATCTGCAGAGCCGCAGAGCCAGGAACAAGTCAGACACATTCTACAAACGTGTCTAATGTGAAATATATAAGCATATAAGCAAAACTAGATTTTAGGTCTGTGATGAAAAAGGGCCTCGCGGGAAGGGGGGCCTCGCAAAAAAAAAAAATAAATAAATAAAAAAATAAAAAAAAATAAAAAAAAATAAATAAAAAATATTTTTAATTTTTTTTTAATTTTTATTTTGCGAGGCCCCCCTTCCCGCGAGGCCCTGTGCGACCGCACTGCTCGCACACCCCCTGAGGCGGCCCTGGTAACAGACATAATATTTCAAGATCAATAGATGTCCCTAGAACCCTAGATGTACCAATAACATGCTAATGGACCTTGTAGAAGTGGAGCAATCTTCCATTTACCTGGGTATGTACTTTTAGGCACATTTTCTGAAAATATGGCTAGGGTTTAAGAGGTACAATTTGACGGAGATAAAAGAATCTCCTGATTCAGATACAATTTAACACAAACGGTTCGTCAGCATATTTTCACACCACCAACAAAGTAGGTTGGTCCGTTGTCTTGGAATGGATTTGGTGCAAGTTGTAATTTCTGCCTGTCTCTGTCTCCAACACTTGACCGAAAGTCCGACAAAACTGTTAATAATACAGTCGGACTATCTTACAATAATTAACATATTTACAAGTCGTCTTAAATTTTGCAAATAAGGAGACAGATAGAGAACATTTCAAAAGCACTCAAAGCATTGCCAATATCTCCATTTCAACCTATTTCTGAATTGTGCAACATTTGGGGATTTTCTAAAGAATCGTGACCTCCAAACCGACCTACCTGGTGCAGAGTCACATTTGTCCAGTGAGGATAATAGGCCAGACCTGAGATGAGTCAGGACAAGCAACTGAGTGCAACTGGCATGATGGAGGTGGGAACAATTGCCTTGGCTACTGACAGATGTACGTTAGGAACTCAGTCAGCTGCTCGGGGCCACGACTGGGGTTGCCATCAGGGCCAACAGCTTTACTAGCATTAGTCCTGCTCAGTGCAGCACACATGTCAGTGGAGGAGAGAGTAAGGGGTTAGTGCTCCTGGTTGTCCCTGTCAAGGCAGGCATAACAGTTATTAAGCTCATCAGGGAGGGAGAGGTCAGTGGTTGGGCGAAGGTTATAATCTATAATGGCCTGGATGCCCTGCCAAATGCATCAAGGGTCAGAGTTGTTGAGGTGCCCCCCCATACTTAGCTTGTGGCTGTGCTTGTCCCATTTGATACCCTTTTCAGACTAGCCCTGGCTGAACAGTAGGCTTGTACATCACCAGATCTAAAGGCGGTGTCATGTGGCTTTAGCAGTACAAACCTGTAACAATTTAAAACTGAAAGAATTCACTTTGTGGTCCCGAGAGGCAAGGACTATTAATTATTGATAAGAAAGATTAATATAAGACATATAAAGGAGACAATTCTATAAGTTCAGTATGATCATTTATTACAGCATTGTTACAAGATTGGATAAATAGAAAGAGAGAGAAACGGTGAAAGAGAGAGGGGGAGGGAGGGAGAGGGAAAGCAGAAGAGAGAGAGGAGGGGGTAGGGGAGAAAGGGAGCAGGGCCAGCTAAGCCAGAGGAGACGGGTCAAGAAAGTGAGGCAAGAGAGAGAGGAAGAAGATGGCAGTTTCCTTATAACTAGCACAAACAAAGAAGTCATATTACTATAGATGCATATTCATGTATGTGGATCCTGATGGTGACGTCCCCTAAAGTCGATGCCTACATGGTGATTGGTCCGAGCAGCTCTGTGCTCATACTGCTGGTGCATATATATCATGGACCGTTGACTTTAATTGTCATTAGGGTGGCTGAAAACAGTGTAAAGAATGTGACCACAGGATGTAATCAATTAACTTCCTAACAAAACCTCTCTGTTCATCCACGGCTTCTGAGTGGGGAATGTAGTAATCCATTTGAGGGTGTTACTGTCAAATGTTAGACTTGATGTAGTCCAAAACAGAAGAGGTGTATGAATCGATGTCTGTGTGGGAGTCCAGGGTGGCAAATGTTTGTGTTGAAAATGGTGCTGCAGTTCAGAGTCTGCACCCTCAGGCCATAATGTAACTGTTTTAACCTATTAACCTAATTAAGCCCGACGGGTCTGGTACCGGACCCAAAATTACATCACGCCATAAATCCATCTAGTATAGACTGTATGAAATAATGTTGCTGCATTTATTTTTTTAAAGACCCTAACCCTGTCAAAACAGCAGTGTATATTTTCAGCAATACGTTGTGTTATTAGTGAAATATGAGTTTTGGAAATCTAGTCCGAAACAGGCGAATATTGATGGTAGGAAATGTGAGGCACCATTTTGTTTGTATATGAGGAGAGGAGACCCAGGGCTTTGGAATTTCGAAAAAAGACACTACCCAGCTCAAGCCAGCTCCTGTCAATCATGTGACTTGTGGATAAAAAAAATTATCTCCCACAAACCTGAACGTTATTGGCATAAATTAGAACACAGTTAGTTTCTCTACCTTTCTGTGAACGTCTAGCAAAAAACGGCTTTGCAATGTGTTCAAACCTCTGTAACTCTTACATTAGCACTCAGAGTGATTCTTCATGTTGTGGAAGAAAGTTCAGAATATTTCCTTTCAAAAAGAGACCAGACTCATGCCTGTGCTATAAGTGGTTCAAGAATAAATAGCAAATTACTTATGCAATCGTCAGCCGTTTTATGCAAAACTAGCCACATGCTTGCCCGTTGCATAAGAGGTTAATTGTTATATCTCATTACTGGCTATCGCGTCTGGCTCTGCCATATTGAGATAACCCGTTATCTCCACGCACCTAGCGTGCACGCAAAACAAAAAAATTCACCCACTTGCACGTGACCACGCCACTCCCATGCATCTCCCTATATGACGCCGGAAATGGTCATGCTCACCCTTCCTCATTTCGTTTCCAAAACGCGGAAGTAGCAGTGCACTTCGTGAACTGGTTGTTATGAAGCGTAAGGAGAAATTACACAATGTTGAGTATTCGCCAGAAGTTCACCAGCCCCCGGAACAGTCTCGACACATCCTAACAGCGCAGCGGTCCTGTCTTGGGTTTTCCTCGTCTCGTGACAGCGGACCGAGGGACGTCGCGCGACGGTTAGCAGTCGAGCTTAGTCGCGCACAGGTAGGGCCTGCGCTAGCAGGCGTTGGTACTGGCATGGGTAATACTCCTCGGTGTCTCGTGAGACGCCCGGTTGATGCAGGGGCGGACCTTCCTACAGGCGATATAGGCGGTCGCCTAGAGCGCCACCCAGAGGGGGACGCCAAAAAAAAAAAAAAAAAAAAAAAAAAAAAAAAGATTTTTTTTTTATTTTTATTTTTTTTCTCTGTTCAGTTTTGGCGCCCCCCTCTATATCTGCAACCATTATATTTACATAAAAAAAATTCTAACATAAGGGAAAATGAGCCAAAAATCTAAAACGGTCGGTCGGTCTGAGCCTCAGCTTTAGGTGTTCACAGTCAGAACATGCTAGAGCACTGTGCAAGTGCATTGATGGGTATCGGTCAAGTGTTTATAGAATTGAGCATTGAGGAAAGAAAGACTAACGTTAGAGAACTATGAAGAGGCAAAAGCCATCCAGTTTAAAAAGAGAAGAAAAGAGAAGACGAGAAACGTGCCAAGGTGAAAGGTATGCAATTTTGTACAACTCCCAAGACCTGCCACACCAAGAGCTGATGAAGCAAGCAGAGGCACTTGTACACACCTTAAACCATGGAGGGCAATCTGATTTGGATGGGAAGGAGCTGGCTCAGGAGTTGGACAATTTGATGTGATTGATGACTTTGCAGCGAGGAAGGCCAGAAGGATTGCACTGTAAATGGAAACAAGTAGGAGCTACAGGCTAACCTTGAAGTGTGATGATAGGGAGTGGAATGTAAATAGTTCTTTAGACAAAGTGAATTTGTCATTTTTATTTATTTGTTTGTTTATTTAGCATATTATATTTTGATTATATATGTGTAACATATTTTACAATACATAACCTTTTAAAGCAAATTTGCACGTTATTTTATTGTTTGTTATTATTATTATTGTGTGTTAGCTAAGTTGTTTATTTGTTTTAATTCTTTAGTGTGCATTTTAAATGTATTCTTAGCTCTGGTGGTGAATCTCGCCTAGGGCGCCAAATGTGCTAGGTCCGCCCCTGGGGTGATGTATTGATGCGGGGGGCGGGATATTTGGATGAACGTGGTCTTCATTGATTGATTGATTGATTGAAAAGTTTATTAACAGATTGCAGAATGGGTACAGTACAGTACAGCTCAATACATACAATTGTTAAGGGGATGCAGACCAGAGAAAGACTTTCGTCTTGTTTACATCAGGGTCCCCCATTTTCAATTCATCATAACATATATGACATACATAACATACAGATAGACAGTACTGCTACATCTATACATTTATGACATATCAGATTTGCAAATACAGTACTGTTTGTGATACAAAAGTGTCCAGAAAAGGAGTGTATATACATTTGGCATAGAAACTGTACATTGGAGGAGGTTGGTTGGGTGGGGTGGGGTTGGGTGGGTTGGGTGAGGGCTGTACATTGGAGGTGGGGGGGGGGGGGGGGTTGGGAAGGGGACACACACACATTTTACACTGTACATTGGAATATTGACAAAGCCTTACTTGGTCATTTACTGTACAACTAGGTTAGGACATTTGTAGGAGCCAGTTTCGAATTGCAGTCTCACGTAGGTGTTTTTTGAGAGTGTTTTTGAAGGTGGGTAGTGATTCACATTCCTTTACAGCTTTAGGCAGGGCGTTCCACATTGATGTGGCATAATTGCGAAACGTGTTTAGTCCCTTGTTTGAGCCGAATCTGGGTTTTACATGATTTGTGGAGCTCCCTCTGGTGTTGTGATCGTGGTATTCACTGACCTTTGGGAAGTATTTTGACATGTACATGGGTACCTTGGTCGCGTAGTGTATCTTGTAGACCAGGCCCATTGCAAGTTGCTGTACTCTGTCGTCTACTCTAAGCCATCCTATGTTGTCAAAGTGGGCAGGGGTGAGGTGGGTTCTAGGAGTCAGGTCAAGTAGTAGTCTGACTAGCTTGTTTTGAGATGTTTGTAATTTGTTTTTTAGTGCCTTTGAGGTGCTTTGGTACCATGAGGTGCAAGCATAGTCGTAGTACCCTTGAATGAGTGCTCCTGCTAGAGTCTTCAGGGTATTCTTGTTTACCAGAGAGGAGATCCGGTACAAGAATCGCGTTCGTTGGTTGACTTTTTTTATTACATTGGATGCCATTTTGTCACAGGAAAGATTAGCCTCTAGGATGGAACCCAGGTAGGTCATTTCATCTTTCCTTGTGATAATATTGTCACCCACTGTAACCGAGAAGCCGTCGGTCTTGCTGAGTTTGTTATTTGAACCGAAGAGAATGGACTCTGTTTTGCCCATGTGTAATGATAGTTTGTTGTCGGCGAGCCATATGCAGATTTTGCCTAGTTCCGAGCTGAGGGCTTTTTCAACCTGTAACTTGTTCTTGTCAGAGACCAGCAGGGCTGAGTCGTCCGCAAACAGGAACAAGTTGCAGTCACAAGCTGACGACATGTAATTTGCATAAACACACTGTTTGATGTTTTTCCAAGTATCCTTGTATGCTAATGCTAAGATGTTTGGGGCTCCGTTCTCATGTACCCTGCAGGGGTTGTCAACACTTTTCCCTCCTTTTTTTTTTTTTTTATTGATCTTTTCCCCCCTCCTATTTCTTCCGATTTTCTCCCATCCCAACGTTAGTCGTTATGCCAATTCCCAATACCCTTCCTGGTCGCTGCGCACTTACCCCCCACAGTCGGTCTGGGAGAGTGGAGGCTACCACGTGCTTCCTCCGACACACGTCCAGCCAATCAACCGCTTCTTTTCACCTGGCAGCGCGGATTCTCACTGATAGGGGGTAGCGTGTGGAAGGATCACACTATCCCACTTAGATCCTATCCGCGCTTAGCAGGCGCCCCGACCGAACTGTAGGAGTCGCTGTTTACAATGACCCGGACCCACCCCGCCAGCTTCTCCCACCCTCTAATACTGCCAATTTTATTAGTGTGAACGGCCAGCCAAACTGGTGACAACCCCGGAGCTGTGAGCTGGAGCCGCTCCCGGGTTGGTGACGAACGCAATCTCCGTTACGCCACCTGACCGCCCTACTTTTCCCTCCTCTTAACCGTTTCATTGCTGAAGGTCAATCGGTGTCTGATGTTGAGGGTTTTGCTGAGGCTTTTTTACCCTTTACACGGGTGGATGGGCTGATGAGTGATGACGGGGCTCAGGACAGGTGTGCCGTGCTTGGAGAAGCAGGTAGCATCGGTCCTTTGCACTGGCATGGTTGAACGGTATCCCACCCGGAAGTCGACGCCGGAGGGCGAGTTGGCCCGGCAGGTGGCTGAGTGGGCTGATGAAGCTTAATGCCGCGTTCACGTTACGTGGGAAGAAGCGGAAGAACCAGCTTCCGAATGGGAAAAACCATTCACGTCAGCCTCCTAGTGGTAATTCCTACTAGGACATATGGGATTTTTGTATAGACCCCGATATCTCCCACTTCGCGTCACGAATTGTGGAAGTATGGATGTGGGCGTTTCATCGAGTCAACGCGTGAAGGCTTCCTAGTTGTAGCAATGAGATATCCTCTGGTTCTTCCGCTTCTTCCCACGTAACGTGAACGTGGCATTATATCGCCGCAGGACAGAATTTAGCAGCAACCAATAACATTGCTCAATTGGCTGCTTTTCTGTCCAAAATGGTGTCGGGTGGTGGGGCCGCAACAGTGTTGCAGACACTCTGCCTTTATGCTTCTGCAACATCGACGCGCAGCCTATGCAACATTGTACCCCGGATGTAGCTAGCCCAGGTGGCCAAAAAGTTCTGGCCCATTAATGGCCCGTATCCGGCAGGCCGGAAGAAATTCCGGTTGCCGGAATCGGCCCATAATGCCGAATGACTGACTGCCCGGAACCGCCGGAAGCGGTCCAGGTCCGGGGTTGACGGAATCGGCCCAGAATGCGGAATGACTGACTGCCCGGAATCGGCCCAAGTACACTGGGCCAGGTCCGGTTTCCGGAAGCCTAGCCGACACTGCCAGCATTGGCCGGAATCACCCCAGATAAACTACCAGAACTTGCCAATGCAATACTGGTACTACACAGTAAATTCCGCAGAGTAAATCTTACTCAAACTGAGTACATTTTACTCAAACTGAGTAAAATTTTTCTCAGTTTGAGTAAAATGTACTCAGAGTCAGTTTGAGTAAAATTTACTTGCGAAATTTACTGTTTACATGATTATGCTGGCTACCTGGGAGGTTCCCTAGATAGATGAAACTTCCCTTCTCAACCAACCCATTGATAACAAGCAGACACAGGGCTCTGATTTGTCCCCTTTAGCTGCGGGCGGAGGCCTTCCAGTGAAGCGCAAGCGGCCCCACGTTTCGCTTCTCATGGTGACAGGGGCTGACACCCAGTTGCTAGCTAGGCCTGGGTCTGTCTATGAGAATGCTCTACTGTCAAGCGGCTCCCACATCACACGTCCTGCGTCTGTGTTTGGTGAGCCTGGTGTTGTATCTGTCGACGGAGCAGGGCTCCCTGTATCTACAATTTTTTGTCAGATGGGGAACTCTAGGCCCAGGAGGTTGCAGGGTGGGTTCCCCCAGCCCCGCCCTCGCCAGGCCGGGTATTACGCTAGTGCCTCCCCCGACCGAAAGACCGGCGGTGGTCAGTCAGGCACGCGTAATTTGGGTGGTAGTAATATCACTACAGGGCTACGGTGTGTAGGGACTCACCCTATCGGGCAGCATGGGGACCACACACCTTGCATGTCCAGCTGCAGAGCAGGCTGTCCTCAGCAGTCTATGCTGGGAAGATGCTCAGTGGGGGAGCTTATGTCACCAGGGGTGATGGCCTCTCTCCCCGTACCAGGCCGGCCCTTTCGGTCGGGGTCCCCCCTTGGGTGCGATTGCCTCGTTGGTAGAGTCAGGGTGCGATATCCCGGCTCCGCGAGACACCCTGCTTGCGCGGTTAGCGAGTACAGGGTTGGCAACACACAGCGGGTGGGACCGGGCCACCTATCTACGGTTCCTAGCGGACCAGCGCCAGTCGGCTGCGGGTGCGCTTTGGGATTATCATCACGTATGGTTACAGGAGTGCCATATGTCGAGGTGGATGAGAACGCTGAGGCGGGGGCTTGTGTTGCAGTTTGCACAACCCCACCCTTTTGTACAGACCCTTTTGTCAGGGTCTGCAGCGGTGACAGCTCTGGCCGACGAGATCCAATCTCTGTTGTGAAGCAGGCCATCGTCATGGTCCCAAGGGAGGATGCGATGTGTGGCGTTTACTCCCTGTATTTTCTGGTGCCCAAGAAATCGGGAGGTGTCAGACCTATACTGGACCGGAGGAGTGCCGGAGAAGCACCGAGCGATGGGCTAATGATGGCGATGATAATGAGAGGACTACCGGAGCTGTACAAACCGTTCACACTCCTGGTAACACACGGTTCAACGGACATTACGTTGGGACAATTCAAGGCTAAGTTAAGGAACTTCGAGGCCTCAGAAGACAATATATATAAAATATAGTTTTAAGAGTTTTGTCTGTACCAACAGTAGGTGCATTTAATGTGTATGACCGTCAGTCACTTATAGACATCGGATTACGGGAAACTTACCGATTGGATTACTCCCTGGATCAGCTTTCCGAACCGCAGCAATGGCCTGTGGAGATTCTCAGAACAATGGGACCAGATCCTGACCCCAGGAACAAAGGAACCACCAGACGGCGTGGGAAGAGAGCTGGGATCCGTAACAGGCTGAGATCCAGACGACACCGAACGCCACTACCCAGTATATTGCTAGCCAATGTACAATCAATTGACAATAAACTGGACGACATCCGAGCAAGGATTCAATACCAAAGAGACGTTAGAGACTGTAACATTCTCTGCTTCACCGAGACGTGGTTGACGCCGGACGTCCCAGACCACGCCATACAACCGGCCGATCACTTCTTCATCCACCGCAAGGACAGATCAGCATTGTCCGGCAAACAGCGTGGAGGAGGTATTGCCTTCATGTTTAACAACAATTGGAGCGATCCAGCTAACGTGAAGGAATTATCGAACCACTGCTGCCCAGACCTGGAATATATAACCATCAAGTGTCGTCCTTTCTTTCTCCCGAGGGAGTTAACGGCGATCGTCCTGGTCGGAGTGTATATTCCACCGCAAGCCAGCAATAATGTCACGCTCTCCAGACTCCACGACAAGGTAAATAGAATCCAAGCGCCGAACGTTAACGCCGCCATTATAGTGGTGGGTGATTTCAATAGCGCCAATCTGAGAAAGGTCTTACCTGACTTCTATCAGCATGTGACTTGTAACACCAGAGGCGGTAACATCCTAGATCACTGTTACACGCAATTCAAGGGTGGCTACAAGGCTCATTCTGCGAGTGGCTTTGGTAAGTCAGATCACACGGCCATTTTTCTTTCACCAAAGTACAAACAGAGAATCAAAAGCACTCCTGTAGTCTCGCGAGAGGTGCAGAAATGGGATTTGACGTCAGAGGAGACGCTCCAGGCTGCGTTTGACTGCACAGACTGGAGCGTGTTCCGCGACACAGATAACATTCATGTCTACACGGAGACAGTGCTGGACTATGTTCGAAACAATCCCCACTACCACAATGAGAGTTTACCCAAATCAAAAACCCTGGGTAGACAAATCCGTCCGTGAAGCTCTGAGAGCGCGCACCAAAGCATACAACGACGGCCTAGTGGCAGGCAACATGAATGACCACAAGGTGGCGCGATACAACGTAAGGAGGACAGTGACAGAGGCCAAACGGCGCTACAAGGATAAAATCTAACTCCAGTTTGAACAGGCTGACTCTAGAGCTATGTGGCAGGGGCTCAAAACGATGACAGACTACAAAGGCGCCTCCCTCAAACTGAACAGTGACATCTCCTTAGCAAATGACCTCAATACCTTCTATGCGAGGTTTGATGCTGGTAATAACAACACCAGCCCACAAGCCACGGCAATGGGGGGGGGGGGGGGGGGGTCTGCTGCTGATGGAGACTCAGTGTTCAGGGTAACAGAGCATGAGGTGAGGCGGACCTTTAAAAAAGTGAATATCAGGAAGGCAGCAGGTCCGGACGGCATCCCCGGCCGCGTCCTAAAAGTCTGTGCCGACCAACTGGCCCCGGTATTCACTGACATATTTAACCTGTCCTTAGAACAGGCTGTCATCCCCACCTGCCTGAAGAAGTCCACTATTATCCCTGTACCCAAAAAATCCAAGCCTGCTTGCCTCAACGACTACCGCCCTGTAGCTCTCACCTCCATAGCCATGAAGTGCTTTGAGAAGCTAGTAAAGGGCTACATCTGCTCCTCCCTCCCCATCAACATGGACCCCCTGCAATTTGCATACCGCCCCAACAGGTCCACGGAGGACGCCATAGCCCATGTGCTGCACACAGCAGCATCACACCTGGACAAGAGGCAGGGGAACTATGTGAGAATGCTATTCATCGACTACAGCTCGGCATTCAATACCATAGTCCCCTCCATACTCATAGCCAAGCTCAGGGACCTGGGCTTGAACTATGACCTCTGCCAGTGGGTCTTGGACTTCCTGACGGGCAGACCCCAGGTGGTGAGAGCAGGCAACTGCACCTCCTCATCCATCACCCTCAACATAGGGGCCCCCCAGGGCTGTGTTCTGAGTCCCCTCCTCTACTCCCTGTACACACATGACTGTGTGGCTCAGCGGAGTAGCAATACAATCATCAAATTTGCTGACAACACAGTGGTGGTGGGCCTGATCTCTGCCAACGACGAGAGGGCCTACCTGGAAGAGGTCAAGGTCCTGGCGGGATGGTGCCAGGAAAACAGCCTCTCCCTGAACGTCAGCAAAACAAAGGAGATGATTGTGGACTTCAGGAGGTCGGGGGTCAAGGACTACAGCCCCCTCAGCATCGACGGGACACCGGTTGAGAGAGTCAACAGCTTTAAGTACCTCGGAGCCTACATATCCGAGGACTTGACATGGACCACACACATTGACAGTGTTGTGAAGAAGGCACGACAACGCCTCTACTTCCTCAGGCGCCTAAGGAAGTTCCAATTCAGTCAGAAGATCCTTAAGAACTTCTACTCATGTACAATAGAGAGCATCCTGACTGGCAACATCACCTCCTGGTTTGGGAATAGCACTGCACAAGACCGAAGCAGACTACAAAGAGTGACACGTTCAGCCGAACGCACAATTGGAGGGGGGCTCCCCACCCTCAAGAACATTTACAACAAGCGTTGCAGGGGCAAGGCTAAGAGAATCATTAAAGACTCCAGTCACCCGAACAACTGCCTCTTTGAACTGCTGCGGTCAGGCAAGCGATACCGGAGTCTCAAGGCGAGCACAGAAAGACTCAGAAGAAGCTTCTATCCCCAGGCCATCAGGCTGCTAAACGAACAATGAACACTACACAACAACAACCATCAAACGCACATAGCACACACATCCACACGCACACACTCACTTTAAACAAACACACTGTAGCACCCACTCCACACACTTTATAGCACACACTCACTTTAAACAAACACACTGTAGCACCCACTCCCCACACTTTATATTTATTGATGAAGGATTGCACTACAACTCGTACACCTTACTGTAAATTGTACCTAAATTGTACCTCATCCCATTTCTGCTTTGCACTATATAGTACTGTACATTAGTACACTGCATAGTATTGTATATTATATGGTAACTCAGTTACGTCTATTCTGCATCGAACATTGTACATATGTCTATACTGAACACTGTGACCTCATGTTCTACTTCTAAATTACATGCTATACTATGTTATTTGATACTATCTTGTCTAGCACAGTCTCTGGAGCGTAACAGTAAGAAGCATTTTGTATGAAAGTATTCTGTACTTCTGTATGACAACTATTAAAGAAACTTGAAACTTGAAACTTGACACCCACCCAGCCGCCGCGGAGGAGGGGGAGAGGGTGCTAAAGGCCCGAGAGACGCCAAGAGAGAGAACCAGGACCACGACGGAACTGGCGTGTTGGCGATGCGGAGATAAAGGCCATCGGAGAAGCGAATGCACAAAGACTGTCTGGTGTAGCTTCTGCAAATCCACGGGGCACACAGACAGAGCGTGCATGAAGAAACACAACCAGAGCGCGCGATACACGCATGGACAAGATAGAGGCCACGGACAAAATGGCGACTACAAGCGAGACGAAAGCCACGGACAAAATGGCAGCTACAGACGAGATGGAGGCCACGGACAAAATGGCGACTACAGACAAGATAACGGCTGTGGACAGGATGACGACAGCGTACACGACGGCGGCGACTATCGACGTGAGATGAATCGAGATGACGCCCAGAGAATCGATGGCGGCAACGATCGACGCGAGGCGAGACGAGACGACGCCCGGAGGATAACGGGACAAGAAGACTGCGCTTTTGGAGCGCGGGCGGCAGGCATCGCTGGACCGGCCCAGCTGCAGCGGGCCCAGAGAAGGGGACTGATCGTGGACACGGGCGCGTCGTCCCATGTCATCAACGACAGGAGTCGGTTCAAGAACTTTGACAACACTTTCCACTCGGAGAGGCACTGCATGGAGCTGGTGGACGGTAGACGCATCTACGGATTGGCACAACAGAGGGGAGACGCACAGGTATGCCTCACGGACAGCAAGGGGCGCCGGCGTACGGTGACGCTAAAGAACGCTCTATACGTACCATTGTTCCCACAAGGACTATTCTCTGTAATAGCTGCTACTGCAAGCGGCGCCAAGGTATTCTTCGATAAAGGTAAACATTTTCTTGTAGAACCTGACGGTACCTGGTTTGACATAAAGATGTACCAGAGAATATTTTATCTGAAAACAGAGTGTAATGACAACGACCAGTGTAACGATAATGATGATGTGTGTAGCGGGACGGCCAGTCACGATATTCAGACATGGCATGAGATTATGGGTCATTGTAAATACGAGGATTTACTGAAACTGCAAGTAGTGTCAGAAGGCATGCACATTGAGGGGGAGAAGCGTAGACCTGACAAAAATTATGCAATGTGCAAAACGGGGAAGTTTACCCAACCGAGATACAGAAATCCCACAGACAGAGTAAGGGTACCACTTGCACTAGTTGACATCGACCTAGCAGGCCCAGTAAGCAACGAGTCCATAGGAGGTTTTAGATATGTACAGTCTTTTACAGACGTGTGTACAGGGGCAGTGTTTGTTTACTTTATCAAAGAAAAGAGTGACACACACCAGGCCACAGAAAGATTCCTGGCAGATGTAGCCCCTTATGGTACAGTAAGATGTTTGAGGTCCGACCACGAAACCGAGTTCACAAACAGAAAGTTCCAATCATTGTTGAGAAGGTATAAGATAAGACACGAGACGTCACGTCCATATCCCACACACCAGAGCGGGGTGGCAGAGAGGGAATGGCACACCATTTTCGAAATGGCTAGGTGTAAGCTAGCAGATAGTAACTTACCAAAGAGCCTTTAAGGAGGCCACATTGTCACCCGAAGAGGGCAGACAGACAGTGGGAGGGAAATGGTTATATTCGATCCAGGAGGGTATTGAAGACCACGGTAAATACAAAGTATGGTTCATAGAAAATTAACCACTTGAATGCTGAAGAATTGAGCCATATGTTTGGTCCCATGTTTAAGTACAGAGGTGGATGAGTTACCAGGTTTAAAATACTGAAATGGATCTTATGTTTAACCCCATGTTTAAGTACAAAGGTGGGTGGTTTACAATGTTAAAGTACAGAGGTGATTCAATTTTTAAATACAAAAGAGGATCTATGTTTAAAATACAGAGGTGGAGGATTTGATCATCGTTCCAGACCACAAAAGAAAGACCTAGGCAGGTTAAACCATTTTATAGGTATGGACTTCGAACAGTCTGCCAACTGTGTAAAAATATCCCAGAAGAGATATGTGGGGAAAGGTCCTGAGATGTTTTTGACTGAAGTAAGAAATGTATAGATAAACTGTGGGTAGCTTCATTCTGTTGGACAACCTGTACTCGCCCTGACCTAGGTTCTGTAGTGAGTAAGAGTGTCATAGTATGCTTGTTGACCCCACAGAGAATAATTGAACTACGTCAAAAATATGTTTTTCGTTATCCCAGAGGTGCTGCAGACGGACAGCGGTGTTTCAGAAAAGACAACAAAGGTTTAAGGGCTTAGAGCCTACAGGGATACTATCAGCCTGTGAAGCTGATTATATGTTTCTAGCTATGACAATGCAAAATGTGTTTATCTAGAACAACTGCTCGAAGTGATGAAGATAAGGTTATGAATGTATTGTTCAAAATGCAGTAGGTAATTGAAATATATCCTCTACCGAATATGGTGTTTTCGAAGAATGGGCGTTCTGTCAAAACCGTTTAAAATGATGAACATTGTGTATATATGGAGACTGTTGTTTATAAGGACAACCAGGGGACCACTGTGATTACTAGGAACTAGGGATGTCCGATATTATCGGCCGACCGATATTATCGGCCGATATCGGCAGTAAAATGTGATATCGGAAAATATCGGTATCGGTTTAAAAAAAGAAAAAAACAATAACAATATTTGTTATATATATATCCAGTGAAATGATTAGTTACCTGAAATTATTCCGTTTTTTGGGGTGGGAAACCCTGCATATATCGGTATCGGTTGATATCGGTTGATATCGGTATCGGAAATTAAGAGTTGGACAATATCGGAATATCGGTATCGGTAAAAAAGCCAATATAGAGCATCCCTACTAGGAACCCAATGTGTCAATATTTATGTAAACATGTCATTATAAATAATATCATCTCATCAGGTATGCCATCAGATAAGAAAGAATGACACCGGTTTACTGTCCAACGGACGATAGAGTAATAGATACTATGAGGGATTTGCAAAGGTCATGTTTAATGTGAAGATATTGACTTGTCATACCCTATGGATGTTTTTGGGATTATATATTATTTCCTTTGTTAAATGTTTTTCCCAGAAGTCAGCCAGTATGCGAATGAAAACCTAAGTGGGAGTGTTGAGATCAGAGGCTCTGTGTAGGATTGTTAGTAACTGTCTAACTATACATATGGCTGTTATATTTCGTATCTGGCTTATCGCGTCCCGCTCAAGCCTATTGAGATACCCCTTATCTCCTGTACCTACTGTACTCCACCACGAAACAACTTGTACACCCACACCTGACCGGGTCCCGCCTCTATGGAGGCGTAGCCTATAAGACCATGGCCCTGGTCACCAAACACCCTTCCTCTATTTTC
This sequence comes from Notolepis coatsorum, assembly GCF_963971535.1. NCBI lineage: Eukaryota > Metazoa > Chordata > Actinopteri > Aulopiformes > Paralepididae > Notolepis > Notolepis coatsorum. Next base: position 56,060,002 of record NC_140180.1, on the reverse strand, counting down.
GTTCCATCATATTGGATGCTGTGCACCGTATGTAACTAGTAGTATGAAAAGATTAGAGAAAGTTCGTAATGTTGAAAGCTTACCGGAGGTTTGCTTTTTCCTGGCATCTTCGGAGCATGTTTCAGCGACACATTGGGCCTGTGCTGATGTTTCCTCGGCTGACGGCGGCAGACCGAGGGGCAGCGTACAAGGTTTGGCTATCAAGTCGGCTTGTACAAAGGTAAGGCCTGTGTCATTAGGCATCAATGTCAGTATTGGTAATGCTGTGGAGTATGTTTCGGCGCCAGGGCCGGGGCGGCTTGGTGATCGTTCCACTGCAGTGGACGTTTTCCTGGCAATCCTGGAGCATGCTGCTAACGTTAATGCTACTACTGCTACTTCTGCTAATGCTAACGTTGACGCTGAAATGGGTCGTTGTTCTAATAATCCCCGCCGTGGGATACCGCTTTTACCTCCTCTTACCAGCTTCATTGATTAAGGTCAGTCGGTGGTTGATGTGGGGGGTTTCGCTGAGTCCTATTTACCTTTTTTACAGGTGAACGGGCTAACAACAGGGTGCAGGCCGGGTGTACCGTGGCTACGTAGCCAGGTAGCTTTGTTCCTGTGCCCCGGCGGGGATGAACGACGTCCCGCCCGGCCAATGCTTGATAGCGAATCGGCTCAGAGGGTGGCAGTATGGACGGATGAGTTGTATACTGCTACAGGATGGTATTTGGCGGCGGCCAGTGTTATGGCTCAGCTGGCTAGTTTCCTATCCACATTGGCGTCTGGTAGTAGGACTTTGGGTCCAGCCGACATTGTAAACATGGTTCATGTTTGTGGTGTTATGGAGATCTTGACTCAGTCGCAAGCTATAACTGCGGGGAGGATTAGGATGCTATCAACGTTGGTTGTTAGGCATGTTTGGTTGGAGCAATCTCCTCTTGGGGAAGAGGATAGGTTTTCTCTCCTCACGACTCCTTTTTCCACAGATAGTCTTTTTGGGCATTCTGTGGAGGCGCAGGCGGTTGTTGATCTGGGTCCTACACCGCCTCACGCTGTGCAGCCAGAGGTGGGAGCACGGTCTCGTCAACGACTGTGGTGAGATCCTCGACAGGCGGCCATGTTTCCCCCGCCAGTGGTGCCCTGGGTGGAGAGTCAACAGGGTACCACAAGGCCGACAGCCTTGGCGGCCGAGGGATCGGCCATTGTGGGTGAATTCGAGTTTGGTAAAACAAGCCGTCGTCACTTTGCCGCGACCAGCCCGCTCCCCGTTCAATCCTCTCTCTGTTACCCACGGAAGCGGGGCTCTGATCGTTTTCCTTTGGCTGCGGGCCGCGAACCTTCCTTGAAGTGTATGCGGCCCCATTCTTCACTTCTCATGGGGACAGGGGCTGACACCCAGTTGATGGCTGAGCCTGGGTCTGTCCGTGAGAATGTTCCGTCGCATGGTTCCTACACCACACGTTGTGTGTTGGATGAGCCTGGTGTTACAGCTGCCACTAGCTACAGTGGTCAGCAGGGGGACTCGAGGCCTCTTCTGTTGAATGCACAGCAAGGGTTACCCCGGCTTCGCCTTCGCCAGGCGGGGTATCGCGCTGATGCCTCCCACTGCCGTCACAGCGGCAGTGGTCTGCAAAGGAGAGGCGAGCGTGATTTGGGTGGTAGCAATATCACTGCAGGGCTTCGGCGTGTAGGAGCCCATGGGGTCCTCATGCCTTGCGTGTCTAGCTGCGGAACAACTCCTCAGCATGCGCTAGAGGGGTGTTCAGGGGGGGGGTGTGTGTCAACCAGTTTGATAACAGCTTCTCCCGTATCAAACTGGCCCTTTCTGTCGGGGTCCCCCCTTGGGTGCTTTGCACAGCGGGAGGGACCGGGCCAACTATCTACTGTTCCTGGCGGGCCAGCGTCAGTTGACGGCGGGTGCGCTGTGGGATTATTTTCACATATGGCAACGAGAATGCCATCTTGTGGGGTGGATGGCGAGAACGTTGAGGCAGGGGCTTGTGTTGCAGTTCGCACAACCCCACCATCCGTTCTCAGGTTTGGTGCCGACCCTATTGTCAGGGTCAGACGCAGTGACAGCCCTGGCCGACGAGATCCAATCTCTGTTGGCAAAGCAGGCCGTCGTTGTAGTTCCGAGAGAGGACGCAATGTCAGGCGTCCAGTGGCGAATCCTTATGGAAGCCAACGGAAGCCATGCCTCCCTATTAAAATATGAATTAATATCAAATATGAAATATGAAGAAAAAAAAAATATATATATATATATATATATATATATTATTTTTTTTCATATTTCATATTTGATATTAATTCATATTTTAATAGGGAGGCATGGCATCCGTTGGCTTCCATAAGGATTCGCCACTGGACGCCTGACATTGCGTCCTCTCTCGGAACTACAACGACGGCCTGCTTTGCCAACAGAGATTGGATCTCGTCGGCCAGGGCTGTCACGGGATGTAAATTTGTTTTAATATAATTTACATTCTTTTTCATCTGTGCATCTGTGTTATATATTTTTTTTTAAATGTCTCCCTCTTCTCCTTCTCACTCCCTCTAACACAGTTCAGACTCACTGTGCTCACTGCAGCTATAGAGGAGAGGAGGCAGGGGGTAGGTCTCTTTCTCCAGCCTCAACCATGTGATTCATGTATCTAGAGTCCAAATTTGATCCTAGCAAATCAGATTCGAGCTGACTGCCACACCCTAAAAGTTTAAAACGGGGCTGTGAGAAGAATCCTGAGTGTGGCCTCCCCTCTGCACACCTCCCCTCTGCACTCTGAACATTGTATTAACCCGTGACTGCTCCCACGGGCCGAATATTGCCCCGATCCTCGCGAGATTAAATCCACGGGTACCTCTCGGCGTGCCGAAGCTTTTCCTAAATCACTTCCATCATCGAAAATGAGGGGAAAAGGTCGGCTCGCGACCCTGAAAATGTTGTGTGATTTTAGAAACGCTGTATTAAGTGAGCCTATTATGGGATCCACGCGAGCTTTCTATCATGGAAACATCTGGGCGTCCCGCAACTTTTACTCATTCACATGTAGCCCCGAAAATGCTTAGAAAAGGAAAACCGAAAGCGTGGAATAAACTCGCCGAAACGGAAAAGTGTCCCACGGGCGCGCCGTGATTCCGATCCGCGTGAAAATATTCACGGCCATAGAGGAGACCGTGGGACACCTTTTTGCCACCGAATATGTGTCTCGAATTTGCTCCCACGCGGCGCGCAAAATCGTGCAAGGAAAAATCGGATAAAAAATGAACCAATGCTCCAGCAGTATTAATGACCCTGATGTAAACAAGACAAACGTCTTTCTCTGGTCTGCATCCCCTTATTGAGCCGTACTGTATTGTACCCATTCTGCAATCTGTTAAATAAATAAAAATAAAGTTTGACTGGCCGCCGAGCCATACTGTAGTGTACATGGTGACTGCTTGACTAAAAAAAAAAAAAAAAAAAATGAATAAAAATATTAATAAAAATATTTAATAAAAAAAAAATTAATACTTTTTTTTTGGCTTCCCCTGTTATTTTACCCACGCGACGCCACTGTAGGCGTCTACTCTCGTTATTTTCTGATACCCAAGAAAACAGGGGGGGTCAGACCTATACTGGATCTGTCCGCGTTCAATCGGTTGATTGTAGCGAGACCGTTCAGAATGTTGACCATCAAACTCCTTCTGCTTGCTGTCAGAATGGGAGACTGGTTCACCTCCATAAACCTGAAGGATGCGTATTTTCACATCCCCATTTACCCTCCTCACAGGAAGTTCCTACGGTTCCTGTTTCAGGGCGTAGCGTACGAGTACCAGAGGATGCCGTTCGGTTATTCTCTGGCTCCCCGCACATTCACCAAGTGCGTGGCGACTGCGCTGGAGCCCTTACGTCGTCGGGGGTTACGAGTTCTATTCTATCTCGACGACATTCTACTCCTCAGTCGTTCGGAGGAGGTTGCCAGGTCTCATACCAGGCTGGTGGTGGAATTCCTCACCAGCCTGGGTTTTGCTGTGAATTGGAAGAAGAGTACCCCTCTTCCCAGTCAACAGGTGGAGTACTTGGGCTTGACGTTGAGGCCCATGATTGCAACCCTCTCGGAGCAGCGCCGGGTGGTTCTCCGTCACGCGCTCGGGGGTTTCCGTCTGGGAGGGACGGTCACGGCGCTGCAAGTGATGCGTCTGCTAGGCATTATGGCATCTGCTCACGCAGTGGTTCCTCTTGGCCTCCTCTTCATGAGGAGGATACAGAGGTGGTTTCTCTCTATGAGAATAGATCCGGTGAGGGACAAAGGGAAACGGTTGACGGTTCCTTTGTCGATAATGGGAGATCTCGCCCACTGGAGGAGGCTGGGTATCCTCACCATTGGGGTCCCCATAGGCAGCAGGAGCTCACACGTCACGGTCTTCACCGACGCCTCTCTCACGGGTTGGGGAGGGACGTGTCGGACCCACGCAGTGGGGGGCAGCTGGACGGGGGTTCATGCTGGCCCAGCTACCCCGCATATCAATGTGTTGGAGTTGAAGGCGGTCCTCCTGGTCCTCAAACGGTTCGACCACCTGGTGGTAGGCGAACACGTTTTGGTCAGGACAGACAGTATGACGGCAGCGGCGTATATCAACAGGCAGGGTGGGACTCGTTCCATCCGCCTGCTCCGGGCGGCGGTCGAACTTTGGCTATGGGCATCCCGCAGGCTGCGCAGTCTGAGGGCGCTCCACATTCCTGGTACAGAGAATATGGGGGCGGATATGATGTCTCGCGGCGGTCCTCATTACGACAAGTGGGAACTCCGCCCGACATAGTCAGACAGATCTGGGATCGGTTCGGGGAGGCCTCGGTAGATCTGTTTGCGTGCCGACGCTCTCACAAGTGCCCCTTGTGGTTCTCGCTCAGTCGAGCAGATCATCCCCCCTTGGGGGTGGATGCCTTCTCGACCTTTCCATGGCCGCCCGGTCTTCTGTACGCCTTTCCTCCTGTACAGCTGTTGAGTCAGATGTTGGAGCGGATACGGAGGGAGCGCAGGACGGTGATCCTGGTCGCGCCGGACCGGGGCAAGTCAGTGTGGTTCCCGGTCTTGATCATTCCTTGATCATCATGTCCTTGGGTCATTCCTTGGTCGGCGACGGCCCTCTCACAGCACGACGGGTCACTGTTCCAGTTTCCGATGTTGGGCCAACGGCTGTTGGTGTGGCTGGTGGGAGGGTGAGTCTGGAGAGAATGGACCCTTCGGTGGTTGATACCATCCGGAGTGCACATGCTCCCTCCACTGTCGCGCTTTACGCGGGCAGATGGCGTGCGTTCCAAGAGTGGTGTAAGGCAGGGGGCTGGGACCCAGTCTCCTGCCCCCTGGATGCTGTCCTGAGTTATCTCCAGTCTCTTCTTGGTAGACTGTCGGCTTCGTCGGTGAGGGTATATGCGGCGGCTATATCCTCCTATCATGAGGGAATTGAGGGGACTGTTTTGTTCAGCCACCCTCTTGTGAAGCGTTTCCTGCTTGGCGCTCGACGCGTTAAGCCGGTGCAACGCTCCTTGGCTCCGACTTGGGATCTTCAATTAGTCCTCGGTCGGTTGTCCTTGGCCCTGTTTGAGCCGCTCGAGCAGGTGCCGTTGGTTACGGCTGTCTTTCAAGACCGCGTTCCTGCTGGCTGTCACTTCCGCTAAACGCGTGGGTGAGCTCTGTGCTCTCTCGGTACGTCCAGAGTGCCTGTCTTTTCGGGCCGATTGCGGTGCCACTTTGCAACCTAATCCTGCTTTCATGCCTAAGAATATCCGGAGTTCCTTCCGCTCCCGGGATATTGTGGTTCAGGCGTTTCGTCCTCCTCCTCACACTAGTGAGTTAGATGCAGGCCTTCACCTGTCATGTCCGGTCCGTGCTTTGGGAATTTACCTCAGTAACCTCAGGGTTACCAATCAGCTTTTTGTCTGTTACGGTGGTTCTCGTGCCGGTAAGGCACTGTCGAAACAGCGCCTGTCCCATTGGTTGTGCGAGGGCATTGCCCTCTGCTACACATTGGCTGGGCAGGATCCCCCTGGGGGCATCAGGGCGCACTCCACTCGTGGGGTGGCTGCCTCTGCCGCTCTCCTGGGTGGGGCCTCGGTGGAGGACATCTGTGCTGCAGCTTCATGGTCCTCCCCGGGCCCCTTTGTAAGGTTTTACCTCATGGACATGACCGGGGGTTCCGTCTCCCAGGCGGTTCTGGGGTCTGTTGCCTTTCCTGCTTCCCGTCCTTTGGTAGGGTAGCAGGAGTGTGTGGGTATGGGCCACAGTGTGTTAGGTCACACGTGGTTCCGCCTGTGCTGTGTGTTCAAGGGGTTCTAGTTCCCTCTTGCTCGCACTCAGGTGGAGTTGACTGCGCCCCCCCTTTCATTAGGAAGGATGGGGTGACGGGGCTCCCCGAACCCCTTGATGTGGGCTTACGGGTCCCCAGGGGGTACATCTGTCGGGTCTCGCGTCCGCTCTAACCCATATCTCAATAGGCTTGAGCGGGACGCGATAAGCCAGATACGAAATATAACGATAGGTTATGTATATAACCTAGTTATATGAGTATTGGCTGAGCGTCCCGCTCTTAAGCGGCCATGAGTTCCCTTTTGAGGGATCTTTTACTGGAACGGGATTTTGGCGAGGAAGGGTGTTTGGTGACCAGGGCCATGGTCTTATAGGCTACGCCTCCATAGAGGCGGGACCCGGTCAGGTGTGGGTGTACAAGTTGTTTCGTGGTGGAGTACAGTAGGTACAGGAGATAAAGGGTATCTCAATAGGCTTGAGCGGGACGCTCAGCCAATACTCATATAACTAGGTTATATACATAACCTATCGTTTACACTTGTAACTGTTTACCTGCATATATAATTCTCTCCACCAGTGACTGTCTAGTTGCATATATATCTGGTCCCACTGGAGGGCGCTCTAGGCGGAGCCACCCAGGTACTCTACCTTATGGCGACTATAAAAGCAAAGGTATCCACCCATTTCGTTCTCTCCCCCAATGTCTCTCAGTGAGAGAAGACTTGTGTTACTGCTGCTTACCATGTGAATAAAAGAAGTCACACCAGTTCAGGCTCAAGATAGAAACCATGCCTCTTGACCACATTATTGTCGCCCTATAGTTGAATTCTGTTAACAGGTAGACACACTAACTGCGCTCCAATCTATGCCAATAACATTCAGCTTTGTGATATAGAATCTTTTTTTTTGTGGCATTTTACTTTATTTCGGACAGGCCTGACAAAGAGGAAGGTTGGGCGAAGACGTGGGGGGAAGACATGCGGCAAAGGTTGCCGAGTCTGGGAGTCGAACCTGGGAAGTCCGAGTTGCACTGCAGCGCAGCTACGTGGTGTGCCACCCTGATGCCCTGTGTGATAGAAAATCCTGAGAAATAAGAAAAATTCATACAGAAGTAATTTGCTTGCAGGAAGCTGGAATCGGCTACGAAAGGTAGTTTTTCTAAATTTCAGCGCTCATTAAGAGCTCTGGATGCCCTCTCCTCATGGATACATTTGAAAAAAACGCTACTTATATTCATACAGTCTGGAGAGATTGATTTATGACGTGATGTCATCTGCGGTCCGCCGGCAGACCGCTCGGGCTAAAGAGGTTAAATTATACGAGCTCTCTATGGCCACTAACAGATAACAAACATTTGGTACACATGGTAACTATACAAAGGCACAACACACAAACAGAGGCCTAACCACATGCCAGAGAGAGAGTTAGAGTGAAATGATCAGCCAGGTTTATCAGGGTGTGGTGATCCAGAATTGGGTCCAGGAATCCTAAAACCCATCGACCAATCGGTGAGGTATTGCAAAGTAGTCCACCAATGGAGGGGCAGGAATAGCAAGGACGAATGGTGGAGTACGGGTGTTGACTGAAGGGAGGAAACAAGATGGAGACAAAACAAACACGGGGGAAGCAAAAACATTGGGATGTAACATTAATGAATTACCTGTACTTGGGTAGAAGGAACAAAGATAAGTGGTCAGACTGGAGTTAAAATATCCTGCAGAGGCTGCCTCTCGGTGTGAGAGCAGCCAAATGGCTAATTTACACATTATTGTAGGGATGGTACAGTACGGGTAGGCTTGCCATACTGCACCTGGTTGTTTTACCTGTGCTGTATTTCCAGTTTACACCTACACTTGTGGTGTAAACTTATGTGTCGATAGGAAGGGGTGAAGACAATAGAGGGAGGGGCTACCCCGCTTGCTGGTGCGCATTTCACATTTAACGTGAAACACAACTCAAGGCAATTGTAGAGAATATTAATAACTGACTCAGTCAAATGGATCTCAGAGAGATCAATACATACAAAATAGTAGAGAGAATGGCTGGATGGCCCTCACTCTGACCAGCTACAAGACCCAGAAGTGAGAGAGCGAGCCCTCGGCTCAGGGGCCACTTATATACAAGGAGGGGACACACACACACACACCATAAAACAAGGGGTTTGCACAGGGGAGGGGACTAAGACACATGTCCTTATGAGAAGACAGATCTTTATCGCCCACACAATGAAGGGAGTCGAGGAGTTGTTTTACTTGGGTGCTCGGTTTTTGGATTAACCATTGCTGTTATGAAAGAGAATGGAAGCAATCGAGTTGGAGAAGAATAGTAAAGACAGAATAGCATTTGAGGAGAGCGAGCAAACATTCAGCCTACGAAAAGGAGGCTTGCTGTAGACAGAAGGAAACATATGGAGTTCCTATGCCGGAGCGGCAACCATTTGGGCTGGATGAATAATTGTTTTCTCTCATTTTAATTTGTATTTCTTATTCTACGTTATTGGCATACATTAGAACGTTTAGCAAAAATCATTGTTGCAAAGGGATTAAAAATTGCGGCCCTGTCTCCATAATAAAAAATAACTGTATTTACAGTAAATTTCATTCACGGTTATTGTTATTCACATGATACTAAACCCAACTTGAACTCTGCCATTGGAAAGAGTAGATTTGGCCCGATCCATAGATGTGCAACTTGGCTATAACTGTCTATAGCGAGAGGATGCTAGCTAGCTTGCCGCTGTAAGATTGTTTTGACATGTTTTATATGTTTTAACTTCTGGGCTTTTTACAGCGGACAACACAGACTACAACTGTCTGTACAAGTGGACTATTGTGCATCTTACTGTACCTCCGTCTCCAACACCGACTAGGTGTGGATCAGTCTCCCGCTACTGGTAGTCCTCAATCTGGACGCTACCACCTCCATCCAGCGCTGTTGTGATACATCTACCCGGGAAGCCCTCCAGCTATCCCCGGTGCGGTTAGGCCTTGTTGCCTGGGGACCGCTTCTCCTTCCAGCTGAGCCGCTGTTCCAGTCCTCCACACCCATCCTGATCACCTGCTGCTGAGGTACACCCGGCAACGGGCAACTGGTAGCTGCAGCTAGCCCGGCTAACAGGATCACAATCTCCTCACCGACAGAATGTGCATGCAATATTCCACCTCGCAACTGCTTGCACTCAATAACTCCTCTACTCCACTATGCATCTCACTCATTAAAAAACTAGGAATCTCATGCTGTCCCGCTACATTCACAGAAGTTCTCCTCGTAATTTTGTTTACACTCGGTCTTGTCACTCCTTTCATTCCATCTGGTCAACCGAACGCTCTGTGTGCTATGTGTGACACGTCATCAGAGCGCTGCCCCTGCTAGACCAAATAGAGGCACTGGGGATATCGCAAGACCACTACACTGCAGGTGGCATACAAAACGTGGAGTACATTCCAGCTTACGCCGGACCCTGCAGAAATATACCACCTCATCAACAGTCAAGATTGAACTTTTTAATTTACAAACCCTCAAGGAAAAATCCTCTCTCATCCATGACCACATTCTGGAGAAAACAATATGTGTCTTGTTGAGACCTGGCACCAGCCAGGGGTCTATACATCCCTCAACAAGGCCCATCCTCCTGGTTACACATACCTGGAGGAAGCACACAGCACTGGTAGAGGTGGTGGTTTAGCCATCCTGCACAGGATTGACCTGGACCTGTCTCCCCTCCTTCTGCCTGCACCTTCTTTATTTGAATGTCTCGGATTTAAATGCAAACCTCCCTCCACTATGACAGTACTACTTATTTACTGGCCATCTAAACCAAACTCACTTTTTATTCAAGAACTGCACAATCTCCTCACAACACTCTGTACTACTTCCACCAACATCCAAATTTTAGGGGACCTAAATATTCACAGCGACACCCCCTCCTCCCCCCCTGCATTTGAACTACTACAACTACTGTACTGCCTCCACCTCACACAGCACGTCGATGTCCCAACACATGACAGGGGACACGACCTGGTCATCAGTGACTATGTCCTGATCAGCAACCATGGTATACAAGATGGGTGTGTCTGACCACAGTGTCATCTCAATGGAGCTGCCATTCCCCTCCCCCCACAACAAGGCCTAACGCCAAATTCACTTCAGGAACATCAAAAACATAAACCCTGACGCCATTGCCCTTGACCTCCATCATCATCTCTCCTCTGCAACCCCTTCATCTGCCACTGAATCTGTTGACCTGTACAACAACAACCTGAGCCACGCTCCTCCCCCTGGTTTTGGTGGAAATTGAAGGCAGCAGGCTGTGTCCTTGAGCGCCTTTCCAAGGCATCAGGGCTCACAGAGAGGCGTACAGAGACCACCGGAAGGTCTATACAAAGGCCCTCAGAGATGCACGGTCAACATTCTACTCCAACATCATCAATAACAGCCCCAGTAACTCCAAGCAACTTTTCTCCACCATCCATAATCTCCTCAAACCACAATCAGCCACTCAAAGTGACATAAAGGATCAGTGCAACAGCATCCTTGACGCCTTCAGGTCAAAGGTAAACACCATCCGCTTTGTTCTCTCTCACTCCTCCACTCCACCTCCCATGACCGCCGCCCCACAGCCAGGGATCTCCCAACCAGCAACGCCCCCTCATATCTAAAGGAACTCATTGCTCCCCCGACCTCCACCCGCTCCCTTCGCTCTGGACACTCAAACACACTCCAACCCATACACAGGACACACCTTCGCAGCATGGGCGACCGGGCCTTCTGCTCAGCTGCTCTTCGGCTGTGGAATACCCTCCCCGACCATCTGAGAGCACCACAGTCCGTTGAGGTTTTTAAAAGGGGGATAAAACATTTATTTTTAACAAGGCATTTGCCTGAATTATTCTTTTACTGATTTTTTTGTGTGATTTTCATATGTATGTTTCTTCCATTTCATTGGTTGTTTTATAAATTTTCATTGTTTTTATATAAAAAAGTTTAATCTTTATCTCCTGTAGCACTTTGAGATTGTCACAAATATGAAGTGCGCTACAAATTGAATTTATTATTATTATTATAGGCCTGATATTCTATATTCTATAATAATATTTCAAATTGCATGTGTCTGGATGGTAGAATTCAGTACTGTATCTACAAAACCTTCTGTTTAATCATCTTCTCTTTATTCATTTGCTTAGATCTTCTGATCTCAAGAAGGTGCTGAATGAGCTCAGTGGCAGTTTTTCATGTCTGGTCATTTTAGCAGGGTGTTCACCGGCAAAGATGCAAAGAAAAATCATAATTTATATTCTCCTTTGTTTCATCACAATTTACTCAACAATATTTCTGAGAACTGGGAATACATTCCCTGAGATCCATAGATGTCCCTAGATACCAAGAACATGCAAATGGGCCTTGCATAAGTGGAGCAATATTCCATTTATGTAGGTATGTATTTTCCATAGCTCCGCCATTTTTTACCAGATTGCAACACGTTTTTTTTCTAGACGTTCACAGAAAGGTAAATAAACAATATACGTTGTATAGGTTTGGTTGAGGTTGTTGTGCATACAGACAATATTCAACAGGTAGTTTTACACTCATGAGCGTGAAAGCAATTTGCGACTGATCAAAATTCATGCAGCACAAGCACAATATAACAAAAATAAGTTTGGCATATATCCAAGGCCAGATTAAGACTTCAGAGGCCCCTGGGCCAGATTCTTGTGGAGGCCCCCCCACACACACGTGCACGCACGCACAGTGGCGTTTTTATATGTCACTTTAAAAAATATATAGAATACCGTAATTCCTCTAATAGTAACCCCGGCTTGTATTTGTTTCAACTGTAGTGGATACCAGGCTTGTATTAGGAGGAGGCATGTATAAGAGAGAGGCCTATATTTCTAATTTTCGTATCTCTTTTATTTTTTTTACTGAATGAATGAATGAAAACTTTATTTAACAGATTGCAGAATGGGTACAATACAGTACGGCTCAATACACACAATTGTTAAGGCAGGGGATGCAGACCTGAGAAAGATGTTTGTATTGTTTACATCAGGGTCCCCCATTTTCAATTCATATAGACATTTATGACATACACAACATACATGACATTTATGGCATAGGGACATATAGGTATTTAGTACTAGTACTAGTGTGTAGTGTGGAGGCCCCTAGTCGCGTTATTTCTAAACCTAGCCGCATTTCTGGCAAGACGCTCTCTGATTGGCCGATGCCTGTTTCTACACTGGTTAAGCTTAGGCACTCTAGGGTTCCATCCTAGAGGCTAATCTCTCCTGTGACAAAATGGCATCCAATGTAATAAAAAAAAGTCAACCAACGAACTCAATTCTTGTACCGGATCTCCTCTCTGGTAAACAAGAATACCCTGAAGACTCTGGCAGGAGCACTCATTCAGGGGTACTACGACTATGCTTGCACCTCATGGTACCAAAGCACCTCAAAGGCGCTAAAAACAAAATTACAAACATCTCAAAACAAACTGGTCAGACTACTGCTTGACCTTACTCCTAGAACCCACCTCACCCCTGCCCACTTTGACAACCTAGGATGGCTTAGAGTAGACGACAGAGTACAGCAACTTGCAATGGGCCTGGTCTACAAGATACACTACACGACCAAGGTACGCATGTACATGTCAAAATACTTCCCAAAGGTCAGTGAATACCACGATCAGGGCCGGATTAACGACCGGGCCGACCGGGCCGCGGCCCGTGGGCTTCGAGTGATGAGGGGCCTCCAAAAAAATAAAAATAAAAATATTTAAATTGTATTTTTTATTTTTTATTTTTTATTTTTTATTTTTTATTTTTTATTTTTTATTTTTTATTTTTTTGGAGGCCCCTCGTCACTAGAGGCCCCACATTTTTTTTTATTTTTTTTTAACTTTCATTTTTTTATTTTTTGAGGCCACTCGTCACTAGAGGCCCCAAATATTTGTTTATTTTTTTTTAACTTTTATTTTAAACATTTTTGGAGGCCCCTCGTCACTAGAGGCCCCACATTTTATTTTTATTTTTTTTCTTATTTTGGAGATCGATGTCATACTGTGACACTGAATGATTGGCACTGACTGACGCTCTCTGATTGGCCACTGACATGTTTGCCCAATCGCGTGACGAGCTGTGTCTTTGCCCATTTCCTCGTCAAACAGCCTGCAAACTACCTGGCGTTCTATCGCCATGCTCTAAGACAAACTCTAACCTTAACCAACTTCGAAAGAGTGCCTAAGCTTAACCGTCGAAAGAACTTGCCGTCAGCCCGTCACGCTCTAAGACAAACTCTAACCTTAACCAACTTCAAAAGAGTTTTGATTGATTGATTGAAAACTTTATTAACAGATTGCAGAATGGGTACAATACAGTACAGCTCAATACACACAATTGTTAAGGGGATGCAGACCAGAGAAATACTTTCGTCTTGTTTACATCAGGGTCCCCCATTTTCAATTCATCGGGACATATATGACATACATGACATACAGATAGTCAGTACTGCTACATCTATACATTTATGACATACCAGATTTGCAAATACAGTACTGTTTGTGATACAGAAGGAGTCAAGAAAAGGGAGTATATACATTTGACGTAGAAACTGTACATTGGAGGAGGTTGGGTGGGGGGGGTTGGGTACATTGGGATATTGACAACCATACTGGGTAATTTACATTGGAGGTGGTTGGGGTGGGGGGGGGGGACACACTGTATAAACAAGCAAAACTGTACATTGAGGGGGGGGGGGAGGAGACACTGTACAAACAATCAAAATTGTACATTGGACTATTGACAACCATACTAGGTAAATGACTGTACATTGGAGGGAGAATACCCTGAAGACTCTGGCAGGAGCACTCATTCAGGGGTACTACGACTATGCTTGCACCTCATGGTACCAAAGCACCTCAAAGGCGCTAAAAACAAAATTACAAACATCTCAAAACAAACTGGTCAGACTACTGCTTGACCTTACTCCTAGAACCCACCTCACCCCTGCCCACTTTGACAACCTAGGATGGCTTAGAGTAGACGACAGAGTACAGCAACTTGCAATGGGCCTGGTCTACAAGATACACTACACGACCAAGGTACCCATGTACATGTCAAAATACTTCCCAAAGGTCAGTGAATACCACGATCACAACACCAGAGGGAGCTCCACAAATCATGTTAAACCCAGATTCGGCTCAAATAAGGGACTAAACACGTTTCGCAATTATGCCACATCAATGTGGAACGCCCTACCCAAAGCTGTAAAGGAATGTGGATCACTACCCACTTTCAAAACCTCTCTCAAGGGACACCTACGGGAGACTGCAATTCAAAACTGGCCCCTGTAAATATCCTAACCCAACCCCCTCCAATGTACAGTCATTTACCTAGTATGGTTGTCAATAGTCCAATGTACAATTTTGATTGTTTGTACAATGTCTCCCCCCCCCCCCCCCCCCCCCCCTCAATGTACAGTTTTGCTTGTTTATACAGTGTGTCTCCCCCCCCCCCACCCCAACCACCTCCAATGTAAATTACCCAGTTTGGTTGTCAATATCCCAATGTACCCAACCCCCCCCACCCAACCTCCTCCAATGTACAGTTTCTACGTCAAATGTATATACTCCCTTTTCTTGACTCCTTCTGTATCACAAACAGTACTGTATTTGCAAATCTGGTATGTCATAAATGTATAGATGTAGCAGTACTGACTATCTGTATGTCATGTATGTCATATATGTCCTGATGAATTGAAAATGGGGGACCCTGATGTAAACAAGACGAAAGTCTTTCTCTGGTCTGCATCCCCTTAACAATTGTGTGTATTGAGCTGTACTGTATTCTACCCATTCTGCAATCTGTTAATAAAGTTTTCAATCAATCAATCAAAACTCTTTCGAAGTTGGTTAAGGTTAGAGTTTGTCTTAGAGCGTGACGGGCTGACGGCAAGTTCTTTCGACGGTTAAGCTTAGGCACTCTTTCGAAGTTGGTTAAGGTTAGAGTTTGTCTTAGAGCATGGCGATAGAACGCCAGGTAGTTTGCAGGCTGTTTGACGAGGAAATGGGCAAAGACACAGCTCGTCACGCGATTGGGCAAACATGTCAGTGGCCAATCAGAGAGCGTCAGTCAGTGCCAATCATTCAGTGTCACAGTATGACATCGATCTCCAAAATAAGAAAAAAAAATAAAATAAAATGTGGGGCCTCTAGTGACGAGGGGCCTCCAAAAATGTTTAAAATAAAAGTAAAAAAAAAATAAACAAATATTTGGGGCCTCTAGTGACGAGGGGCCTCCAAAAGAAAAGAAAAGAAAAGTAAAAAAAATAATAATAATAATTTGGGGCCTCCAAAAGGCCTCTAGTGACGAGTGGCCTCAAAAAATAAAAAATTAAAGTTAAAAATAAATAAAAAAAAATGTGGGGCCTCTAGTGACGAGGGGCCTCCAAAAAAATAAAAAATAAAAAATAAAAAATAAAAAATAAAAAATAAAAAATAAAAAATACAATTTAAATATATATATATTTTTTGGAGGCCCCTCATCACTCGAGGCCCACGGGCCGCGGCCCGGTTGGCCCGATCGTTAATCCGGCCCTGCATATATCCTACTGAAGTGATGTGCTTAGTTCTTGAGATAAGTTGTAAACTGTATCTAATAATTTGAACCTCATTGAGATAGTTTGGCACATGATGAAAGACTAGGTATTTATTATTAAATAATTATAAGAGAATAAGTATTTATTTACCAAACAAAAAAATGCAATGGATAGGCGGTCAGGTGGCGTAGCGGAGATTGCGTTCGTCACCAACGCCGGAGATGCTGGATTCGCCTGTTCGAATCCAGCTCCCGGCGTTGCTATCAGCTTGGCTGGCCGCTCACACTAATACTTAGAGGGTGGGAAAGCTGAAGGGTGGGTCCTGGGCGTTGTGGACAGCGACCCCTACAGTTCGGTCGGGCCGCCTGCTCAGCAAGGGTAGGATCTAGGGAGAGATAGTGCAGCCTCCCACACGCTACACTCTCCCCGGTGAGAATCTGAGCTGCCAGGCTGGCTGCCGGCTGGCTGCACATGCGTCGGAGGAAAGCATGTGACAGTCTCCGGTCTCTCGGACCAACAGTAGGGGAAAGTGCGCAACAACCAGGAAGGGTGGGATGGGAGAAAAATCGGGAAAAAGAGGGGAAGAAAGAAAATAAAAAAATAAATAAAAAAATAAAATAAAATGCAATGGATATGCCATATTGTGTGTGTGTGTGTGTCTGTCTGCCCGGAGGGGAACTCCTATGTTTTCTCGCCAAGTCGCCTGCTGCATCGTTAATAAACTACCAATTATATGGAATTCGTTAAACTTATCCTTTGTGTCTGTTGTCATTATTATTATTATTATATGATATGATGGCCCGTCTGTGGGCAGTCGGACTGTGCACGTCACAACACATTTAGCTAACAGCCGTCTGTCAACGCCGCACTGTTATTGTCCCTCAACCAATACATCGGTTGAAAGCTAAAATGGCCCATGATCAGCGATATATTCCAGCGGCAAAGGATATGCCATATATTGTCGTATTTATTACAGTATTATTATAATTATTTAATTCAGAGGATGTCTGTAGAATCGACGATATGATGCACATGAAGCGTTAAGAACACACATACCAGTCTGTCTGACTTAGACTGCTTTTCAGAGTTGTAAATTCGAGCTCCAGCTCCAAGTCTCCTTTTCTTTATCAATCATTCGAATTTTTATCATGTTTTCAGTTTTCTTATCTTGCAAAAATATCACAACTCACAGTAAATCATTTTCACTGAGTTTATTGGTGCAAAAATTCATGAAGAACCGCTTGTGAATGCCAAAATCTGCCCAAAAAGGTCGTAAGTGGAGCTACGATGGATATGGTCAATGGGTCTCATTCCCGTAAATGTTCCAAAGATATATTCTGGAAGACTTATCTTGTAACCACTGAGACATAATCTATGACAAGTACACTCTGAGTCCTGAACGTGCTGGAGATATGTCTTAAGTGGCTGAAACGGTCGCAGAAATTATATGATCTGATATCTGCTTGGAGAATGGCATTCTGTCGTAAACTCCAAAGCGCGTTCCCGTTCGGCTCATTTGCATACAAAACACCGCCTCCATAGTTCCTTATAAGGCAACTGGTGACACAGCTGTGTGAAATGGAATGGCGGAAGTGCTTTGCGAGCCGCGTGATTACGAAACCTAGCGTCAGTCAGTGCCACTCAGAGAGTGTCTCCGAGAAATGCGGATAGGTTTCGTAATCACGCTTGCGCCCATCAAAACTAGATTAGATTAATGTATTGGCATCATATACAGCTCGCGGTACACACCTGCCGCAGCGCGCGCGCACACACAGACACACACACACGCGCGCGCGCGCAGTACTGTATATGAATGAATGAATGACATATAATATATATAGCCTACGGCACGGCGGGCATAATGAATTAACGCAGTATGGCTTATTATTCCATAAGCCTATAGGCTACTGTTCATTCATAGGCGCACACAAGTCTTGTTATGGAATATTAATGCAGTCTATTTCCACCGATTAGCTTTAGTTCTTATTTATTTATCCACTGTCATTTCAGTGTTGGTGTATAGGCTATATAGTGTATTTCAATATAAGTTTAATTGATTAATGATATATTCGAAGGAATGCAGGTTTATAGCTATATCAACCCCCTCCAATGTACAGTAAATGACCAAGTATGGTTTTGTCAATATTCCAATGTACAGTTTTGCTTGTACAGTGTAAGTCTATCCCCCACCCATCCCTACCCAACCTCCTCCAACAGTTTATACGTCAAATGTACTCTCTTTTCTGGACTCCTTTTGTATCACAAACAGTACTGTATTTGCAAATCTGGTATGTCATAAATGTATCTATAGATATAGCAGTACTGTCTATCTGTGTCATGTGTGTCATATATGTTATGATGAATTGAAAATGGGGGACCCTGATGTAAACAAGACGAAATTCTTTCTCTGGTCTGCATCCCCTTATGTAATTGAGTTGTACTGTACTGTACCCATTCTGCAATCTGTTAATAAAGTTTTCAATCAATCAATCAAACAAAGGTCTGTCCCATTGTATACCAATCAATGGGATACATTGCATGTTGACCTGCATTCTTTCAAATGTATATAATTAATCATTAAAACAGATGTGTAACAAATAAGAAATACAAATTCCACAGAAGGCATTAAATTATTATTATTTTCAATCATTTCACAATAATTGCATAATTGTGTTTGAATATCTGAGTAATTATTTGTCCAAAATAGCTGGTTCAGATATGGTTAATCCAGCTGCCCTGTGATCAAATGAATCCATATTATTTATTTTTCCGACATCAAATTCGTAATTTCTTATCGTACAAATATTGTCATATTTATTTTAATTATGATTAAGTAATTAATTCCAAGGAGGCCTGTAGCGTTGACGTGAAGGAATCACTATGAGAACACAGTCTGTCAAGTTATAATAACATTTTAAATTAGTCAATCAATCATGAGATTTGATCGTGGGCTGACAGCATATTTAAGTGTGCTCCTCAGCACTCTTAGATCTGCTCTCAAATAAGATCTCAGGAAAGACTCCCACTCCCAGCCCTAATATGTCTTAAATAGGCCGAAATCTGGCTAAGACGAAATATTTTGTCGTAACTTCGTTCGAGAATGAGACCCATTGTCAATAAGCATCATGGACATTCGCGCTGCGTAATCATCAGGCCATGGGGTTTGATCCTCTCCCCTCCCCCCTCTGGAATGTTTTTATTTGAAATGCAAATACAAGCAGCTGCATCGTGTTGGTGACGTTGTGAAGAAACAAAATACCTAATTATATGATTAAAAAAATGCTCATTTACTTTCCATCACGGTCTGCAGTAATGGGTTGCAGTACAGGTTGGGTGTTTTGTACCTACATCAAAGCAGCACCTAAATCAGCACAAGATGAAGCTGCTCCACACAGTGAAAGGGGTAAACATTGAACAAAGCGCGATCCGACACAGTAGAACAGGCTATACACCGCCGTGAGACCTCCGCTCAGGGAATCAATCATTTCCAACCAGGAGTCGTCTGCCATCTTAACGCTGGGCTGTCATTACAAAACCCACGTACATCTCCATGACCTCATTACACACCTATGAGAGACCTGAAAGAAGGCATAGCCGGCTCTTCCTATACAATCAATCCAAACCTCCCCACAGCTGTAATCAGGCTATTGTTACAGTCCTCGGCACACAGCCATGGGGTAAAACACAGGGTCATGCCATCAAAACGGTTAAATTCACAAGAACAGCAGGGCATCTTCACATCTTCATAAAACACTAATTAAACAAAGACAGAATGTTCCTATCAACCTGTGATACGGACACTTCAAAATCACTTGTTAAAATCAACATTGTCCATGAATCATGCCCTCCCTCCAATATTCAGACAAAGTGATAAGTCTGCACTTTTTTCTTTTTACTAAAATCTCTTCAAATCAATGAATTATTTTGGTAAATCATTTGACTGTGTTGTTTCATTGCCAAATAATGAATATTGGACAATAAAGTATTTGTCTTGTTTATTCATAAAGTAGATTGTACCATTTGTTGTCATGGTTGTTGGCCAAACGTTCCACATAACAATGGAGCAACTCCTAAAACAGACTCATCCTCTAGTCTTCCGACACAATAAAAATTATTGGATAGGATAGCTGCGTGGGTCCTCAATCATACCAACAACAATTAGATCAAGGATTAGATCAATAGCAATTTAGAGGTTTAAGTTTGCCTCCTTTGTAGAATAGTAATTGACGCAGTTCTGCAAATATATTGGATATGAAGGATGATGGTGAATTACAAGCAGAGCCAATGGGTTAAAAATGTGTTCCTGTTTCCTGAGTAGGCAGGGTTATTAATGGATGCAATCATATAAGGCGCTGGACATTTCTCACATAAAACAGTTTATCTCAGGATCTACAAGTCAGACAAACAAACATCAATGAAGTACCAGCATTATGCAGAACACCTTTACCTTGTCAAGAGAATGGTTCAGTATTTACCTGTATTTATATATATATATATATATATATATATATATATATATATATAGGAATTAGCCATATTTTGTTGAAAGCAGGGATGTCCTGATGAAGTAAATGTTGTCCCTGATCCCATCTTTTTCTATATAATACAGCTGCATAGTGCACAATTCAAGTACATTCACTAGTTCGGCCTGCACCAATGATGAAACAGAACACATGGATGAAGCACAGGGTATTTATTAACCTCTTAAGCCGTCGGGCTGTCACGCACACGTTGCAGCACTTTGCGCTCGTCTGCCGGCCCCGGGCTGCATTCTTCGCCGATCAACCAATACATTGTTGGAAAGTTGAATTTCAACCTATTACATGCTTTTCTCGAGTTACAAAACAAAATATCTGGCAAGCGTCATTTGACAAGCCGTTCTGATGAGTGACCACGTCCGGTTGTGAACGGTCCTGAACTGACCAGTCACCGCTGATGGCGAAAATGATTGACCACCGTTGTAGCCAAGGAGCGTCTGCTCTGAAATCGATCGCAGACGGGCACTCAGAGTGGGGAAAGGTGACACATGAAGACAAGGAAGTCCTTTGTTTTGACTCGAGAGGCAACATTTATGGAAATAGCCGGCCATTTTGGATATTGCTGAATTTTTACCGGTACACACATTACAAAAACCTTTGCGAAACACTCATTTTCCGTGGGATTTTTATAAACTTTGGACCTGTACTACATAAGACTTCAGGTTATGGAAGCGTTATGTTTTCCAGCTCTTACCTCTCAGCTGGAACTTAAAAACAAGCATCTGGCACCCACTAAACAGAAGTCTGAGTTCACAAAACGTTTACTTAAGTGTGTTCAAACCTCTGTTACTCTATTTCATTAGCACTCAAAGTTATGTTTATTTATTGTGTAAGAAACGTCTGACTGTTACCTTTCAAAAGAGACCAGACTCATTCATGTGCTATAAGTATAAAGTATAATAAATAGCAAATGTCTTTGGGTATGCAATCGTCAAAAACAAAACAAAAAATTGCCCCATTTTTGCCCGATGCTTAACTCAATGGAGGCCAAACCCGAGATAAGTCAGGTTAACTCGCCAGCGGTTGGGCACCAGACCCGATATTTCTCTGGTTTTGGTCGTTTATTCCTTTATTCGATATTTTTATTCATTATTCATCCAGGGACCTTGGTGTTACCATAGGCCAGGGATCGGCAATAGGCGGCCCGCGGGCCGAAATTGGCCCGCCAGCAATAATTTCTGGCCCGTCAGTTTATTTTGAGAATATGATATTTATTTTATTTTAATAATTTTTTTTATTTTTTATTATTATTATTATATTTATATTATATTATATTAATATTATATTATATATATATATATATATATATATATATATATATATATATATATATATATATATATATATATATATATATATATATATATATATATATATTCTTTTTATTATATGCATACTTTATGTTTTATCCATGTTGAGAGTGAATAACAGGTGAGTGCAATGTACCCTATATGCTTGCTCAAAGTGAGGTGGACAGCGCTGGTGCTGAAATGGGAAACGCGAGTCCATGAAATAAAAACACCAGTTCAGTAAATCATTCAAGCTTTATCTTTACTCATGACTGACGAGACCACACATGCATGTGAACAGTAATGCAATTAAAAACAATGCAAAAACAATGCAATTAACTTTAAAGAAAAAGAGTGCTTGAAGAAGCTCCTGAAATGATGGCGCTATAGGTATTTGAATTCAATGAAAAATACAATTTGGCATTAAACAGTAATGCAATTAAAAACATTGCAAAAACAATGCAATTAAACTTTAAACAATTTGGCAATAGCAGGCTTAGTATTCACTTTAGTTTAGTGTGAAAAGTGGCATCTCCCGTCGGTCACTATTCGCTGGATATCTGGTGATATGGACGTCACTTTAATCCGCAGGCAGTTCTCAAGGCTTTTATGCGTCAGTCGGTTCCTCTGAGATGTCTTTATCGCATTCATTGATGAAAAGGACGACTCGCATACATAGGTGGAAGGAAACATTGTGAGCAATTGTCACTATAGCCAATTGAAATGCTAGAAATTATCACGTGGACTCGGAGAACCAATGGGAAATTCTTATAGTTTCTCTTTTCCCGTGCAGTGATCCCCCAGGGCGTGCGTCAGCTAATTTAATTCAACTAAACCACGTTAGTTAAATTTAGTAAAAACAAAACAAAACAAACATCTTTAGGTAGCTTCTTGCAAAGAGGAAATACCAACTCAGGAGCCAGAAGAGGAAACGTTAGGTTATGTAGATAACCAAGTTCTGTTAGTTATGGTGCGCTCAGCACCAGTTGCATATATCTCGCTTCAGCATATATACACTGAATAATTTCACAAATGTACATTTAAATGCCAGCATTCATCTGGCCACACCCCCATCCGCTTACCTATATAAGCAGGTATGGTGCCACACACTCATCTCCTTCCCAACAAATTTCATCACAATGAAAAATCAAGGGCCGCAGCGGCGTCCTGGTGCTGAGCGCACCAGGAGCGCAACTCCGTGGCAAGGCCGTAGCAGCGGAGCGCGAAGGAAGACCCAGACCCACCAAAAGGGCTGGACTCCCTGGAATGGGAGCCCGGAGAAGTCCATGATGCCAGCATCAAGACCCCACCAGGTGGGCACGTAGTGCCCCGCCCCCCACATCGCCAGCGTATTCGGACAAAGGCCCCTCATTAAAGCTTACTGCACCTGGTATTCCCAGGCGGTCTCCCATCCAAGTACTAACCAGGCGCGAACCTGCTTAGCTTCCGAGATTGGACGGGATCGGGCGTGTTCAGGTTGGTATGGCCGTAAGCCGAGCGGGCCCTGTCCCCCCAATAGTACACCGCCTGGCACACTGACCCTGCAGAACAGGCAGTCAGCATGGCCGTAAGCACACAAAAAGGTTAACCAACGGAAGCAGGCAGCGCACCGGGGAAAAACCAGGCAACAGGCTGTTAACCCTAGCCTGGAGACTGCGGACGAGACAGGCGCCAGAGGGGACAGCTGAACACAGCCGCCCCGGCGGAAGGGGCGTATGCTGGCGTTGTTGCATGACCAAGCCTCCATTTAAAAACCCCCACCCAGAGGGGTTGAGGCCGAGAAGGCTGACACGACTGGCAGACGTCATGAACGTGCAGGGGCACCCTCAACCGGTGAACCCGAGAGTTGACACTGCTCCAACACACCAGGGAATCAACCACCTTGGCGTTACCCAATGCGGTGGTTGTTCCTATAACCCCTCAAGAAAAAACTCCAAAACACACCTGCGGGTATACACCGGCTATACCGCAGTACAAGTGTTTCAGTTTTCAAAAAAGGGTTAACCCAGGGCTACGGGTCGACGAAACATTACTTCGGACCGGGCCTGGCGGTACGGGAAGCACAGGGTCACCAGAGGAAGTCAAAAACCACCCCCACAGGCCCCTCTTCGCCATGCGTGAGAGAGGAGCGAAAAAAAATGGAGAACCAGCCCCTAAGCACACCGTACTTGGTATTCCCAGGCGGTCTCCCAACCAAGTACTAACCAGGACCAACCTGTGTAGCGGCCGAGATCCGACGAGATCGAGCGTGCACAGGATGGCATGGCCGTAAGCCATTACGACAGTGCTGAGTAAAAACGTACCCAACCAGGGTCTCCATAGCGCTTAACCCTGCGACACCCGGACCGACCTGGCATTTTTCCCCCTGAAAAAAGCCCAAGTCCCTCAGGGTACCAGAACAGCAGACCTGCATCCCCGGCGGACAACGGGTTCAACTGATCCGGACCAGCGTGACCAGAACCAGTCCCGTGCCCTAACCACGCCGACATGCCTACTCCAGGAGAAAGGGCAGATATGCGTGTCGATTATTATTATTATTATTATTATTATTATTATTATTATTATTATTATTATTATTATTATTATTATTATTATTATTATTATTATTATTATTATTATTATTATTATTATTATTATTATTATTATCATTATCATTATCATTATTATAATAATAATAATTATTATTATTATTATTATTATTATTATTATTATTATTATTATTATTATTATTATTATTATTATTATTATTATTATTATTATTATTATTATTATTATTATTATTATTATTATTATTATTATTATTATTATTATTATTATTATTATTATTATTATTATTATTATTATTATTATTATTATTATTATTATTATTATTATTATTATTATTATTATTATTATTATTATTATTATTATTATTATTATTATTATTTTTTTTGTCTTGTCTTGTATGTATTGTCTTGCTTGTGAAAAATACAAACTTTAAATATGAAAAAAAAAAACTTTTTCCATTTATACTTACTGTCTGAGTTCTATTGGTAAGAAAACTGATAGTCCATCTGATAAGTTGGTCATCCAAGTTAAAGTAATTTATATGTTTTTCTACAAGTATGTGATGCTGCATTGTATTGAAGGCTGACGAAAAGTCAACAAAGAGTAATCTTGCATACGTGTTCTTTTTTTTCTAAGTGCTCATGTACAGAGTTCAAAATAAATAATTTGGCATCATCAACACATCTCTCAGGTCTATATGCAAACATGTGCGACAGTCTGACAAGTCTCTGCAGGGGTCTAAACCCTATTCAAAGCACACACACCCGCTCTGTCTCTGAGTGTGTGTGTGTGTGCGTGTATGTGCGTTTACGTGACGTAAGCTGCAGTGAGTGTAGTTCTCTGAGAGAACGGGATAATTACAGCCATACAATCTAGCAAGAATTAAACCTATTTACAAGTCGTATTAAGTTTTGCAAATAAGGAAACATATATAGAACATTTCAAGGCACTCAAAAATGCCATTTCTCTATTTTGACCTATTTCTGAAATGCACAACACTTTGCGCATTTCTGAGGAATCCTCTCGGCTGAGACAACGCGATTTTCACACCTTTGTTCTCCCGCACGCGGGAGCAGACAGGAGCTCCGACCCCAGAGGGTAAGTAACCAAGTGTTTACGGTGATAATGTACACTGTGAGCACGTTTTTTAAGTTGCTTAACTTGCACTGATCAACTGCCATCTAGCATGGCAGATGGTGACGAGACAAGAACATTATGTAAATACAGTATACCCTAAATTTAGATGCACAAAAAAAAATCTGGATTGTCCCAGTTAAACTGCTAGCAGAATGCTACTTGATTCCACATATTTACCGGTTTCCTGTAAAAGAGGAAGCTAGGGAGGGACTTGTCACGGATATTGATTGTCATTTACAGTAGCCGATAGCTCTGAATGTGTGTTACGGTTGACCCATTAGCTAGCAAGCTAACCTCATCAGCATTAGCAATGTACATTAGCAATGATATGCAAGCCGCTAGCTTTGAACATTGGTTGTGTTAAGCAAGCTAATGGTGAACATTGGTTTTGTTAATGAGGCAGAGTGCTTACTTAGTTACAATGTGCTGAAAATGTCATTCTAGAAAGCATTTCAATGGATGCAAAATTACGCCCCCATTTGCAGGATGACAGAATAACTACAAAATAAGATACCGATACTGGCGTATAGGCTATAGGTGACAATCAGCTTAACACATACATGATGAACATAACTTTATGGGGCCTAAGGTACCATACCATTGTGTAGTATCTATACCACCCTGCAGTAAACACGACTATATTGCACACATGAAGGATGTGCATCAGAGGCAACATAACTGACAGTAGCATGTTCCATTACAGTGCTGTATCTTGACCACGAGATACAGTCTAAATGCAAATCTTAGTAATGCTATGCATTTGTTTCCAACTCGGGGCATGTGGAGCTCCACTGTAGAAACACATCAATATGTACATCTTAATCACTTGTACTGTGTTCTGAGAGATACTAAGGCCACGCCATTTGTGTATGTCATTTTCTTTTAATGTCGGAAAAATGCAGGCTACTCATCGCAATTATTTCTCTGGCTCGGGTCCGGCCGCGCGCAGGGCGTGGGGGAATAAAAAATGAGAGGAATCACGTTGTCATATAAATCAAAAAGTGCATTTTCAACTGATAAAGAGGAAGATAAATAGGCTCAATCCAACAGTGCCTGCGGAAAGACCTCTGGGCTTGAGGAATTCAAAAACCAGCCCCCCCCCCTCTTTAATAAGCCATGAGCAGATGAAATGAACTGTTCTCCCATTCCAGGCTGATTGGTGCTGACAAACTATAGATCACCTGCGAGGGAGCAGCACTCTATTTCACTGGGGCCTGTCACACTCTATTCCTCAGCGACTACAATCATTCTCTTCAAATCAAAACCACAACCAGGGCTTTTGGAGAGAGCACCCCCACCCCCCTTGCACACAAATAGGTTAGCTCTAGCTCAGGTAGAAGTGATTTTAATATGCGAAAATGCTCTATTATTAGAGTCAGATTATTAGAGTTGCCTTCTTCTTTGTGAATATTTGTAAGCAAGCAAAATAACGGTGATGATTTTTCTTGGTGGCTCGATCTCCTGCTCGAACCCCCCCACAACCTAATACATATTGAGCTATTTATATCCCCTCCTTTGTACCTTTATTCTGAAGGCTACTCACTACATAATGAGGGAAAAAGAAAACGAAACATTAGGTCAGATCAGCAAGCAAACTCTTTTGTTGAACCCTCGCAAAAGGATAGATGTGTTTCAGAGGGATTTATTTCCCCTCTGTTGTGCCTTTTCTCTGAACCTGTGTTAATTGGAGAGAGCAGACTGTTGCACCAGCGTGAGCCTCACCACCATCGGTCTCGGCTTTTGTCTGCCATGTACTGTAGCCGTGTGGTGGGCGATGACACGTCTTCCGATGAAATATCACCACATGCAGAGTTTGCTGCCAAATTATGCTAATCTATATAGAAAATAAACAACCACATGCATCATCCCTTTGAGGCCAACTACTGAGCGTCGGAACGTATGACAGATGACGTATCAGGCCCGTGCCCACAGTCACTTTTACTTTGAGAAACAGCTCATTAAGTTCAGAGGAAAGCAATGTGTGTTTGTCTTTCTTGCGCCATAGAGGCTGGCAGTTTGTTTTTTTAGTAGTGATTGGAGCAGTTATACTTATGAATGATGAAAATAGCCTGTGAGCTGCTGGCAATGCCTAACGTGTCAATTAAATAAAGTGGATGATTCTCACCCTGTTAATATATTGTTCAAGGCAAACAATTTTTTTAACATATCTCTTCTATTGCCTTCAGCGAAACGTTGTGTCTTTGATCCTCTGTCTTCTGTGCATAAAGGATCATAAGGAACTGTGCTATTAGGATTAGAGGAACAGCTTCTTTTATCAATTACATCAAAGTTCAGCTGGCGCCCATTAGACACACAGACACATGCATTCATGCACAGCACACACAATCTATGTATCTGGACACCCAAAAAAATAAGGAGCCCCTTTTTGTATAACCCCAATGGCTTCTGTACTCGACTCGGTGGCTCGTTCACTTATAAATTAGGGTTGCATCACAAGTCAATCATCAAAGCATAATGCTTGATAGTACCCTATAGGCTCCAGACTAGGAGCTTGGAAAAAGGCCTGGGGCATTTAAAAACATCTTCTATTCAAAGAGGGGATGAAAGCTTCTGTGCTGCCCGGGTTACACTGTTGGTTCTTTGGTGTATCTGCACTCTATACTAGTGAGCTGAATAGGCACCACAACGGCAGATGAAACCAATGCTATGGAAAACAGGCAACAGGGAGTACGATTTGACATCCTATCGATGACAAAAAAAAAGGAGAGAATTTTTACCATAATTATTTATATGAAACAGCTTGAATTAACACTTGACTGTCGGTTGTGAAAAGCGCAACCTGTGAAAAGGCCCCTGCGAGCTGGAGGCTTCTATGATGGAGGCCTCCATAAGGAATTCACTCCCTCATGCCTTGTTATATGGCGGCTCTGAGGAGATGGATCACACTCTCAAGGCAGATGTTGCCAACACACACACAGCCCTCAGAAAACAATGCAATCCTCTAGGACCGAGTAACAAACACACACACATGCACACATTATGCATGAACACAAACACACTCACACACATCTTAGCGTATCCGGTTATACACATGCACGCACACACGCATGCACAACAACTACTCAATTTACACACAGATAAACCAAGACAAGTCACACACGTACACATGCACATGTGCACGTGCACGCACACACACAGCCAGAGCTTTATTTGTGTGTGTTTTATTTTCCGAGCCGCCATTGCAGAGTGGAGTGGACATCATACAGAGAGGAGCTGTCGATAAAATCCACACTATGTGGCGACAATGTTTATTTTGGTATAAAAGGTAAGGTCACACTATACAGAAACCAACTCCCTCTACAGAAAGCCGATACCGCACATCGATGTAGAATCCTATGGGACATGTGCTGCTGTGTCCAATAATCCCAAGTTTAAGTTAAAGTACGTAGATATATATATCACACCTACTGCACTTCTCTGTATATATCTTGTCGTTTGTGTTGGCGTCGCTAAGGAAAACGAGACATAATGGGGAATTCAACGCCCGAGGAAGTGCTGACAACTTAGCGAAACCAGTGCCCGTGTCCTCATGAACAAGCGGCATGCGCATTAGGGACCATTGTTATTCCCTTCCAATATCCTCTCTCTCTCTCTCTCTCTCTCTCTCTCGCTCTCTCTCTCTCTCTCTCTCTCTCTCTCTCTCTCTCTCTCTCTCTCTCTCTCTCTCTCTCTCTCTTCCTTAACACTTTTAATGCCAACAACGCTATATGTCGTTTGTTCATGCCGACCGTTCATTGCCAACGACGCGATATGTTGTTTGTTTTTTTATTCACGATTTGAATTCATATTTCATCAATCTAGTATCACGTTAGTGCTGCAAACTCTCTCTGAGCTCCATTGGGAAAATACCGCCCCCTATCGTCTCCCGGATGGTAATGCATGCATTGGAATGGACTCAATGAAAATAGATGAGAAAAGAAAACTCCGGAATCCACATTTTACTTCTCAGGCAAGTAACCCGAGCCCATCGGACTCATTGTGGACCATCAGAACAGCGTGGAATACCTATTTCCAGTACGCAGCGGTGGATCAATAAACACGATCGATATTTGGAATGGCGATCAGGAATTGGAATAATCTTTTTGGAGAACATCTGATCTGAGGTAAGGAATCTATTTACCAGTCTTAGGATAATCAGAGCTGTTTTCACAGAGATATCAACGTTTGCCCTATGTGTGTGTGTGTGTGCTGATCAGGAAATGAGAGATTCGATTTTTCAGCTTGCTTCTCTAGCGTGCATAAGTACACATATACTATCGATAATCTAGCGTTTATTTGAAAACTATTCATGAATAGGCCGAAAAATTACAACGTTTTTTGTGTATTCCAGAATATTCCAGTAAAGGGCGATTATCATAGAATCTTTATATTTTCCTGAAACTTAAAAAAAACTAGCGATTTTCAAAATGGTATAAAACTGAAATTAACCGATTAAAAAACAATCCGTTTCGACAATGTTGACTGCAAACAAGTCATTGATAAGCGACGGCCAGATTAGACACATAGCCATAATTTAAGACATAGATTATGCGTTCACAAATGCGAGTGCTATATCATTGAAGTGGGTGGCGGCATTCAAGGGGGTAAAAAGGAAAACATGGCCGGCACGGAAAGTGTTAAAGACCCTTCAGCTTTAGGAAATTCAGACGGTCGGCAGAAGTTTGCATGTGTTCGTAGAGGCACCGGTGTCAGGGGAGGAGAAACGGGACATGTGCAGAACATAGAGATAAATGTCAGCCTGCCTCCCCTGTGTCGACGACTCACCTGCTATCCAGAGACGGGGTGGAGAGGTGAGGACATGGCTGTTGAAAGTCGGTTGGTAGCCTGTTTACTTTTGTTGAATCTTGCACATAATCAAAAGCTTTTTTTCTTTATTTTTTTTTATATATATATCTCTTCCTCGTTTTATAAACAATAAAAACAGACATGTCCCATTGACATTCTGTAAGGTTACATTTAAAACTGCTGTGTGTAAGATTAAAAAAACGTTTTTAAATTATCATTTGATAAAAAAATCTTAGAATGTAGACTCACTCAACTATATACAAATTACATTCAGTGAGACCCATTTAGACTGCACCTAACCATTTACATTAATTTGAAAGTGGGAGCCTCTCTGTGAAACATTACCTCTTAAGCCTGAGCGGTCCGGTGGTGGACCGCAAATGACATCACGCCATAAATCCATCTCTACAGACTGTATGAATTAATGTTGTGTTTTATTTTTTCTTCAAATGTAGCCAAGAGTAAAGACCCTAGCCCTGTCAATACAGCAGTCAACGTGTATATTTTCAGCATTACGTTTGTTTACCAACGATTTAACTGTTATTAGTGAAATATAGGTTCATAGAAATCTCAGGTCATGGAGTCGGAAACCGGCGCATATTGACGGGAGGAAGTGGCGCAGCCAAAAGTGAGTGTAGTCTTTTGAAGGAAGAGACAGAGGGCTTTCGATGTTCTCCTTTGGTTCATTACAATTTACTCAAGGCTAGTAAAATACACACTATTTCTGACACTGGGAATACATTCTCTGAGATCCAGAGATGTCCCTAGATACCAAGAACATGCAAATGCCCTTGTAGAAGTGGAGCAATCTTCCATTTAGGCAAATCAGGGATGCAGCCTTTGCAAACTATGCACCAAAGTTATAGAACACACTACCTTTGGACATTAAGGAAGCTAGATCTCTTAATATTTTCAAAAATAAGCTAAAAAAGTGCGGCTGGGTAGCGCAGCGGATTAAGCGCTCGCCTACCACCGCAGTGACACTGGGTTCGAATCCAGCTGTCAGCGGTACCTCTGGCTTGGTCAGTCGTCCCTACTAACACAATTGGCAGTGTTAGCGGTTGGGAAGCCGGTGGGGTATGTATCCTGGTCGTTGTAAACAGCGACTCCTACTGGTCGGTCGGGGCGCCTGCTCACCAGGGAAGGGATCTAGGGGAGGTAGTGTGATCCTCCCACGCGTTACACTCCCCCAGTGAGAGTCCTCGATGTCAGGTGAAAAGAAGCGGCTGGCTGACTCCACATGTATCGGAGGAGACATGTGATAGTCTTCAACCCTCCCTTGGCCAGCAAGTGGGGGAAAAATGCCTGCAACGACCAGGAAGGGAATTGCCATAACGACTAAATTGGGATGGGAGAAAAATACGGAAAAAAGGGGGAGAAAAAATAGATTAAAAAAATAATTAAAAATAAGCTAAAAACGTACCTCTTCACAATAGCCTTCTAATACACTCCGCTGTTGATTGTACTGTAGCACTATTTTACTCTGTCCATTCTATTGCATAATTTGACTATCTATTCTATTCTACTATTTTATTGCACTGTATTATTTTACTCTGTCTATTGCTTTTTATTACAGGTTAAAAACTGTCAGGCTTTAAAACTGTGTAGGACCCAGGCCTAGAACTGCACCCTGAGAGGGAGGTTTGCCCTGGGTGGGAGGTTCAAAGGGTCAAAGTGGGTATAAAACAGGAGGGAAGACTGTCAAGTTTTAAACTGTGGATACCAAACAGAGAAGGTAAAGACGACTTTGAACTATTGAACAGTAATCCAGAACTATTTTATTGCACTGTAAAATATATATATATATTTTTTTTTAATCTATTCTATTCTACATTTTTATTGCACTCCACTATTGCACTATTTTACTCTGTCTATTTTATCCTACTCTTTTTATTATTGTCTATTTAAAACTGAATCAAACCATAAACAAGGTGGCCTGTTGGGATGTTAGATCCTAATGTGAAAAACTGTGATTTTATATGTCTGCACTTTATGTGCTCATTTTATGCCTGTCTTTTTTCTGTTGTGAAGCACTTTGAGCTGCAGTTTCTGTATGAAAGGTGCTATACAAATAAAGTGTATTATTATTATTATTATTATTATTATTATTATTATTATTATTATTATTATTATTATTATTATTATTATTATTATTATTATTATTATTATTATTATTATTATTATTATTATTATTATTATTATTATTATTATTATTATTATTATTATTATTATTATTATTATTATTATTATTATTATTATTATTATTATTACTTAGGTATGTATTTTTAGGCGGATTTTCTGAAAAATAGAGCTAGGGCTTAAGAGGTTAACATTGAATATATCTGCGCTACTGCTACTCTGGTCGATGAAAGTCACTCACGGTGGAGTCTGTTTGTCCATGTTAAGATATGCTAAACATCACGGCCCTGCTTAAAAAGACACAGCCTCTTCACCCTGCTCCCCTCTGTGAGAAGGCTGCGGATCCCAAAGCTGTGAAAGCTCGTCATAGACTAAGTTTCTTCCCCTCAGCCGCCAGGCTTATCAATGCCTCAGGACCCCCTCCGCCCCCAAGTGACACTGTGTTAGATTTTGATCAATCAGCCAGTATCACCTCTTCATCTGTTGGCTTGTGTAGTTCTGCGTTGTGTTTATTTCTTTGACGTCTTCTCATACTGGCTGTGCAATCTTTGTCATTCCCCTTTAATGCAATCCGTAGTCATAATAATTCACACCGTCAGACATGTTACCTTTCTTGGAACCCGTTGTTTATTACATAAACAAAAGCCTCAGATGTTACCCATCTCGTATTGTCCTTGAAAAGTCTTGGAACACTAAATTCATTATTCTAATGATCTCCTGTTACCCCGTTCGGTGGTCGTTGTGGCCTTGTCGTAGCCAACAACCATATCTGCTAGCCGAAGCTAGTGATGATGTGTCATTCCCCTCCCCCACCTAGCGAGGGTGGAGAGGGGTGAACGTTTCTGATCAGATGGCTATAAGCAGTGCTGTCTTTGACCACAGCTATTTGACCCAGATCACTATAGCAACCGCTCAATTGTTGATATTATCCCCCCTAGTTCTCTCTGTTCCACCCAGCTGATAACGGCCCTCTGTCTGCACAGTTTTTGGCTGGAGACACACATACGTGATAATGATGGTGGTGATGATGATTATGATGATGATGATGATGATGATGATGATGATGATGATGATGATGATGATGATGATGATGATGATGATGATGATGATGATGATGATGATATTATCCTCTTAAAACTCATCTATATAGGTTATAAACCAAATGCAAATCATCGATTTCCTTCAACTGGCACAATAATAACAATGACACTGGTAAGAATTCTGCACTGGGACTGACCTGGAACTCTGCACTGCACTTTACACTTTATACACTTTATATATATATATATATATATATATATATATATATATATATATATATATATATATATATATATATATTTATTCAAATGATAAATCCTGCACTGCACTGTCTTTGTCCTGTGTCTTGTTGTTATGTGAAAAGAAAATGTATGGAAAAATGCATACTCTGTATCGCTGAGACAATTACCAATGTGGTTACACTTATGGCTTAATAAAGGAATCTGAATCTGAAGGTGTTTAACCTCTTAAGCCCGGAGCACTATTTTCAGAAAATCCGCCTAAAATACATACGTAAGTAAATGGAATATTGCTCCACTTCTACAAGGTCCATTTGTATATTCTTGGTATCTAGGGACATCTATGGACCTCAGTGAATGTATTCCCCGTGTCAGAAATATTGTGTCTATTACTAGGCTTGCTAAATTGTGATGAAACAAAGGATAATATGAATTATGATTTTTCTTTGCATCTTTGACAGTGAATAACACCATGCTAAAAATGACCAGATATGAAGAACTGCCACTGATCTCGTTCAGTACCTTCTTGGGATCATGTTTACAAAAAGTCTAAGGAAATGAATAAAGGGAAGATGACAAACAGAAGGTTTTGTAGATACAGCACTGAATTCTCCCATCTGGACCAATGCAATTTGAAATATTATTATAGAATATAGAATAGCAGGCTTATAAATTACCTTATTATAGCCAATTCGCACATTTATGGATTGTGCCAAATCTTATATTTCAAATGCCTGAGTTCAATTTGGATTTAGTATCACCAGGCGTGCATAAGAACAGATAATGAAATCTACTGTATGTACAGTAGCTTTTTTTATTTTTGCCAGGGTGCCACCATTTTGAAACTAATTTCAAATCTGATTGTTGCTACATGCTAGAAATAGGGGAGAAAAACTAACTGCGACCCCATATATGCCAATAGCATTACGTTTTGTGGTTTATTATCCCGAGTAATAAGAGATATTAAAGAAATTCATACAGAAGTAATTTGCTTGAACCCCCTTTGGCCTTTGGGAAGTGTCGTTCGTAAAAATGTCAACGCTCATCGAAAGCTCTCAGTGTCCTCTTCAAAATAGCCATGGTAAAAAAAACAATTACTGACGTTAATTTTTTCCAAAATGGTCGACTTTCGCGACCAAAACAATAGGAAAACGAAAATCTATCTAATAACACTTTAACCTACTTTAGCCGATGGACCGCACGGGTGGAAGAGGTTAAGTAAAATTCGAATGAGATAAAATTTAAATAATAAGATAAATGGTTGCACACATTTACACTAGCACATTACATGTTAATGTCATTACACATTTACACTACCACATTAAATGTTAATGTCATTACACACATTTACACTAACACATTACATGTTAATGTCATTACACACATTTAAACTACCACAGTACACGTTAATGTCATTACACACATTTACACTACCACATTACATGTTAATGACAATACACAGGGCCGCCTCAGGGGGTGTGCGAGCAGTGCGGTCGCACAGGGCCTCGCGGTAAGGGGGGCCTCGCAAAAAAAAAAAAGAAAAAAAAAAAAAAATATTGTTTTTTTATTTTATTTTTTTTATTTTTTTGCGAGGTCCCCCTTCCCGCGAGGCCCTTTTTCATCACAGACCTAAAATCTAGTTTTGCTTATATGCTTATATATTTCACATTAGACACGTTTGTAGAATGTGTCTGACTTCCTGCCTCTGCGGCTCTGCAGACTGCAGTTTTCCGGTTTCTGCGGATTTGCTGCTCTACAGATTTTAGGATAGTGTTTCCGGGCTCTTCTCGGACACACGAGGTACAGGGATGATCTAATTCAGCGCTATTCAGAGGAGCGAGGCGAGTGGATGTCTTTTCAAAAGAAGGAGAAGAGAACTTGTGAGCAGATAAATCTGTTAGGCAGCAATACGCCGAAAGGTGTCCAGTCTGCCGGAAAGTACTCGAAGAAGAAGAAGAAGAAATTACACCGTGGGCCAAGAAAGTCTCCTTCCAACTTTACCATTGGCGCCGCGTTGATACTGCGTTATGGTGAGTCAACCTATGATTATATTCCCGCCGTGGACCTGACCTATCTCTCTTTCTCTCTCTCTGGAGCCAAACTGGTCGACTAGCTAATATAGTACTACTAGTAGCTAACGGTGTGTGCCTGGTGAGAGCACCTGGCTGTATGTAGCCGCATAGCTTGCAGAACGCAGAAGCAAGCTATGCGGCTACATACAGCCAGGTGCCTGATTGAGCTAACTGTTAGCCAGTTAGCTGTTTAGCGTCAGCTGGGAACGTTCGTTTGATGCTATCAGTTAGCCTTGAGAATAGCAGGCCCTGGCACTCTGACTACGACATCATCTTTGACAGAAGATGTAGTCGGGCCTGCACCATGACAAGGCTCTGGCCATAGCTTATTTGTCCCGACAGCGAGAGGCCTTTCGTCAACGTGGAGACCTGTGTTGCGGCCTTTCGCCCTGCGTTCCTTTTGTGCAGGTAAGATTAATGAAAATGTCATGACATTACCCCACTCTTCCTTCCTTCCCCTCCCGAATGTTTTGTTAATAACGATGTTTTTTTCCAGGCAAAACATATGCTACTTCACAACATTTGGAGATACGACATGTGCTGTGTGTGAATGGTCGTTTGTGTAGCTTGGGTAGCGTTGGGCCGTTGGCCAAAGCTGTGTGTGGCCTGGTGTCACAGTACCTGGCTAGCCTATTTAGCTGATGTCGGCCATTGGCTCCTTGCTGCTTTGGTTTCTCTGGTATAGACCCTCTTCTTGTTGGATTTAAGTGTTGATCTTTGTCCTTTTGGATCTCTCATACATGCTCTAGTCTCTCTCTAACACACACACACATGACAAACACACATGTTCTCTCTCTCTCTCTCTCTCTCTCTCTCTCTCTTTCTAACACACACAGTCTGCCTATGGCGGCCTTTCTCGATGGCTAGGCTGTGCTCAAGGATCTTCAGTCACAGTGCTCAGGTATTCTGCCACTGTGTACTCTCTGTTTAGGGCCAAATAGCATTTCAATTTCTTTCCAATGTGTCTCTCTCTCTCTCTCTCTCTCTCTCTCTCTCTCTCTCTCTCTCTCTCTCTCTCTCTCTCTCTCTCTCTCTCTCTCTCTCTTGGATTTAAGTGTTGATCTTTGTCCTTTTGAATCTCTCATACATGCTCTAGTCTCTCTCTAACACACACACACATGACAAACACACATGTTCTCTCTCTCTCTCTCTCTCTCTTTCTAACACACACAGTCTGCCTATGGCGGCCTTTCTCGATGGCTAGGCTGTGCTCAAGGATCTTCAGTCACAGTGCTCAGGTATTCTGCCACTGTGTACTCTCTGTTTAGGGCCAAATAGCATTTCAATTTCTTTCCAATGTGTCTCTCTCTCTCTCTCTCTCTGTACACTGTATATTGACTGTAGAACGGGAGCTCTCTCTCGCTCTCTCTTTTGCTATATGTTGACTGTATCATGCCCCGCCTCGGGCAGCGCTATTATTTAAGAATATGTTGACTGTATAAAAAAAAAAAAAAAAAAATTCAGAGATTCGGGGGGAACAGTGGCGACGTTAGCTCACAGCGAGTGAGGAGAGTGTTCTTGGGGGTGAACACTGGAAAAGCTGCAGGCCCGGATGGGATAACAGGACGAATACTTAGGTCCTGTGCCAATAAGCTGGCTACAGTGTTCACCACTATATTCAACCTATCCCTGGCCGAGTCCATGGTCCCTGCCTGCTTCAAGGTGTCCATTATAATCCCTGTGCCAAAAAACTCCTCCCCAACAGGCTTAAATGACTACAGACCGGTGGCACACACCTCTGTGGTCATGAAATGCTTTGAGAGGCTGGTCAAGGATTACATCTGTGCCTCCCTCCCCAATAACATGGACCCATTGAAGTTTGCTTATAGGACAAACAGGTCCATTTACATTTACATTTACATTTTGTCATTTAGCTGACGCTTTTATCCAAAGCGACTTACAAGTTGTATACAACAAGACAGCAGGAAGGGTACAACTCTATCAGTTGAGTAACAATGTTCACCAAAGTGTTGAGTGCTATAGTGTTGGTTAGTATATTAGGACAAGTGCATGACAGTAAGGTTAGTTAGGGTTATTTTTTTTATTATTATTATTATTTCTTTTTTTCAGATAATGATTGAAGAAGGTCCACTGACGACGCAGTCTCCCAGGTACTGCAAAACACCCTTTCTCACCTTGACAGTCAGAAGGGGGGATATGTGAGATTGCTGTTCATTGACTATAGTTCAGCTTTCAACACCATAGTCCCCACCAGACTGGTTGACAAGCTGATTGATCTGGGTCTGAACACTGCCCTGAGCGCCTGGATCCTGGACTTTCTGACCGACAGGCCCCAGGCGGTCAGGGTGGGTGGACACACCTCCAACTCATAACATCGGGTCCCCCCAGGGCTGTGTCCTCAGCCCTCTGCTGTACTCACTGTACACACATGACTGTGTGGCCAGGTTCAGCTCCAACTCCATAGTGAAGTTTGCGGACAGCGCAGTGGTGGTGGAGCTGCTATCTAACAATGACGAGAAGGCCTACCGGGAGAAGGTTGATGTCGTTGGTGCCAGGATAACAGCCTACGCCTGAACATTGGTAAAACCAAGCAGCTGATCGTGGATTTTAGGATAATACAGCAGGGGACACACAAGCAACTGTGGATAGATGGGGCTATCGTAGACAGGGTGAGCAGTTTTAAGTACCTGGGAGTCCACATCACAGCTGACCTGACATGGTCAACTCACATAGATACTGTGGTAAAAAAGGCGAAACAACGCCTCTACCACCTTAGACAATTAAGGAAGTTCAGAGTATCAGAGAAGATACTCCACTCCAGCATTCTGACTGGGAATATCACTGCCTGGTTTGGAAACAGCACAGCACAGCCCAGGATTGGAAGGCCCTACAGAGAGTGGTGCACTCAGCAGAATGGACTACGGGTATTGCACTACCACCCCTGTAGGACTTATACAATAGGAGGTGCAAATCCAGAGCCTGCAGAATAATGAAGGACCCTCACCACCCCAACAACAGCCTGTTCAAGCTGCTGCGGTCAGGCAAGCGCCTCCATATACATGCAACAAGAACAGAGAGACTAAGGCTCAGCTTCTTCCCACAGGCCATCAGAACAATGAACACTGATCTCTCCACACACAAACATGAACACACATACAGACAAACAACCCAACATTCTGCACTTACACACACACAAACGCACCATAGGTAACTTTAAACACACAATATAAGGCAACTTTAAAGGAAGGAAAAGGACACTTTAAGAAAATAACTTGTTGTGATTGTTGTATAGTATAGTTAGCAGCAACAGCAACAGCAAGTATAGCATAGGGACATAGAAGAAAAACTGCACATTGTATAGGAATGTACATAGGATCCAGTGCCTTTAAGCGATTTATTAACATGTCTATTTACCATGTCTATTCTAGTTATCTTTTTCGTATTTAATTTTTTTATAATTTTTTAAACAAACACATAAACAAACATGACAACATAAAATTAGATATACAAGCATTAATTAACAGTGCACATCCAACAGTGCAGTATTCTGGTCGTTGTAAACAGTGACTCCTACAGGTCGGTCAGGGCGCCTGCACAGCGAGGGAGGGAGATGGTGAGGGTAGTGTGACCTCCCACACGTTACACCTCACCAATGAGAGTCCGCGCTGGCAGGTGAAAAGATGCTGCTAGCTGTCTCCTATGTCTCGGAGGAAGCATCTGATAGACTTCAGGGATCCCTAGACCGACCAGTGGGGGGCACATGCGAGCAACGACCAGGAAGGGGAGGGGGGAATTGGCATTACGAATAAAAAAATTGGGATGGGAGAAAAACACAGAAAAACAGGAGGAGAAAAAGTGGATACATTTTTTTTTAAATAAATAAAAATAAATTACTCTATCTATAGCAGCTTTAACCTCTTTAGCCCGAGTAGTCCATCGGCGGACTGCAAATGACATCACGTCATAAATCAATCTCTCCAGACTGTATGACATTAAGTAGCGTTTTTTGTTTCGAATGTATCCAAGAGTAAAGACCCTAACCATGTCACAACAGCAGTCATATTGTATATTTTCAGCAATACGTTTGTTTACCAATAGGTTAAAGTGTTATTAGTGAGATTTTAGTTTATGGGATGTCTTAATCATTTAGCGAATATCCGCCATTTTGAATTAGCGGCGCGTCGCCAGTTGTAGTCATATGAAGAGAGGACACCCAGAGTTCTCAATGTGAGTTGAAATTTCAAAAAACTACATTACCTAGCCCATTCCAGCTTCCTGCAAGCAAATTACTTGTGTATGAATTTTTTTTATTTCCCTTTTTTTTGGATTATCTACCACAAAACTCAACGTTATTAGCATAGATTGGAGTGCAGTTAGTGTGTCTACCTTCTGTGAACGTTTAGCAACCATCCTTGTTGCAATCCGATAAAAAATGGCGGACCTGTCTCAGAAATGTATTTTTACTGTATTTACAGTATATTTCATTCACGGTTCTTGCTGCACGCCTGGTGATACTAAATCCAAATTGAACTCTGCCATTTGAAAGAGGAGATTTGGCCCAATCCATAGATCTGCCTGGTATTCTATATTCTATAATAATATTTCAAATAGAATGTGTCCGGATGGCAGAATTCAGTACTGTATCTACAAAACATTCTGTTTAATCATCTTCCCTTTATTCATTTGCTTAAATTTTCATGTCTGGTCACTTTTAGCATGGTGTTATTCACTGTCAAAGATGCAAAGAAAAATCATAATTTATATTCTCCTTTGTGTCATCACAATTTACTCAAGGCTAGTAACAGACAGGGGTGTAAAAAGTATGGATACCGTCTCAAAATCGTACTCAAGTAAAAGTCAGAGTATCTGGCTAAAAACACACTTGAGTAAAAGTCAAAAAGTGTCTACTTTTAAATGTACAAAAGTAAAAGTAAAAACTACTGTATTCTTTTGATAGCAGGTGTTTAATCAAAGATCCCCGCTTTCTAGTCTTGCACAAGGACCAATCAGCATGGGTATGGGCGGGTTAATTTTCCATTGATGGGGATTTGATTGGCTGTTTTTAAATAAAGTGCGGCCGCAGGATTAATAACGTTAACGTTAGTTCGGCCAGAGAAACAAATATACTAATTACAATTGTTGGACCTGCGAGATTTTTGTACTTTGTACTTTGTAGGTCTGCATTTTAAATGTAAGGAGTAAAAAGTATGTTTTTTTTTCTCTGAAATGTAAAAGTACAAGTATACAAACCTAATAATACTTGAGTAAAGTACAAATCCCCCAAAACAGTACTTAAGTATTGTAACAAAGTACAATTACTCAAGTACTTACACCTCTTGTAACATACACAATTTTTCTGAAGTTTTCCCTCAGGTAGCAGAGCGCAGTATTGCACATACGCCACAAGGTGGCAATGTTGATCTATTTATCAGAACGAACACATTGTGTTCTGATTTGAGGGAGCAGAGATTTAGGATTTTTTTTTATTCAACTACTATAGTTATCTGTAGCCTACTGTGGTTTTTGGTGATTCCTAATACACTTTCACACAGGTTTCTAAAATATAAGAGGTTCTCTTTGTGGTATTATAGGTGATTTTACATAACATTCTGTGTTTTCTTTTACTGATAGTGTGATCAGCTTGCTGATTTTATTTTTATTTTATTTTATTGATACTAGTATGGTGTCGTTCAAGATAGGTTGACTATTTGGTGGACAAGAGTACTGGTAAAGTCTGATTATTAGGATTTGTATTTTTATTTTTTTATAGTATACTGGATACTTCTGCAGATGGAGGGTGGTGAATACTCTGGATTTGGGAGGGGGGCAATGAGGTACACTCCGATTCCATTAGTTGGGAGGCCTAGCACCAGTTTTCAGCATTCACCTCTCACATCTACACCTATGCCTAATCTTGGAGAGTTATCAGATGCCAATGGCAGTTACTCTGGTCCGCCACAACTGAGTGCAGTTAAATCGGAAGTACCTGACACAAATATTGGAGATCCTTCAGTGGAGATGGTAGCAGGCATAGCGAAGCAGATTGGGATCTCCATAGCGGAGAGTATTGCTGCACGCCTAGAGTCAAAGGGGAGCAGTGGGAAGGGGTACAATGTTGCAGCAAACACATTCAACTCAGGAGGGAATGTCCCTTCCCTGGTAAACATGGTGGTGAAGTCTGAGATTAGGGAGCCAGTGTGCTTTAGAGGTGATGGCTCTGATACATGCACAGTGTATGAATGGGAGTCAGTAGTCAGGATATACTTGCGAAAAAGGGGGATCTCAGTGGCAGAGCAGGCTGAGGAGGTCATGAGTAGGCTCATAGGGAGGGCACGAGAGGTGGTGAGAGTAAGCATACGCAGTAACCCCTCTTTTGATCTGTCTAGTGGCCCAGGTCCTATTTTTGATATGCTAAAACAGCACTTTAGCGACACTGCTTTCTCCACCATGCCGTTAGCTGACTTTTATTCCACCATCCCATTCTCTGGTGAGCAACCTTTTGATTATTGGCTCAGACTACACACGGCTATGGACGTGACCGAGGACTGTCTAAAGAGACAGAGTAAGACAATTGACGATCCATCTCGTGAGCTCACAGCCATGTTTATTAGACATTGCCCTGACCCTGAACTGTCTCTCATATTCAAGTGCAAGCCTTTACCACAGTGGACAGCTGCGGATGTCCATGAGAGGCTGGTTGAACACAGAAGGAATCCGAGACAATCCTCCTGGCCAAAGGTAACCCCTGCCATCACTACGCTGCGACAGGAAGTCGGTGCAGCTGGTCATCCCACATCACCTGTTGCTAAGCCTACTATTGAGCCTGCTCCAATGCCTACAACTCAGGCTTCCCAGGGGCCCACGGACCAATTGGAGCGTATCATCGGTATGCTGGAGCGTGTTCTTGAGCAAAGGCCTCAGCAGCGCCAGTTTCAGGGTAGGACAGACAATCAGTATTCAAGAGGCCAAAATAACAGAGGCAGGCCCCCGGTGGCCTGTGAGGTGTGCAGGGATGTTGGGCATACCACACGTTCCCATTGTGTGGCCAATCACCTCTGCTTTCTCTGCTATGCATCTGGCCATGCCCGTGCGGAATGCCCCAAGTCTACAGCGTGGCAACCATCTGGTGTGGTGTCTTCAGAACCCACCTCTGGGCAACAGGGAAACTAGACAGCCAGCATTTGGGGGGGGGTGGGTGTTGAGCCTTCTATCGATACCCCAGTAATGAGAGATGATGATTTATAGTCCATTTACAAGAGTGTGTGTAGTGAAATGAGAACAGTGACTGAAGTTGTAATGCAGAATACACAGAAGCTGTCCCCTTATGACGATCTGTTTCATGCAGTCGAGACCTCTCCATCACAGTCGAGAATGCAGCTGTGACCGCGTCGCCGACCGCCAAGAACCTTGGTGTTGTCCTCGACGACCAGTTGAACTTCTCTGCTCACATCGCAGCGACAACCAGAACCTGCAGATTCCTCCTGAGCAACGTCAGAAGGATACGCCCCTTCCTGACAAAAGAAGCCACCCAACTCCTCGTCCAATCAACAGTCATCTCCCGCCTCGACTACTGCAACGCACTGCTAGCTGGCCTCCCGGCCACTGCCACCAAGCCTCTTCAACTCATTCAAAATGCAGCGGCCCGCCTGATCTCAAACCTACCGAAGTCAGCCCATGTCACCCCACTTCTTAGGGACCTGCACTGGCTCCCCATTGCTGCACGTATCCGCTTCAAGGCCCTCGACCTAGCATACCGTGCGGCAAAGGGAACCGCTCCCGCCTACCTCCGGTCAATGGTCTCTAACTACACACCCTCAAGACCCCTACGCTCTGCGTCTTCTGGCCGCCTCAGATCTACTCCTATCCAAGCTCCCGGAGGGTCATCAAAGAGAAGCCGCCTATTCTCAGTCCTTGCCCCACAATGGTGGAATGAACTACCCATCCCAGTTAGGACAGCCGAATCCCGTCCAATCTTTCGCCGTCGACTAAAGACTCACTTCTTCAACCATTATCTGAAATGATAAAAAAAAAAAAAAAAAATCTAACCCCGACTAACCTTAATGTCATGCACTTGTCCTAATAAACTAACCTACACTGTAACACGCAACACTTTGATGAACATTGTTACTCAGCTGATAGAGTTATACCCTTCTTGCTGTCTTGTCCCACAGAACTTGTAAGTCGCTTTGGATAAAAGCGTCAGCTAAATGACTAAATGTAAATGTAAATGTATTGCTTGGCGGCAAAGTTGAGGTGAGGGCCATGCTCGACAGTGGGTCGATGGCTTGTTCGTTGAGTGCAAAGATTTTGCCACAACTCTTACAGGAAGGAGTGTTGAAAAGCCCTGCATTGAGCCCAACAGACGCGATTCTTGTGGGATGCGGTGGATCAAAGACTACACCCTTAGGAGTGTGTGAGCTGGAGATGGAGGTGTTTGGCTGTCGTGTGACTGTCCCAACATTCGTGGTTGAAAATCAGGGAGATGACCTCATCGCTGGCAGTAACCTCCTAAAGTACTTGATTCGTCAGCTAAAGATATCAGGGGACTTGTTGAACAAGAGGCCCACATCTGAACACGGTGAAGCGGAACACCACAAGTTATTGAGTTTGATGGCCAATGTGGATATGTGGACAGGAAATGACATCCCTGACAAAGTGGGGACCGTGAAAATAAAAAGAGCCGTGACTCTAGAGCCCTTCAGTGAACATTTGGTATGGGGCAGGTTACAGAGTGTGAACAACATCTCAGCTGGTAGTGCTGTCATTCTGGAGCCCAGCTGTGTGAAGTCAAGACCGGGATCAGTCCTGATTGGGAAGACAGTGGCCCTGCTGAGGAATGATGGATGGCTGCCAATGAAGGTGATAAATCCCTCTGGTAGATCAGTGAAATGCCAAGCTTGCTGACGTTTATCCATGCATGGCCTTGGAGGATTTTGACTGCTCTGAGGTGGATGACGATTCACCACCCCTTTTGCAGCAACGGGTGCAGAGGGCAGATGATACCCTGATGAATCGAGTCTGACTGATGATACATCCACCTAATCGGACAGATGTGACAGAGAAGAGGAACCTGGTGGATGTGATGGCAGTCCTGATTCAGTCTTA
This sequence comes from Notolepis coatsorum, assembly GCF_963971535.1. Taxonomy (NCBI): domain Eukaryota; kingdom Metazoa; phylum Chordata; class Actinopteri; order Aulopiformes; family Paralepididae; genus Notolepis; species Notolepis coatsorum. The sequence goes on along the minus strand of NC_140180.1, from coordinate 56,015,262 downwards.
CATGGTTTAGGGTTGTCTGACATAGATCTTGATTCCTGTGATGTGTCCTCTTCGGGTAAAGAAAAACTTGTGCATCTGATAGCTCAGTACCAGTCTATATTTTCCAGGCATAAGTTAGACTGCGGAAGGGCTACAGGCTGTCTTCACCGAATTCGACTCAGTGATGAGAAACCCTTTCGCTTGCCATACAGACGAGTTCCACCTAATTAGTATGAGAAGCTCAGGCTGGCGTTGAGTGAGATGGAAGAACAAGAGATCATAAGGAAGTCAAATAGTGAGTTTGCTTCACCTTTGGTCATTGTTTGGAAGAAGTCGGGAGACCTGAGACTCTGTAATGACTTCCGATGGATTAACGCACGCACCATCAAAGACGCCCATCCTCTTCCACACCAGGCTGATGCTCTAGCAGCATTGGGTGGCAACGCCTACTTCTCCACCATGGACCTCACCTCCGGCTATTACAATGTTGAGATGCACGAGGATGACCGGAAGTATACAGCATTTACATCGCCATTCGGACTATACGAATACAACCGCATGCCACAGGGTCTGTGCAACAGCCCTGCCACCTTCATGCGGATGATGCTTAACATCTTTGGGGATCAGAACTTCCTCAGTCTACTGTGCTATCTGGATGATGTCCTGGTGTTCGCGCCTACAGAAGACCTGGCCTTGGAGCGCCTGGAAATGGTCTTCGAACGACTTAAGGCTCACAACCTTAAATTGGCTCCGAAGAAATGTCATTTCTTGCAGAGCTCTGTGAGGTTCCTGGGACATGTCGTTAGTTCTGATGGCATCGCTACGGACTCTGACAAGGTAAAAGCCATCACTGCGCTGACAGAAGCTGACCTCATGGAAGAGGGTACAGAGATTCCATCACAGCGGAAGATCCGGTCATTCCTGGGAATGGTGGTATATTACCAGCAATTCATTGAGGGCTGTTCCGCCATAGCCAAACCGCTGTTTGGACTTACGACTGGGAACAAGGCTCCTCGTTGGAAAGGGAAGAAACGTCGGCCTCCTCGACGGACAATGACTGCGGCAGATTGGACAGATGAGTGCCGGGATGCCTTCCATCAGCTGAAGCAGGCCTTACTGGACCGGGTCGTTTTGGCCCATCCTGATTTCAGTGAATCTTTCCTGCTCTCAGTGGATGCCTCCAGTAATGGCCTTGGTGCAGTTTTGTCACAGGTGCCTGCGGGTGGGACAACAGCAAGACCAATTGCTTTCGCAAGCAAGTCGCTCACCTATGCACAGTCAAAGTATCCTGCGCATAGACTGGATTTTTTTGCTATGAAATGGGCAGTCTGTGACAAGTTCCACCATTGGTTGAGGGGACACCAGTTCACAGTATGGACTGACAACAACCCATTAACGTACATCTTGTCCAAGGCAAAACTGGATGCGTGTGAACAGAGATGGGTTGCTAAGCTAGCCCCATACCAGTTTGACATCAAATACATCCCTGGTCCCAAAAAATATTGTTGCAGATGCCCTGAGCAGAGAGCCTTTCATCCGGCCTAGTGCACTTCATCGTCTGACGAGGGTTTTGTACAAGGCATTGCTGGGTGAAGCTGACGCTGTGCGCACAGAACAGGTTCAGGATGCCTGTAGCTGTTCCGCAACTGTTCCTACTTCCGGGGTAGGCCTGATTGGCCCCGACAGGCACGTGACCCGCCGCGGCCACGCCCCGCGGCAGCCCCAGGAGCAAGCGCGCTACTGCTGGAGTTCGCTTCGCCTTTCACATCGCTGCACATGAACTGCCGCTGCCGCAGGCGTTCAGGATGTGTTCCGTTGGTCTACTCACCCATTTAACGTGACCTCCGATGTTGAGCCTGCGGTGGCATGCCAGTGTGTGACTGTTTCCCAACCTGGTGCCCTGTCGAGACAGGAAGTAGCAGCTGTTTTTGAGTCACACAAGCTGCAAAACAGTGATATGGGGCCCCATGCGCTGCTGCTGCCACAGCTTCCTCAGATAGTTATGCCATCAGAAGAGATTGGTGGAGAGGTGCTGTCACATGATCAACTCATGAATAAGCAAAAAGATGACCATGTGTTAAACAAAGTGATTTCCTTTGTTGAGAGAGGACGAAGACCTTCAAGAAGAGAGCGTGCTCAGGAGTCTGTTGATGTCCTTCGGTCACCGAGGGGCTGGGATAAGCTAACAATGAGGAGGGGTGTGCTGTATCACCTGTCAAGGAACACAGTTACAAAGAAGAAGATGTATCTGTATGTGGTCCCCGCTTCGCTGCAAGCCATGGTGTTGAAAGGTGTCCATGATGAGGCTGGTCACCAGGGCCAACAGCGGACTTTGTACCTTACCAGACAGCGGTTCTACTGGCAAGGCCTGGAGAAAGATGTGAGGGAGTATGTGAGGTGCTGTCGGCGATGCGTGATGAGCAAGACTCCTGAGCCTGAAGCCAGAGCACCATTGGAGAACATCATAACGACTGAGCCCCTTGAACTTGTGAGCATAGACTTCTGGTGTGCTGAGGATTCTGCAAACAAGTCCTTGGATGTGCTTGTCGCTACGGACCACTTCACCAAGATGGCACACGCCTTTTTGTGCCCAAATCAAACTGCTAAGGCTGTGGCTCATCAGTTGTGGCATAACTATTTCTGCGTGTATGGTTTTCCGAGACGCATTCACTCCGACAGGGGAGCCAATTTTGAGAGTGCTTTGATCGCTGAGCTCTTGAATGTTGCTGGTGTTCAAAAGTCCCACACCACACCTTATCATCCAATGGGTAATGGATCATGTGAGAGGATCAATAGGACTCTGGGAAACATGATAAGAGCTCTGCCTCCAAAGGCAAAGCACAGATGTCCGCAGGCACTCAAGTCTCTCACATTCGCCTACAATTGCACTATCCATGAGACCACCGGATATGCACCATTCTTGCTAATGTTTGGCAGAATACCGAGACTGCCTGTTGACATGGTCTTCAGTACTGTTCTGGACAACCCTGAGGTTGTGAACTATGATAAATACATCCAGCTCTTGCGGAAGGATCTGAAGGAAGCTATGGGAATAGCACAAGCCACGGCAGTCAAGCAGTTGAGGAGGCATGGTGACATATACAACCGAAAATTTCGGGGAGCACCTGTCGAAGTTGGTGACCGGGTATTGTTGGCCAACAAGGGAGAGCGTGGTAAACGAAAGCTTGCTGATCGGTGGGAGAACACCATCTACCATGTTGTTGGGATGAATGTTGACGCTGGGATCATCACAGCCTGACTACCCTGCTCTACTTGGCAATATCCTTGGGGCACTGGTACCTCAAGATTCAATTGAGCCTGAGAGTGCACATGTAAATGAGGGACTGTCTGATGATAACAGGTCTCATACTGACCGCACATGTACTTCCATGTCTGACATGAATGACAAAGATGCACCTATCACCACACAACACAATACTGCCATTTCAGTTGTAGTTGGAAGGTCATTGAGTCATGTTAGGTCGAGAGCAGGCAGGTTATTTAAGCCTGTGTCACGGTTAATTGAGATGATGGATCATAGATATGAGATAGTTTGAATTTTTCACCCAGTTGGGGTTCAGGGTATAGGGTATTTCTGTTTTATTTGTTATCATCTTTATTCTAGTCAGAGGAAAGAGATGAGAATTTTTTTTTGACCGTGCCTTTTGTGAGAGAGTCTCACATGGTGTTGATGAGAGGCTGGGTTCTGGGGAGGGATCCGGTCTCTGGACGTTTTGGGTTTAATTTGAGCTGTTAACAGTCATAATGTATTATTTAACATGTAACAGGCATGTTTCGCCTATGAGGAGTAAGGGGTTTGGCCGACCAATTGCTTTTCTAATTCTTGTGAAGAATAGTCTTTTGACTGGACTACGTGTGACTGTTTTATTGCAGGGTCTGCATCCTCAAATTAGACTTGGATTTTTTTTTATTTTTTTTTATATAAGATGTGATTTTCTTTTAATGTAATTTGTATTATGCTGTAGTGTTTTGTGCCTGGTTTGGATAAAAAAAATGTTTTCTTTCCTTTTCTGTTGGGAGTGTGTGGGCAAGTGGAATTCAGCAGGGGGGAATGTAACAGAGTTTATTGTGATTCCACTTGTCAAGGTAACTAAGACCCAATAGCATGGCACTTAATTGTTCTAGGGATTCATATTGGTTGGTGGGCCTTTCCTTGTGGGCTTCAACGCAAGTGTTCACGTTAGCGTGGCACCATTACATGAGGAAGCAGCCCATGGTAGGTTCACAGACAGTACACCAGAATGAACATAACATTCCTAAATGTTTAACTCTCACTACTAGTTGGAAGTATTAATGTAGGCATGTTGACAATAAATTGTAGAAGGTAGCGACCCTATGGTAAATGTGTTAAAATAATAATTAAGTGAGATGGTGTCGAAAATGTATATAACTAGCCCACATGTTAGTAGGCTAATTATTCCCAATTCTTCTGTAGTGAACGGTGTTCGAGGGGTCTGATGAGCCGACCACATGACCTGTCTAAACAGGATCTTTTGTGTGTTACCAGGTACAAAATATTGTCATTTGATTGTACATTGTTTATTATTTCATGTTATTATATTGACCATTACATGAGGAAGCAGCCCATGTGAACGGTGTTCGAGGGGTCTGATGAGCCGATCACATAACCTGTCTAACCAGGATCTTTTGTGTGTTACCAGAATAAACCACCCAAGACCGTGGAGCAAGTGTCTGTCGTTCAATTAAAAAAGTACACAACGCATTGGTTATACCAATATATCAAGAACATGCAAATGGACCTTGTAGAAGTGGAGCAATCTTCAATATACTTAGGTATGTATGTTTAGGCGGCTTTTCAGAAAATAGGGCTAGGGCTTAACAGGTTAACTTTTTTTATATATATATTTTCTACAATGTCACAGCATTACTGTATCGAGTGGCATGAAGCTGGTGAGAAGTAAACAACTGAATTCAAAACTACAATAAGGTTTGCAGTAGGGCTGGGCGATATGACCAAAAACGTTATCGCGATAAAATTATAAAATTATTTTCATATAATTCGATATCGATAATTATCGTCGATATAATGTCTGTCAAGTTTAATTAACTTCTTATGCTGCTGCGAATGTCTCGAGTCGAGTTGATGTCGTCATCAGTCCGCGCACGTTAGCAGTTAGCCTACAAGCGGAATATCTCATGACAATGTAATAAATATGACACTAAAATACTCTCTTCCGCCACAATATATTGAAACGACGTCCACTGTATACCCACACTACTATAAACGTGGCCTCAGAATTCACGCCACACACATACTCGCCACGTAAATATATAAAACATCGCGGTGCAAGCTAGTTAGCAGGAGCACTCATTCAAGGGTACTACGACTATGCTTGCACCTCATGGTACCAAAGCACCTCAAAGGCACTAAAAAACAAATTACAAACATCTCAAAACAAGCTAGTCAGACTACTACTTGACCTGACTCCTAGAACCCACCTCACCCCTGCCCACTTTGACAACCTAGGATGGCTTAGAGTAGACGACAGAGTACAGCAACTTGCAATGGGCCTGGTCTACAAGATACACTACGCGACCAAGGTACCCATGTACATGTCAAAATACTTCCCAAAGGTCAGTGAATACCACGATCACAACACCAGAGGGAGCTCCACAAATCATGTAAAACCCAGATTCGGCTCAAACAAGGGACTAAACACGTTTCGCAATTATGCCACATCAATGTGGAACGCCCTGCCTAAAGCTGTAAAGGAATGTGAATCACTACCCACTTTCAAAAACACTCTCAAAAAACACCTACGTGAGACTGCAATTCGAAACTGGCCCCTACAAATGTCCTAACCTAGTTGTACAGTAAATGACCAAGTAAGGCTTTGTCAATATTCCAATGTACAGTGTAAAATGTGTGTGTGTCCCCTACCCAACCCCCCCCCCCCCCCCCCCCCCCCACCTCCAATGTACAGCCCTCACCCAACCCACCCAACCCCACCCCACCCAACCAACCTCCTCCAATGTACAGTTTCTACGCCAAATGTATATACACTCCTTTTCTGGACACTTTTGTATCACAAACAGTACTGTATTTGCAAATCTGATATGTCATAAATGTATAGATGTAGCAGTACTGTCTATCTGTATGTCATGTATGTCATATATGTTATGATGAATTGAAAATGGGGGACCCTGATGTAAACAAGATGAAAGTCTTTCTCTGGTCTGCATCCCCTTAACAATTGTATGTATTGAGCTGTACTGTACTGTACCCATTCTGCAATCTGTTAATAAACTTTTCAATCAATCAATCAATCAATTATCCTAGCCAGCCTGTTGCTTCTAAGCGGTGTATTCCATGACAATGTGCTAAATATGACACTAAAATACTCTCTTCCGCCACAATATATTGAAACGACGTCCACTGTATACCCACACTATTATAAACGTGGCCTCAGAATTCACGCCACACACATACTCGGCACGTAAATATAAAAAACATTGCAGTGCAAGCTAATTAGCCTAGCAAGCCTTGTTGTTGAGTGAGTCCTGCCTCTGGGTCTCCTTCCGGGTCTCCTTCGCTCTCGGCCATCTCCTTCACCGATTGGTTGTTAGTGCGTGCTCATATCCAAGCTTGGAAAATCGATATATCGAAACTTTGCGACCACGTTTCATGTTTATTTCGAGGAAATAATTTATCGCGATAGTTATCGTTATCGTTTTATCGCCCAGCCCTAGTTTGCAGCTCTTTCTAAGGCAGTTGTGTGTGTTTTTTTTGTCAAAGTCACTGCAATCTTGTGAGAGAATTGGCCTGAATAATATTATATATCATAATAATATAGTGTAACACACATGTTACACTATTGCAGAGATATATTGTGCTTTATACACATTATAGTCATTACACACACTTATCCTGCAACATTGCAGAGTGCTCTAAACAGTATAGCCGTTACATAGTTACACTACCACACAGCAGGGATTGTGCTCATCATGTGTTGGATATGTATACATGTTTTTCCATGTCTACTGACCAATCATTTGTATTTCATTGTATCTCATTCAAGGGTACTACGACTATGCTTGCAGTTGCACCTCATGGTACCAAAGCACCTCAAAGGCACTAAAAAACAAATTACAAACATCTCAAAACAAGCTAGTCAGACTACTACTTGACCTGACTCCTAGAACCCACCTCACCCCTGCCCACTTTGACAACCTAGGATGGCTTAGAGTAGACGACAGAGTACAGCAACTTGCAATGGGCCTGGTCTACAAGATACACTACGCGACCAAGGTACCCATGTACATGTCAAAATACTTCCCAAAGGTCAGTGAATACCACGATCACAACACCAGAGGGAGCTCCACAAATCATGTAAAACCCAGATTCGGCTCAAACAAGGGACTAAACACGTTTCGCAATTATGCCACATCAATGTGGAACGCCCTGCCTAAAGCTGTAAAGGAATGTGAATCACTACCCACTTTCAAAAACACTCTCAAAAAACACCTACGTGAGACTGCAATTCGAAACTGGCCCCTACAAATGTCCTAACCTAGTTGTACAGTAAATGACCAAGTAATAAGGCTTTGTCAATATTCCAATGTACAGTGTAAAATGTGTGTGTGTCCCCTACCCAACCCCCCCCCCCCCCCCCCCCCCCCACCTCCAATGTACAGCCCTCACCCAACCCACCCAACCCCACCCCACCCAACCAACCTCCTCCAATGTACAGTTTCTACGCCAAATGTATATACACTCCTTTTCTGGACACTTTTGTATCACAAACAGTACTGTATTTGCAAATCTGATATGTCATAAATGTATAGATGTAGCAGTACTGTCTATCTGTATGTCATGTATGTCATATATGTTATGATGAATTGAAAATGGGGGACCCTGATGTAAACAAGACGAAAGTCTTTCTCTGGTCTGCATCCCCTTAACAATTGTATGTATTGAGCTGTACTGTACTGTACCCATTCTGCAATCTGTTAATAAACTTTTCAATCAATCAATCAATCAATTATCCTAGCCAGCCTGTTGCTTCTAAGCGGTGTATTCCATGACAATGTGCTAAATATGACACTAAAATACTCTCTTCCGCCACAATATATTGAAACGACGTCCACTGTATACCCACACTACTATAAACGTGGCCTCAGAATTCACGCCACACACATACTCGGCACGTAAATATATAAAACATTGCAGTGCAAGCTAATTAGCCTAGCAAGCCTTGTTGTTGAGTGAGTCCTGCCTCTGGGTCTCCTTCCGGGTCTCCTTCGCTCTCGGCCATCTCCTTCACCGATTGGTTGTTAGTGCGTGCTCATATCCAAGCTTGGAAAATCGATATATCGAAACTTTGCGACCACGTTTCATGTTTATTTCGAGGAAATAATTTATCGCGATAGTTATCGTTATCGTTTTATCGCCCAGCCCTAGTTTGCAGCTCTTTCTAAGGCAGTTGTGTGTGTTTTTTTTGTCAAAGTCACTGCAATCTTGTGAGAGAATTGGCCTGAATAATATTATATATCATAATAATATAGTGTAACACACATGTTACACTATTGCAGAGATATATTGTGCTTTATACACATTATAGTCATTACACACACTTATCCTGCAACATTGCAGAGTGCTCTAAACAGTATAGCCGTTACATAGTTACACTACCACACAGCAGGGATTGTGCTCATCATGTGTTGGATATGTATACATGTTTTTCCATGTCTACTGACCAATCATTTGTATATTATAATATAATATTGTATTGCATTGCATTTTACTATATTGTATTACATTATATTTCATACACAACTACTCAATATACCCCTGGGGATAATACAGTTATCTCATCTCCTCTTGTCTTAAACTGTGTCTTAATACTGAGCCATGCGTGCTCAGTGGGGGCCATGGGACAAAAATAAACCAATGATCTTGACCTAGAAGAAAGTAGGTAATGGCCAAACGAGACTGCACCATTATATTAACCTTTATTTATTCAGGTAAAATCCCATTGGGATCGAGATCTCATTTCTAAGAGAGACCTAAATTACATAAAATATTCATGAAACAAGCAAACAAATCTAAAATGTTACAGTTACAATTACCATATCAAATATCAATAAAATGTATTGTATACAATAGAGCAATAAAAGAAAACATGAATGTATAAAACATAAAATAACATACACAAATTTAAAGAGTCATTAACCTTTAACCATTAAGAGTCATTAAAAGCATCCAGCCACCCTCCATTCAAAGGGAACTGAGATGACGTGGGAAATGGACTCACCCAGTATAGAAACAATGTAACATGAACAAACATGGGTGAAAATAGGCCAAATCAACTTCAATCTTGGAAATCAAATAAATCAACACCCCATCTCCCCCTCGGTGAGCAGGAAAGACACCTCTGCAGCACTCAACTTCCCCGACATCGTCTCCATTGTGCGATCTTGAAATGAGAGGCAATGTGCATGATGTGGCATTAGTTAACCCTTTCACTGCCGCACTACCAAACGGTTAACCCTTTCACTGCGACAAGACACTAATGTCGTTAATGGCTTGCTCATCACCTGTTCTGCACTGTAGTTCACTTCGTGCACGAGCACTGAATAAAAAATTCCACCATGTACCTTTACATCCCAACATCCGTCTGACCACACCCCCTTCCGCTTACCTTCATAAGCAGGTGTGTGGTCACCTACTCGCCTCCTTCTTCACTTTCACCACAAGGAAGTGCCTTCGGTAGATCCCCACTTGACGAGGTTGTTAGCTGAAGAAAGTTGAGACGTGTTTACATTGTGCTTATTTTTTTCTTCTCTCATAAATATTCGATAGAAAAATCTAAGTCATAATGTCTACTTCGGAGAGTCGCAGAGCCACTCTCCACCAGCGGTTCTCCATTTCCGCCTCCGTCGTGCGTTCTGGTGCGGGGCTGTTGCCTCTCTCGTGGTTGACAGCCACGCCCGGTAGGCGTCCGATGGGTAGTTTGCCTCTCCAAGGAGCTGGTGCATGCGATGGCCTGGTCATGGCTCTGGTTCCTCTGCTTCCGGGGAATCGTCCGCTGTTGAGCGGCCGGTTCCTTTGGTTCCAGAGGATTTGAGACGCAAACTTTTTGCGTCTGCTCGCTCCCGTCGCAAGATGGTGGCTTGCAGACGCGACCGGCCTGGGTTTGGTGAATTGCTGGAGCCCAGTGAGGATGCGTCGGTCTCTACCTGCCCGATGGAAACAGAGGATTACATGGTAGAGGCAGACGGGTTCTTATTTGAAGGCCCGGTGGAGACATGTATCCCGCCCGTCCAGGTAACACTGGAGGGGGGTGAAATGTCTCCTTGGGGCGCCTTGTTTGAAGACGTCGGGGAAGACCCTCTGACTCGTCGGCAGGATGCCCTACTATCAGCCACATCGGAATGTGGCTCCTTGACCAGTCGTAGCCTGCTGCATGTGAGGGATGCAGGCTCGGTGGAGGAAAGTCTGCAGGGGGAACTGCGGGCTTTGTTTCCCGAGCTTATGGCGGTGGCGGCCGTTGCAAACAGCGTGCCGCTGCCGCAGCCACTGCCTGTTCCTGTCCCTGATGATCTAATAGGTCATCTCTGGCAGCGTCGCCCGGTGAGAGGGGTGGACGTTGTCTACCCATTTTTCCCCTCAATGGGGGCCTATGTTCGTCGGGGCCAGGTGGTGTCCCACATTGACGGGATATTGACGGGCGGCATGGAGCTGAGTGATGTCCAACATGACCAGCTCACCCAGGCGGCAGGAGCTGTCCTGCATCTGACTCAGCTGCAGGCCATAGCCGCTGGGAAAGTGTGAGCCCTGGCGACTCTAACCCAGCGCCACCTTTGGCTGGAGCAGGCCCGTGTGCCGGAGAAGAAGAGAGGTCCTCTTCTAACGGCCACCCTCTCCGATGCTGTTCGGGAAGGCCCTGCACTTGATGACCTCGACGTGCAGAGAAATGCAGGAGGAGCGCTCCGTGCTTCAACCTCATTTTCCCCCTCCCGACATCGCTGGTGGAGTCAGACGGCTGCCACGTCGTCGAGCTTCCTCCGCCGTGACTGCTGCTGCTACCACCGCCACTGCTGGCCCTTCGAAGAAGGCCAGGAGGAGAGAGGGCGCCGCCGCTGCAGCTGGCCCATCTGCACCTGGAGGAGACGGTAGGGATCGCCGTGACCAGCCGCCGATTGTCTACCGTCCCTCCGGGGCTTCCCGGGGTGGCAAATCCCAAGCGGCTCGAGGCGGCAGGCGCCGCTAGGCCCCGTGACTTTTTTCCCCTGTGGTCCCCTCTGTTAATCCCCTCCCCGGCCTCTCATATAATTTAGTTCGACAATAAAAAGTCCCCTCTAAAGGGGGACTGTATTTTTTGTTAACAAACTGTGTGTTTCTTCACCAAAACATATGATGAGGTTGCAAAGTGTGAATCTTCACTAGTATACATTGATAGAAGGGTTGTGTTTGTGTTATGAGCTTAAGCAAGGTCTGCAGCCTACACTCGGTTATAGAATGGTTTCTACCTCGGCCTGACACTCCACATGCAGTTAGAGGCTAGTTGTATGGTCTGTTGCTTACACAAGTAATGTTGAGCTACAACACTGTTGTGTTAGTTGCAGTAATGCTCGTATACACACGTTCCACGGCCCAGCCGTTCGCTCTCTCTATCTGTGTTTTTCTATGTACAACATAGGATGCGGGTGTAGGATTCACACACACACGCGACTTGGTTTTGTTGTAAACCCTGTTCACAGTTATCTGTGGGTAGCGTGCATTGTATTAGCTTGCGCTATTTCATTAGCATTTTACCAAAGGTATCATATGCTACAGTTGTTATTGTGTGCAGGGGGAAGGGTTTGTGAGGGGGTGCCGAATAAACCCCTTCTTCCCTCTTCTGATTGGTCAGGGGGGTTTACTCATCTCCTGTTAGGCCAGTCGGGGCCAAGCCGTTAGGCGACTTGGCAGGGAGGGGGGGGGGGGAAGGGTTGCCCTGACTCTGCTCCTATTAAAAACAGGCGTTGAGTGTTGGGTTTCCCCCCGTCATGGCATACGTCACTACGCACGTTGCAATGACGATGGCTTCCGTGAGTTGGATCTTTACGTACAATCTGTTGTGTCAAAGTGTCGGGATAGAGCGTAGGACTTACGGGTCCACTACGCTCGATTTTATGTGTAACTTGAGTCAGTTGGTCACATGACTCGTAGTTACCATGGCTTTGTCATTCTACGACTCACGTGGGAAGGCTCTCTGGGGAATTTCAGTCTGAAGTCCTCTGTGATAGGGGTGACTGGATGTAAAAATGTAAACAGTTTTTACCCTCGGCTGTGTAAAATGGGATTCATGTCTGTTGGTGCTTCCTTCTTTTTAATAAAAAGAGTTGGAGTATAGGAAGCGCCACACCCCTCTTGTCGTTTCCCCTGGGCGCCTTGGGGATTCACTGAAAGGTCTAAATAGCCTGTTCATTGATGTGGTTGTGTCCCGACGCACGCTTAGTGCTAGCTCGGGGTGTTCTGTTAAGGATCATGCGGGTAGCTAGTACGCCTTGGTTGCTTGTGGTTAAAACAGCGTTTTTATAAAGCAACTGGGATGGAGGTTTTTTCCTCTTCCGACAACCTGTTATTGGTTCTCGACAGATTCTCGTTCATATCTGGGGGATGATAACGGAATGGATCTGAACATATGTAGAGGGGCACGCCCTTGGGGTGGGCCACCGAGCGCGGTTCACACCGGCCCGTCTGGGTGGCGCCCTCTTTTCATGTTTTAGATCCACACGCATATCTGCCCCTTCTCCTGGAGTAGGCATGTCGGCGTGGTTAGGGCACGGGACTGGTTCTGGTCACGCTGGTCCAGGTCAGTTAACCCGTTTGTCCGCCGGTGATGCAGATCTGCTGTTCTGGTACCCTGAGGGACTTGGGCTTTTTTCCAGGGGGGAAAAAGGCCGGGTCGGCCCGGGGCGTCACAAGGTTAGGCGTTATAGAGACCCTTGTTGGGTACTTTGTACCTGGCACTATCATAAGGGGCAGGTTCTCTTTTCCGCACCTCTCTCACGCATGGCGGAGAGGGGGCTGTTGGGGTGGTCTTCTGGACCTCCTCTGGTAACCCTGTGTGCTTCCCGGGCCGCCGGGCCCGGTCCGAAGTAAAGTTTTGTTGATACCGTAGACCTGGGATAACCCTTTTTTATTGAGGGGTTATAGGAACAACCACCGCATCTGGTAACGACAGGGTGGTTGGTTCCCTGGTGTGTTGGAGCAGAGTCAACTCCCGGGTTACCCGGTTGAGTGTGCCCCTGCACGTTCATGACGTCTGCCAATCGTGTCAGCCTTCTCTGCCTCGACCCCTCTGGGTGGGGGGTTTTTAATGGAGGCTTCGTCATGGTGGTCAACAACGCCAGCGTCCGCCCCTTCCGCCGGGAGGGCTGTTTTCCAGCTGACTCCTTTGGCGCCTGTCTCGTCCGCAGTGCTCCAGGCTCGGGTTACAGCCTGTTGCCTGGTTTCCCCAGTACCTGCTTCCGTTGGTTAACCTTTTGAGCGCTTTCAGGACTTAAGAGAATTTTATGATCTTCCCGGCGAGTCCTTCTTGCTTTACCTTCAACTAAGGTCAGCGCTGAGGGCGCATGGCGTGCCGTGGGCTCAAGCTTTGCAACCACACCCCTTCCTCAGGCTCATAGTGGACAGGACGACCTCCAGAGGGTTTGTCTCAGACTTTTATACGCTCTTAATTCAATCCACGTATAAAAATGTGTCATTGGATACAATCTGGCGTGTGGATATCCCGGAGTTGGACCCCGAGTTTGACTGGGATGATGTTTGGGCAAATGTGGCATTGTCTTCCCGCAACCCCAATCACCAGCAAATTAATTTTAATTATATTCATAGGACCTATCTTACACCTAGGAAGCTATTTGCTATGGGACTGGTAACCGACTCTCGGTGCACTTTGTGCTCTCAAAGGGCCGCTGGCACTTATATGCATATGTATTGGGATTGCCCACCAGTGGCCCGCTTCTGGAGGTCAATAACGGACAAACTTTCAGATTTGTCTGGCTTAACTATCCCATTCACAGCTGTTACGCTACTCCTGAACGATATAACGACACTAACCGCGTCCGTACAACTAAAAAGGGTTGTCCTAGCGGGCGTCACAGCAGCGAAGAAGCTAATAGCATTGAGATGGAAGGAGCCTGAGAAGCTCACAGTGATTAACTGGTCCCTAACACTGTTGGATGTGATTTATCTTGAGATATCCACGGCGCGGGTGATTGGGGTGGGGCAGGCTGGTATTGACCTGTGGTTTGCAACAGCTGAGAAGGTCAGGACCGCCATGTGCGGCTGAGCGGGGTTGAGGTGCTTGTTCGGGGGAGTCCGGCGGTCTCGTGGGAGGGGGAGGAGGAAATGTCTTGTCTGTCTTGTCTTTTGTCTTTTCCTTCTTAACTTTTACTGGGGGAATTTTATTGGGGGGAGCTATTTTGCTATTTTTCTATTTCTTCACTGTTTGGGCACTTTTGCACGGTTCCTGTGAGTCTATGGAACACTCTGTAGGTTTTTGTTTTTCGAAAAGGTTCATTGTTTTGTATTTCTGGTCGGGTACTCAGGGGCAGCGTTTTTCTACCTCAGGATCTTAAGCCGTTTTGAGGCTGGGCTCCAACCACTGTGTGGCCTGGTGACAATTGCCACATTGTTATGCAGCTGGAAATCTCTGACATCCTGATATGCACGTTTTGAGATGACTCAGTTTGGTGAGGGTGAGGGTTGCGAGGGGAATTGGAAGAGTGCACCAATATGAGAATTAGAGACATAAGTCTTATTGATATAGAGCCACACGGCCGGGAAACGGTACTGAATACTGGGAAAGGCCAATTGTAAGATAGTACCCCTTTAAAATTAAAATGTTGTACTCTGTTTTTATAAATTGTTATTTCTTTTATTATTATTGTTCTGTTATCTCCCTGTGAAGTTATGTGTATTGTTATTATGGTTATTGTATTGTGTTGTCTTGTTTTCATGTTAAGTAATAATAAAAAAAATTGATAAAAAAAAAAAAAAAACTTTTGAGTGCTTTCGGCCATGCTGACTGCCTGTTCTACAGGGTCAGTATGCCGGGCGGTGTGCTATTAGGGGGTAAGGGCCCGCTGGCGATGTGGGGGGCAGTGTCACTAAGTGACCACCTGGTGGGGTCTTGATGCCTGGCGTCATTGACCTCTCCGGGCCCCCTTTTTCCAGGGGATCCAGTCCCTTCAGTGGGTTTGGGTCTTCCTTCGCGCTCCGCTGCTACGGCCTTGCCACAGGGTTGGGTTTGCTCTTGACCCCGTGATTTTGGGGGCAGTAACGTGGTTGTTCCCTCGTTCGTTCCCGGGTGGCATGCGGGTTGTGCGTGTGTGTAGTCGTGGGTCAAGCCACGGTCTGCTCACCCTGTGCGTTGGGTTGCTTGA
Organism: Notolepis coatsorum; assembly: GCF_963971535.1. Classification (NCBI taxonomy): domain Eukaryota; kingdom Metazoa; phylum Chordata; class Actinopteri; order Aulopiformes; family Paralepididae; genus Notolepis; species Notolepis coatsorum. Next base: position 55,999,863 of record NC_140180.1, on the reverse strand, counting down.
GTGCCTCTTCGCATGGTTGGATCCGTCGCCCTCCCGTGAACCTTCAATAGGGGCGGTATCCTCCATTAGGGAGGGTCGGGGGGGCTCGGTCCTCCCCGGTCTGATGGTTGTGGGGGGCCTCAGCGGGGTACATTGGTTGGGCTATGGCTCCCGCTCAGCCCCTGTTGCAGAACAGGTTCTGAGCAAGCCATTAACGACATAGAACAAAGGGTTATGTATATAACCCAGTTCTATGAGTTAAATGGTGCGCTCAGCACCTGGACGCCGCTGCGGCCCTTGATCTCGCCTTGTGGTGAAAGTTTGGGAAGGAGGCGAGTAGGTGACCACACACCTGCTTATGAAGGTAAGCGGAAGGGGGTGTGGTCAGACGGATGTTGGGATGTAAAGGTACATGGTGGAATTTTTTATTCAGTGCTCGTGCACGAAGTGAAGTACAGTGCAGAACAGGTGCTGAGCGCACCATTTAACTCATAGAACTGGTTTATATACATAACCCTTCGTTAACCTTTCACTGCCACACGACAGCCGGTTAACCCTTTCACTGCCACGGCGACCATCGGTTGTGTGATAGTAAAGGGTTAACCTTCTGTCGGCGACTGTCGGTTGTGGGATAGTAAAAGGTTAACCTTCTGTCGTGTGGCAGTGAAAGGGTTAAAGGATCAGGAAACATGATTTATGCTCGCAAGACATTCCTCGTTCATAGCAAACTCGTTTCTTCTCCTGACTGGGCCGTGGAGAGGACCGCATGACCCCTCCCTCAATCTCGGTGAACAAAAAAGGGGGAACTGTGGGACCTTGTAATTGCAGGCCCTGATTAAAGCCACAACTCCTATAATAATTAGAGTTATCTTTCTTTTCTGGTCACTGCAAGCCAATCAGGAGCCAAGAAATACAAATGGATGGACTTTTTTTCTTCTTCTTTGGGTATCGTTGATGAAGAGAGAGGGCCTTTATAAGGTCGTCAACTGAAAGCTTCTTTGGAATATATTGGGAGACAGTGGACAATTTTGTATAAATGACTTTGTCTCTTCACACTCTCTCATCCTACTCCATATTTCTTTCGCTGCGATACGGTAGACAGTTGCAGAGAACCCAGTGTCTAAATCAACACCTCTGTCTCTTTTTTAAATTGATTTGTCAGAATTGCTCTCTGGCAGATCCACAGGAAATGTGTTATTTGACATTCCAAATCCAAATAGTTTGAACCCCTCCCACCGACTTCACCATGGCACACCTGTGCCCAGGCCCGACAGCAATCCGACAGCATACTACTACAATACCCACTCCTGTTTGAACCTGGGAGTCCATAAACGCCACCACCAGGGTTATACAATGGTTGACGGAGTTGGGGTCAGGGTGCCCTTTACATAATGGAGGTCTGCAGAACCAGAGGTCTGTCCGTAAACCGTGACAAGCCCAAGGGGACGGAACAGTCAAAGGAATCGGTATGATTGGCATGGCTTTTGGCCCATGCTGATACGGCCTGGCTGTGAGTGGGGGGGGGGGGGTCCAGGCTGTTAACACACAGCACAGTACTCAGCCAGGGAGATTAATGGTTCTGACTGCGTGGCAGTCCAGTGAATGGGGATCACAGGATGTAATTGGGTTGAGCCCAAATAATGGCATCACAGACAGCTGCTCATAGCAGGAGCCAATCACACTCCTCTGTCCCTGCCACGCATCCAGTTTTTCCTCCACCTCAGGTAAAATCACTCTGATGTTTGACAGTGTACCTTGTGACTCTGTCTATGGTCTCTTTTGAATAGCCGTGTTATATAAACACAAAATGAAATATAAAAAGAAAAAACGTTCTATGCAGAGTCCTCCATATGGGTGATTGACATGTCAAATCGTGTATAGAGAAAACACAAGTCGAAGCATTATGCAGAGATACTTTTACCTCCAAACTAGCCGACGTGAACACTCAACGCCTGTGTTCCTTTTTGACATCGACACGCTCCCCTAATTCCACTCCAAAGTCCTCGCTGCCGTCCCAGCTGAGGCTTTAAAGGAAACATGTAAATTTATTGGTGACATTGAAGATGGGACTCTTTGCTATTCAAATGAGGTCCTGCCTCTTCAGACGCTAAACGGTCCTGCGTATAGGCTGGCAGCGGTGACCTCCCTGCAAACAGCTGTGACCCCACGCAGGAAGTCAGACATCCCACTTCCTGTGGCAAGCTGTGCCGCTGGCTCTCTTGGCCAAGGATGGCGTTCTAATTGGTGTCCTCTAACCCCTTTACTCTGAGATGCTCCTGTCTGACAGGTCTTGGCAGCACAGAGAATGTCCTTGGGGGAGTGTGTGTGTGTGTGTGTGTGTGTGTGTGTGTGTGTGTGTGTGTGTGTGTGTGTGTGTGTGTGTGTGGTGTGTGTGTGTGTGTGTGTGTGTGTGTGTGTGTGTGTGTGTGTGTGTGTGTGTGTGTGTGTGTGTGTGTGTGTGTGTGTGTGTGTATGTGCGTGCGTGTGCGTGTGTGTGTGTGTGTGTGTGTGTGTGTGTGTGTGTGTGTGTGTGTGTGTGTGTGTGTGGGTGGGGGTCTGAGAAAATGCCAAAGTATATTATTTATTAAAAAAAAACTTCTCTCAAAGTGGGTTTTAGAAAAGTAAACTAAGGGTGAGGTTATTGAAGATATGTAATGCATTGACTGCTGAGTGACTACTGGAGAGAGCTACTAGATATTCATGCGGCCAAGGCATTTCAAAAGCTATCAAACCACTCCATTGTATTAGTTTGGTTCCATCTGTGCGTGTTTAAAAAGATGGCATTCAGGCAACCAAGCTTTCTCTGTGTACAGGACATTTAAACAGATTAGTTGTTGTGTTGAGTGATAGACTTCATACACGCTCACTCATTCAAGGTCGCAGCGGATTATAAAAGATGTACATCAATGGTTTGGGTCAAGAAATGTTTGGCAGAAAAGGTGTCTGGACTCAGAGAGAGAAGTCTGTGAGGAATGATTGGCAAAAAGCTGCTTTCATTCCTACTCACTCAGAGAGAAGTCTCTGGAAAGTGTTTTACGAACAATGTAGAGTGAAATGCCGATTTACTGCACTAAACAAATTGCTTTCCAATTTTGTGAAACAAAAGATGGGGTGGGGGTGGTCAAATCAATTAATACGCACAGTATGGTAGAATCTGAAAATCCAGCCTGATTAGAGATGCACATAGCTAAATTAAATCGGTTCTGTTGCTACAGCATGTTTTCCATTATCCTTATGTTGACATTATTTCACATTACAGTTAGTATGTCTAATATGTACAAATGCACAGCCTATAATTTGAGAATACAAACAAAACAAACAATAAAGACAACAGTGTCACGCACTCGTTCCACCATAATTTCTCTCCATGTTCTGAATTTGTTCAATTCCACCACTTGGTTCAGCTTGTGCGAATTCCCGCTCGTTCCCCTTATCTATTCCACCAGGGGGCATTTTCCCCACCAGATGGCACTTGCTGAAAAAACAATCAAGTTCCCCCTAGTGGAATTGATAAGGGAATGAGTGTGAATAAGGTGGTGGAATTGAACAAATCCAGAACGTGGAATGAAATGGTAGGTGCAATGACTAGGATGCCTTGAGGAGACGTTGAAGATGTTCTTCTAGCCCTCTTACAAGATATCATACATTTTTAGAAGCAAGACATTTTTCATTTGTATTGTATTCCTTTATTTGTATGTATTTATTTATTTAATTTATTTAGTTTGTTTGTCTGTTACTAACCATATACAATACAGTAGATTAAACCAATCAGGTGGCCTAAAACGTTTGCATAAATATTGTGTAAATAATATACATTTGTTTTCACATCACATCCTATTCATTATGCTTGCATGGTTGAAGGTGTTATCTGTAATGCTGTCAAACCTCTAGGTGAAAGAGTTTAGTAACTTATTATTGTTAAAAAAATAAAAGAGAAAAAAAATCTGTTCTCATTAGTTGAATATCTGATATCTGGATATTACATATTAAGCAGATTTTTGGACAGAGGAGTCTAAATAAGAGCTTGCTCTGTTTGCTCCACGTGTCGCCCCAGTATTGCAGTATTTCTGGGAATGGTACAGTACATGATTCTCTCCATGTCCAAAGAAAAGAGCAACTTGTAGAGCAATCTCACTAGATGGGGAACGGTTGAATTGCTGGATAGGGCAACGGTCTGTTGGAGTACTGAATTCTGCCATCCGGACACATGCCATTTGAAATATGATTATAGAATATAGAATATCAGGCCTAGAAATTACCATATTATGGCCAAGTCACACATCTATGGATCGGGCCAAATCTCCCCTTTCTAATGGCAGAGTTCAATCTGGATTTAGTACCACCAGGTGTCCCTGACTGGGCAGCAAAAACCGTGAATGAAATCTACTGTAAGTACAGTCACTTTTTTATAATGTAAATTGCTCCACCATTTTTCATCAGATTGCAACGCGTTTTTTTGCTAGACGTTCACAGAAAGGTAGAGAAACCAACTGCCTTTCATGGCAATAACGTTCAGGTTTGTTCCACCCGTGAGATATGAATCTGAAAATAAAGAAGGGGGAAAAAAGCTTCACGCTAGAAGTCAGATGATTGATAGGGGCAGGCGTGAGCTGGGAAGTGTCGTTTTTTTATTTATTCAAAAGCCCATCGAAAGCCTTGGGTCTCTTCTCTCAAAAGACTACACTCAAGTTAGGTTGCGTTAAGTCCTCGCACCAATACGTGCCTTTTTACGACTCGATGTACTTAAAATCATTGGTAAACAAACGTAGTGATGAAGATATACAATTTGACTGCTGTTTTGACAGGGTTAAGGTATTTACTCTTGGCTACATTTGAAAAAGAAACGCAACATTAATGAATACATTCTGTTTTGATGGATTTATGGTATGATATCAATACCGGACCTCTCAGATTTAAAATCATTGGTAAACAAACGTAGTGCTGAAAATATACACCTTGACTGCTGTTTTGACAGGGTTAGGGTCTTTACTCTTGGCTACATTTGAAAAAGAAACGCAACATTAATTAATACATTCTGTATTCATCTATTTATGGCGTGATATCAATCTTGTACCAGTACCGGACCGCTCAGGCTTAAGGGGTTAAATCTGGCAAATTAAGCCTGTGCTTTTGACGATTGAGCTGATTGGTCAGTGCGTGGATACTTTGTGTGGAGTAAAGGAAAACAAAAAAAGAAAATACAATTAAAGCTAAATAAGATGTGGTCAATGCTTTGCATTGTTGGTTAGACTAGGAGGACAGAGTGGCATCATTAACACTTTCAATGCCGGCCGCGTTTTCCTATTTACCCCCTTGAATGCCGCCACCCACTTCAATGATAGCGTTAAAAACGCATAATCTATGTTTTAAATTATGGCTATGTGTCTAATCGGCCCGTCACTTATCAATGACTTGTTTGCAGTCATCATTGTCGAAACGGATTGTTTTTTAATCGGTTCATATCCTTTTTATAGCATTTCGAAAAGCTATCGTTTTCTCGAAAATTTCCGGAAAATAGAAAGATTCCCTCATAAACGGCATTTATTGGAATATTCTCGCATACACTAGACACGTTGTCATTTGTCGGCCTATTTATGAATCGTTTTCAAATAAATGCTAGATTATCGATAGTATATGTGTACTTATGCACGCTATAGAAGCGAGCTGAGAAATCGATTACCTCATTTCCTCAACATCACACACACACACACACACACACACACATACAGGACACGCTGAGATATAGGTCAAAACAGCTCCGATTACCCCAAGACTGGTAACATAGATTCCTTACCTTAGATCAGATGTTCTCCAAAAAGATGATTCCAATTTCTGATCGCCATTCCAAATATCGATCACGTTTATTGATTGATTATTGGCTGCTGTAAATATATATTCCATATATATTTCCATCTCGCGATCACTTCCCTCTTGATCAGACGGCTCGCCAGCATAGTGGAACCAGTAGGCTCCCCCCACACACATCCACCACACATCCACCAGTATAATCGAATGGCCTGAAGTTACACAGGGATAGACGATAGTGGGTGGTATTTTCCCATCGGAGCTCCTAGAGGGGCTGCTGTACCAACGGGAGACTCAGTTGATGAAATATGAATTCAGATCGCTAATAAAAAAATAAAACGACAATTCGCATCGTCGGCACTCAACGGGGGGCATGAAATACCGACATAACACGTCGTCGGCACTCAAAGTGTTAATGTCACCCATTGCTTTGTAGGTAGGAGCCATTTATGTACAGTATTGATTATCTCAGTACTTGTGCACTTTGATCCATTCTAGATCCACTTCCAACATTCTAGAACACTATTAGAAAAAAGGCTCACGGTTCTCAGAGTAAACAGTATAGTATATCTAACTACAAAGGAAGGAATCTGTCTTTTAACACCATGCGTAAATAGTTATAGTTCGTTTTTATTTTAAGAAAGGAGAAAAAAAGTCTCCAGACAGCTCTTGGTAGAGCCTAAGGTGTGTAGCAAGTAGTAGCAACCCCTCCCCTATACCTACTGAAATCCAACGCAAATATCAGACAAAAACAAAAACTGTAAACAAAGCGCATTACAATGTTGTCATCTTTTGCCTAGATGTCACTGTTTTTTTATTTTTATTTTTTTATCCTCCTTTTCTCCGCCTGATTTTCTATTTTTCTCCCCATCCCAATTTAGTCGTTATGCCAATTCCCCCCCTCCCCTACCTAGTTGTTGTGTGCATGTTCCTCCTACTGGTCGGTACAAGGGAAGCCTGAAGTCAACTGCATGCTTCCTCCGACACATGTGGAGACAGCCAGTGGCTCTCTTTCTACCTGGCAGCGAGGACTCTCATTGGTGAAGCGTAACGTGTGGGAGGTCACGCTGCCTTCACCATTTCCTGCCTTTCGCTGAGCAGGGGCCCATACCTGACCTGTAGGCGTCGCTGTCCTCAACGCCAGATTACCACACTCGACTTCCCTCCCACTAACGCAGCCAAACGAGTTAGTATGACGATCGGCCCAAGCCGCAGGCAATGCTGACTCCGGGAGTCGAGACCGCAGCCTCTTGCATTGGTGACGAGCGCAAACTCCGCTAAGCCATCCGACCGCAGATGTCAGTTTGATGACATTACAAATGATATCTTTAATCGCTCAGTTTAGATGTTTCAAATATTTTGATGAACATATGCAATTGTATGGATGCAGACACTGTAACAAGAGTCAATGGAGGGTGGGTGGAGATTGGCATACAACACGACTTCTGATTGCCGTGAACTTGGAGGTTTTGATGTGGAGCGTGCTGGGTGCTCTTGTAGACATGTATCTGATGGTGTGCAGAGGGAACGAACGGCATCCTGCTGTTAAAGCCAAAAGCCCTCGGGCATCAAACATCAAAATGTCAGAGTTGGGCAAAATTCAAATGATAAATATTCATATGGCCGCAGCGAAAAAAGGCTGCACATGAGGTCACCCGCAAGGCTCATAAGCAAAGGAGGAATTGACAGTGAGCAGCACACCACTACTCCTCAGACCTGTTCTGAGAGGGGGGGGTCAGCGCCGAAGCAGCTGTTCAAGCAAGAAGGGGAAGTGACCTGCTCAGTAAACCATAAACAAGTGTGAAGAAATATGCAAAAAGGCTTCCGTACTGTACAACGGATGGTAGTTGGTGTGATGGCATGCTCACCTTGAGAGAGAGACCAAGCCCAACACGGCCATGTCACCCCTGATTTAAGGATCCCAGATGATTTACCCAACACTGAGAAATTATGCAAAAGTGACAGGAGTCTTTGCCACCACTGAGCAGATCACAAGAAACAATCCATGGGCTAAATGAAGCAAGCATGCACAGACTTTGTGGGGGAACACGGGAGCCAGCCTACTGTACCCTAAATATATCCAAACATAATGTAGTATTGAAGGCCAGTTGGCAATATTTAGCTAAGTTGAATGTTTTATTAAGCTGAATTCACCTGTTGCACTAGTGTATGAGTGAGTGAGTGGGTCTCTGTGTGTTTGTTTGGTTGTTGGAAAGCTTTCCTGTTTGGTGATTAGCGCACATTTAGATAATTTCTTTGCATGCAATTAAGAGGTTAAACAAAATGAGGAAAGATTAGTTTGCTTGATTAGTTTACTAACAAAAATGGATGTCAGCCGGTTCCTTAACTTCAGGTGGGCAGAAAAGTGGCAATTTTTTTACTTGAACTTGAGGACTGCATACTTTTTTTTTGTTGCAAAGCTTAGCTTTATACTTTATACTTATAGCACATGCATGAGCCTGGTCTCTTTTGATTCTGAAGTTAATGCAAAAAAGGATAATCACTTTTAGTGCTAATGAAATAGAGTAATAGAGGTTTGAACTTGAGTTGAACTTGAACTTGTATACTCACATTTGTCTTTAGTGGTTGCCAGATGCCATTATTCCTGCATAGAGGTATGAGCTGGAAAACACTGCGATTCCATAGCCTAATCATCTGTGGCCATCCATCTCCGTGCATTCTGAAGATTGAGTCACAACAAATTTTCGCTCGTCAACCTTCACCTACTTCCTATATTCGCACCCCCCACATGGTGTATCGTTGGAAGCGGACACTCGTTGGCTACAACGCTGACGAATCATTTTTGCCATCAGTGGTGATTGGTCAGTTCTTGAGCGTATACAGTCCGACTTGGTCATTTGACACACGGCCTGTAAAAAGATGCTCGCCTGACATAGCGCCATGTAACTAGAGAACCGAGGCATGGAATTGATCGAGTGAGGTGGCGTTCGAAAGGCAGCAAATTCAGTTGCCGAACGGTATGTTACATGATCAGCAAAAAATGCAGCCCGAGCCGGTAGACGCTTGCAAAGTGCCGCGACAGGTGTGTGTCCTGCACACAGGCATGATGGCCGTTGCGTGTTAAGAGGTTAAGAAAAAGGCCACTAATACTGAGATAGATACACAACAAGAACAATGTCAAGAGCAGCACAAAGCCTCTACCGAGCTAGAATACCCTGTGTCCAAACTTCAAGAAGCTAGCGATAACGGCAATGGTGCAGAACATACAACAGTACCAGTGGCGTCGTTAGCACTGGGCTTCCGGGGCTTTAGCCCCGGATGTTTTTCTCCTAGCCCCGGATCTAAAAAAAAAAAAAAAAAAAAAAAACGTTTAAAGTTGGAAAACAAGGATACGTTGACATCATATCTTTATTTTCTCTCTCACTATTTTCGAGAAAATACGGCGATATTGTCTTCGTACTGGAGTGTCTGGAAGATGATGATCATTCTAAAAATCCTCCACCGGTTTTTGTATTGGGAGTTCGCGCCGCTACATGCCTTTCCAACTGCAGTCCTTGCTGTGTGCTGGTTGCGGTAAAGACACAGCTGGGCTGTAGGACGCGCCGCTGTTGTGAGAAGCGGTGGGTTCCAGGTTTGGTGAGTTATGTTTTGCTGGCAAGCTCCACTTGTCTATTAGTGCTATGGCGGCTAGTTGACAATGTTCATGAAAACCGGACCCAGACTAGGGTCCTTTGTTCAGCCTCTTAGGCGACAGAAGACCTTGGTCTGAAGCCCATTATATTTTAACTAGTGGGCCACGACCATTAACACTGGTGATCCCTGTGTTTTCTGGACGAGTGGATGTTTTCTCTGTCACCGTGAGCCCCATCTTTCATATCCAAATGAGAGTATTCCTCACGAGGAAATATGGGCATAGATGTTCGGTAGCGGAAGATCTGTGTTCAAGTCAGCTACAGGCCATTTGGGTATTGTGCTGACTCCGTCGGGTGTTGGTAAAATCACCGTTGTAATACTGTGTTAACATCTTGTTTCTCTTTTCTCTTAAAAAGTGAGGAGGGTTTCAGAACGGCGGCCTGTCTGAGTGAGTGTTATATCATTGTGTACAAGTTCAGGTGATAGCTGTTTAGCTTACGTACTAGTGGTGGCCTACTGTTAGCCAGTCAGCTGTTAGCTGCGGTGCTAGCCTGCTGTGATCACTAGGTGGCCTACCTGGCTAGGCTAGGAAACGTTAGCTTGCTGCTATCGGCCGAGGCCCAGCGCGGGGTGGCTCCGGCCCCTCGCGCGCCGCCGTGGTTCCCAACTCCCCTCTCCCTCACGGGGAGAGGCGGGGGGGATTCGAAGCTCCCCTCTGGTTGCGTGCGCCGTTCGCTCGGCGTCTCGCGGGCAGGGGCGGTAGCGACCGACGGTTAGAGCGGCCGTTAGCTTAATGCTACTCTGTTGAACGTGCTTTTGATGTTTTAAACACTCTTGACTACGACGGCATCTTTGACAGAGGATGTTCGTCAAACCTGCCCTGGGCCAGGACGGCAAGGACTGCGTCAACAAGAGGGATTGTAGCGACGGGATGGAGCGGCGACGCTGCCCAGATCGACAACACAGGACGGCTGTGTTTACTACGGTGCCTTGAGACTGCACTTCGCTTGATCTACGCTCCGGGTAGGCAAGGTTTGGCCAGACCTTGTACACTTCTTCTGGCTTTCCCTTCTAAATGTTTTGTAAATAACGATGTTTTCCAAAAACGAGTGTTGCTGCACTACATTTAGGATACGACGCGAGTTATGTGTGAATTGTCTTGTCACTGGTATTTAGCTTCTCCATGCAAATCGGGTGGTTGTTACAGATGTGAAAATGATCTGGTTTGTTGTGTTGAGAAACATCATGTGTGTTTATATGTACCGTGTACTCACAACTAAGGGGGTTAACTAACCTATAAAGCTATGCTTAGTGACAAATGAGTAAAGAATGATTCTTTTCTCAGCCTGTAATGACAATGAACAGTGTGTTCACATATTAACAGGTTTTCCTGTTTTAACTGGCCGTATTAAGGGTAAAGTAGGAGGATTGTGTTTCCCCCCGGTTCCCTGGGGACTTCTTCATCCTCCTCTCAGACATGTTGTTGCACTACATTGTGTCACTGTGTGGTAGGGATACGATGTAACCCTTAGCTTGATTGCTGAGGTTGTGCTAAAACTGCTGGAGAAACTTTATTTTCCTAAAAGAAAAGATTGTTTGGTCGCTTTCGTGTGTGCTTAGCAAGGCCTGTGGCCAATACTAATCGAGAATTATGTATTCTCTCATTATGAAAAACGGCGTTCCTCTGTAGAGTGTTTTTGCCATTTTTTGTAGGTGATGATGGGTTGTGTGTGTCATGTGACCTACAACAGGGTTGGACTGGCCACAGAAGCACATGTGTACGTTTTGGTACCGGGGCTCTTGGAGAGCCCTCTCTATTCTGTGTTTTTTCCTTAGTAAAAATCAGATAGCAGGTTAGCTCATGCGCTGTGTGAAGCTGTCAGACGCTTCATAGAGCTGACTATGACTGTGTCATACTCTCTTTTTGTCATTACATCGTATCATGGGTGTGGGGTCGTAAAGGGGTGAACTGGTAACCTTTCCTTCCCCTTTTTTCTGTTGGTCAGGGGTAAACCCACCTGTCCTTCAAGGTTCCTGTCACGTTGTGGTTCGGCACATTACAGGGTGAGGGGGGGAGGGAGTTTCCTGGTCCCACGGCCTGGAATATTGGGCGTGTGCACCGCAGAAATTCCCCGCCATAGAGTATGTCACTGTGCGCGTCTCTGTTAGTAGGACTTCCGTGTGCTGTTCAGGTCCATGTGATGGATCTGTTTCGGGGGATGGTCAGGGCTCCTCCTCACCAAGCTCCTATTCGGGCCTTCTGTGAGTTGGGACTCCTTCCGTGAGGAGGGAGCCTCCTTCAGAGTACAGTGCCTCCTCCTCAGATTGTCAAGGTGAGTGGACCCTCTAGAAGGAGTCCTACTCTATTGTGTATGTATTCGATTCAATTCGATTATTGAGTGTGTATGGGTTCAGTGCCTCCTCCCCGGAGAGCCCTAAAACCAATTTTTTACATGGCTCAAGGTGCAATATATTCTTTTCAATCTGTACAGCTCGCATGGGAAGTCTCTCTGGGGATTCCCGTCTCCTTCCTATGGGAGGGTGGTGGTATGTAAAAATGTCAATTTTTTTTACCCCCGGCTGTGTAGACTGGGATACATACTGTTGGTGCTTCCTTCTTTTCTGCTAAAAAGAGTTGGAGTTAGGAAGTATCACACCCCTCTTGTCGTTCCCCTGGGCGCCTTGGGGATTCAATGACAGGTCTAAATAGCCTGTTCATTGGTGTGGGTGTGTCCTGACGCACGTATAGTGCTAGCTCGGGGTGTTCTGTAAACAGGCGACTGACTGGCACGCCTTGGTTGCTTGAGGTTAAAACGGCGTTTTTATAAAGCAACTGGGATGGAGGTTTTTCCTCTTCCGACGACCAAATCCGACGACCTGGTTTGGTTATCGACGGATTCTTGTTCATATCTGGGGGATGATGACGGAATGGATCTGAACATATGTAGAGGGGTCTCACGCCCTGGGGTGGGCCACCGGGCGCGGTTCGCCCGAACGTCTGGGTGGCGCCTTCTTTTCATGTTTAAGATCAACACGCATATCTGCCCCTTCTCCTGGAGTAGGCATGTCGGCGTGGTTAGGGCACGGGACTGGTTCTGGTCACGCTGGTCCGGATCAGTTGAACCCGTTGTCCGCCGGGGATGCAGATCTGCTGTTCTGGTACCCTGAGGGACTTGGGCTTTTTTCAGGGGGAAAAATGTCAGGTCGGTCCGGGTGTCACAGGGTTAAGCGCTATGGAGACCCTGGTTGGGTACATTTTTTACTCAGCACTGTCGTAATGGCTTACGGCCATGCCGACCTGTACACGCTCGATCTCGTCAGATCTCGGCCGCTACACAGGTTGGTCCTGGTTAGTACTTGGTTGGGAGACCGCCTGGGAATACCAAGTACGGTGTGCTTGGGGCTGGTTCTCCATTCTTTTTCGCTCCTCTCTCACGCATGGCGAAGAGGGGCCTGTTGGGGTGGTCTTTGACCTCCTCTGGTGACCCTGTGCTTCCCGTATCATCGGGCCCGGTCCAAAGTCATGTTTCGTCGACCCGTAGGCCTGGGTTAACCCTTTTTTGAAAACTGAAACACTTGTACTGCGGTATAGCCGGTGTATACCCGCAGGTGTGTTTTGGAGTTTTTTTCTTGAGGGGTTATAGGAACAACCACCGCATTGGGTAACACCAAGGTGGTTGATTCCCTGGTGTGTTGGAGCAGTGTCAACTCCCGGGTTCACCGGTTGAGGGTGCCCCTGCACGTTCATGACGTCTGCCAATCATGTCAGCCTTCTCTGCCTCAACCCCTCTGGGTGGGGGCTTTTTAAATGGAGGCTTGGTCATGCAACAACGCCAGCTTACGCCCCTTCCGCCGGGGCGGCTGTGTTCAGCTGTCCCCTCTGGCGCCTGTCTCGTCCGCAGTCTCCAGGCTAGGCCTGTTGCCTGGTTTTTCCCCGGTGCGCTGCCTGCTTCCGTTGGTTAACCTTTTTTGTGTGCTTACGGCCATGCTGAGTGCCTGTTCTGCAGGGTCAGTGTGCCAGGCGGTGTACTATTGGGGGGACAGGGCCCGCTCGGCTGAGGGGCCTTTGTCCGAATACGCTGGCGATGTGGGGGGCGGGGTCACTAAGTGCCCACCTGGTGGGGTCTTGATGCTGGCATCATGGACTTCTCCGGGCCCCCGTTCCAGGGGGTCCAGTCCCTTTGGTGGGTCTGGGTCTTCCTTCGCGCTCCGCTGCTACGGCCTTGCCACGGGGTTGGGTTTGCCCTTGACCCCGTGATTCTGGGGGCAGTAACGAGGTTGTTCCCTCCGTTCGTTCCCGGGTGGCATGCGGGTTGTGCGTGTGTGTAGTCGTGGGGTCAAGCCACGGTCTGCTCACCCTATGCGTTGAGTTGCTTGAGTGCCTCTTCGCACGGTCGGGTCCGTCGCCCTCCCGTGAAGCCCCCAATAGGGGGGGTGCCCTCCATTAGGGGGGGTCGGGGGGGCTCGGCCCTCCCTGTTCTGATGGTTGTGGGGGGCTTTCAGCGGGGTGTATTTGTCGGCCGTTGGCTCTCGCTCGGCCTCCCTTGTGCAGAGAGTGACGCCGAGCGAGAGCCATACGATACAGAACGTTAGGTTATGACTATAACCAAGTTCTGTTAGTATGGTGACGCTCGGCGTCCGACGCCGCTGCAGCCCTTGATCTCGCCTTGTGGTGAAAGCTTGGGAAGGAGGCGAGTGGGTGGCCCCACCCCTGCTTATATGGGTAAGCTGATAGGGGTGTGGTCAGACAAATATTGGGATTAAAGGTACATTGTGGTCTTTATTCAGTGCGCGTGCACGTGTGCGAGGACAGTGCAGAGAGTGACGCCGAGCGTCACCATACTAACAGAACTTGGTTATAGTCATAACCTAACGTTTTCATTTGATCCTATATAATTTTTTCATTCACCGATTTGTGGACTTTTTTTTGTGTCTTGAAAGGCGCATTATAAATCAAATGCATTATTATTATTATTATCATCCAGGAGGGAAAAGACACTTTGGATAGTAGGGACTGCATCTCTGCCTGTCTTGGCCAGGAAACACTTTGCAACTGTGATCTCCTCTGGCAGTATAGATATTGTAATGTGTGGCGAGGGGTTGCAGCAATTCCACTGAGAGAAACTGGTCTGAGGCTGGATAACATGCCTGTATGCCTCTCATACGTTGTTCTCCAACTCATGAGAACCTGCTCTCAAGCTCTTGCAGCATTCTGTCGAGGAATGGATAGAACAGTCTCTGTCTCAGCTTATCTCCATGAGGTCTGAGCTTGTGCCACAAGATGACTCAACTACATACTCGTCCATCCTTTTCTGCTTCCTCCTTTGGCTGGTAGTTTGTTCCTCAATCCAATCCAATCAATGTCCACTGCCATCTCTGAGGTGCGATAACCTTTGAGTGTGTCCTGCACTGTGCTTTTAAATAGTACAGATAGGTATTGAAGATGTGCACTTTAACGCAGCAGCACCTGGAACCATCCATACCCATGTCCAGTGTCCACTGACAAAGACATGCGCTCATGATACGTGATAAACTATAATAAGCTTTAATCGAACCCTGGTTCATTTCCTCGGATATTCCAGTTGGTTTGGGGTGGTGTGAAAGCTCATTCACTCTTGCAAGTGAACCCTGCTGCGGTTCATTTGAGATGTGAATGCAAAGCGGACCAAAGGCAGGAAAAGACCCCAAAATCTAATATTTTTTTTATGAGAAGACTGAAACATTATGTATATAATTTTTTCGATTGCTTAAGCACGATTATGAAAACAGGGCCTGGTGTTTCAAAACACTACACACAATTAGCACAACCACACACACAATTATCAGAACACCTCAGATCCTTTGCTAAATGAAACACAAACATTTTGTTACCATATGAAACACATATGACTTAATTCTGTTTGAACCAGTTACACACTGCTGTGCTTAACCTAAAACACATTTAGCAATTCTACTTCTCAGTGATTAGAGTACTGTAAGTGAAGTACACAGAGATTGTGCAAATATACAATAAATTCACCAAACACTACACAAGACCAATGCTGTAGACTGATGAAAATATAATTTATTTATCTCCATATACCCAAATCAATGATGCAGACTGATGAAACAAAAAAATATTCTCTCCATATACCCAAATCAATGATGTAGACTGATGAAAATATAAATGTTCTCTCCATATAACCAAATCAGTCAACATTTCAACATGGAGAATCACAACAAAACAGTTTTCATGCTACTACAGTGTGCATAACACAGTAAACTCAGCAAGGTTTTGATAATTGTGTAATACTTTTGATTTGAGTGTTTATGCAATCGAAGAAAACTGTAAAGACTAGAGATTAGCTGTTTATTTCTTTTGTACATAGGCTGTGCATAATGTTTGTTTGTTTATTTGCTTATGTGTATGATTCTTAACTGTGTTTTTATTTTGTTATTGGTGTATATGTGTGTATGTCAGTGGAGGCTGCTGACCAAATTTTTAGGTGAAGCACAAATTATTATATTATATTATATATTAAATAATATTTTTAAAACATCCCCCACTGTGTGTCAGTGGTCAGTGGACACGGATGAAAACATATTAGGTGACAGCGCACCTGACCAGATGAAATCATATTAGGTGACAGCGCACCTGATCAGATCAAAACATTTTAGGTGACAGCGCACCTGACCAGATCAAAACATATTAGGTGAAGGTGACAAGGAAGCCACAGACTCATACCCCCCCGACACTCAACTAACCGCCTCGGACAGTCCTTCATACCAGTGGCCATCAGGCTCCACAACAGTGGGCAGCGACTGCTGCCAGACATCGACCTAGAACTAATAGGAACCCAAGTAGGACAATAACACTACCTTATGCATACTGCACCTTATGTGGATACTGTGATACTGTGAATAATGAATAATGTATATTTCAGTTAGTTAGATAGTAAATTATATTGACCTATTTGTTTACACTGCTTGTGTTGTTTTCACTACCTGTACCCCCCCCCCCTTCCCCCATGCTGCTATGATGCCTGAATTTCCCCAAGGGGATCAATAAAGGAATATCTTATCTTATCTTAAAAGGAAAGATGAAATTACCTACCTGGGTTCCATCCTATAGAGGCAAATCTTTCCTGTGACAAAATGGGATCCAATGTAATAAAACTAAGTCAACCAACGAACTAGATTCCTGTACCGGATCTCCTCTCTGGTAAACAAGAATACCTTGAAGACTCTAACAGGAGCACTCATTCGAGGGTACTACGACTATGCTTGCACCTCATGGTACCAAAGCACCTCAAAGGCACTAAAAACAAGATTACAAACATCACAAAACAAACTGGTCAGACTACTGCTTGACCTTACTCCTAAAACCCACCTCACCCCTGTCCACTTTGACAACCTAGGATGGCTTAGAGTAGACGACAGAGTACAGCAACTTGCAATGGGCCTGGTCTACAAGATACACTACACCACTAAGATACCCATGTGCATGTCGAAATACTTCCCAAAGGTCAGTGAATACCACGACCACAACACCAGAGGGAGTTCCACAAATCATGTTCAACCCAGATAAAATAATAAAAAAAAAAAAAAAAAAAAAAACGTTTTTTTTTTAATAAAAGAAAATAGTCATAACTTAGAAATTAGATTGCATAGGTCTATGAATCGATATCGCGATTCTGTTTCAATTAATTGCCCAGCCCTACAGTGTGTACAGTAAGTTAGCTTGGTGATTATCATTGTGATGTAGGCTAAGCTGCCTAGCTACTGTTAGCATACAAGCACTGTAGCCTATACTTACCTTTTCATCCACAACGTTTTTTCTGATCCAGATGCATAAATCCACTTCTTCATGTTGCTCAGTTGCTGGTTTATACTTCGGTCCTAATGTTGGCGCAAAGTTTAATTTAGCCTGACTTGTTATAGCTGTACAGCTTACTAACTACTAAACAACAACTTTCTCATAGTCTCAACTTTCACATAGTCAAAATGGGTCCAGCTGCATGTGAGGAGGATAGGTTTAGCTCGGGCCAATCTCAAGTTTCTCAAGTTTCTTTATTAGTTGTCATACAGAAGTACAGAATACTTTTATACAAAATGCTTCTTTATGTTACATTTTGTATAAAAGTATTCTGTACTTCTGTATGACAACTAATAAAGAAACTTGAGAAACTTGAGATTGGCCCGAGCTAAACCTATCCTCCTCACATGCAGCTGGACCCATTTTGACTTTGCAATGCAGAAATCTCTGATTGGATTTGCAAGGCTGCCAATCATATTCAACCTCCGTGTATTGGATGTCAAGGGCTGTCAATCAATCAATCCTCCATTCAATGGCAAGAGTTTAACTGCACAGACCGTTCTTAGATGAAGTTAATAGCCTATTTTGATTCGCTGTTATTTATTATTTATTTAACAATGGGTCACACCTGTGAAGTTTTCTTCACGAATAATTACTGCAGGCAATACTGCAGTGCAGGCCTGCTCAGAGCTGTCAATTTTGGCCATTTAAAAAAAAAAAAAATTCACTGGCATTTTTTTTACAGAGGAAAACATTTATAATAAAAAAAAATAATAATAATAATTTAAAAAATATATATATATATAGTTTTTTTTTTTTTTTTTTTTTATATATATAGGTATATGTAAATTAATAATAATTATGAATTATGAGTGAATTTGTGTTTCACGTGTTGTCATAGAGAAACCTCCACTGGTGTATGTATGTATATGTATATATATATGTATATATATATATGTATGTATGTATGTATGTATGTATGTATGTATGTATGTATGTATGTATGTATGTATGTATGTATGTATGTATGTATGTATGTATGTATGTATATATGTATGTATGTATATGTGTATATATGTATATTTGTACCCTCGTTGGGGCCTCTTGGACCATATCAATGTTTTATCTGGCTAAATAAAGGTTAAATAAATAAATATGAAACTGATGATTTGGTCCTGTTAACTTTGAATTTTCTATGGGGACTGCCCAGATCCCTCTCATGGACCTGGACCTCACTTTAAAAAACTCGAATCTAGTTCTTCAGTATTCGTCTCTAATTACTCAAAAATTGCGTATTTCTGTGTGTTAAAAAAGAAAAAAATTACCCCCCCGGGCTGAAGCCCCCAATGTTTTCTAACCCTAAAAACGCCCCTGAACAGGACCAGTCACACACAATGGAGGTAACGTTCCCAATCCCGATGTGGCTGAAATAGAAACAGGTGGGAACCAAGCAGACAAAACCATATCGTTCTCCAAATACGACTACAAGTATCCCTGGGTAGAATACTCTGTTCAGAAAGATGCAGTGTTTTGTTTTGTTTGCTGCAATTTTCAGAGTGACCCCAGAATGGAGGATTAAATTACTAGGAGAGGTTTAACCTCTTAAACATTGGATGGCCCAATTTGTGGCACTTTGCTCTTGTCTGGCAGCTTTGGGCTGCGTTTTACCCGATCAACCAATATTTGCCTTTGTTGGAAAGTAAAATTTGCCGCTGTTTGATTGACACCATACTCTACCTATTGCATGCTTCCAGTCTCGGGTTACAAGACCTCACAACCGACGAGCGTCATTTGACAAGACATTCGGACAATTGACCAGGTCCGGTTTGGCCTGGTCCTAAGCGGACCAGTCACCTCTGATGGTGAAAATGATTTACCGCCTTTGTAGCCAACTTTGGACCTGTACTAGATAAGACTTCAGGCTATGGAACCATTATGTTTTCCTTTATGCGATCCTCTCTACCATACCTCCCCATACCTCAAGTGGATCCGTCATCAGCTCTATTTTCAATCTTTCAAAATGTTCTTATATACCCTAGTTCAGGGGTCGGCAACCTGCGGC
Source organism: Notolepis coatsorum (assembly GCF_963971535.1). Lineage (NCBI taxonomy): Eukaryota > Metazoa > Chordata > Actinopteri > Aulopiformes > Paralepididae > Notolepis > Notolepis coatsorum. The sequence continues at coordinate 55,980,628 of NC_140180.1, read as the reverse complement.
TCCGGAGCCGCATGCGGCTCTTTAGCCAATCAGCTGCGGCTTCCTGGCCCAAAAAAAAAGTTAATAAATTAAAAAAATATTATTTTTCTTCTTCTTTTTTTTTTTCTCTTATTTTGGAGATCGATGTCATACTGTGACACTGAAATGAAAAAATATTTCATCAACAAAAATATTTTGTCAACACAAATATTTCATCAACTAAAATATACAGTACGTCACACCCCGCGCCTCTCCCTGCTGTCTGCAAGTGGCTAATCTTGAGTTTCCGACCCCCCAGTAAGCTAACCATGGATAAATCCAAAAAAAGGAAAGTCTGAGGAAAATAGAGGGTTTAAGCGTGGACAGAATAATTTGCTTTCACGACTAATGATGCAGGCTTCCCTGTATGCCTGATATGTGGTGCGAAATTTGCGAACAACGAAAAATTTACTTTTTATTTTATAGATTTTCCACAAATAAGGGAAGGACTCAAATAGAGCTGCATACTTCAGGGTTTTATTTCAAAGTAGGTCTACACATGGTAGTCTTTTTTCAAAGTGGACTACTTTTTATTTTTTAAATGTTCCACAAATAAGGGAAGGACTATATATACCTGAATAGTTCAGGGTTTTATTTCAAAGTCGGTCTACAGACACCAGTGTTTTGTCTCCTCTTCTGTGTTTTATTTAAAAATAGGTCTACACAGAAAGTCTTTTTTCTCCTCTTCATACGAGTTTGAGGTTTTCCTTTGTTATAACAGGTAAAAACAGCAATAAAAAGTCAAACATTTTCTTTTTGTGCTTTATAATTCCATGAATGCAACAAACTGTGTGCTATAAGTATAAAGTATAATAAATCGCAAATTACTTTGGGTATGCAATTGTCAGGCGTTTTATGCTAAATGTGGGGTATGCTTGGGGATATATAAAACGTTATACACTGTGTTAACTTCATTTTAAGGGTAAATAGGTTGTGCGGCTCCCTGAGCTTTTTATTTTGTCGGAGGGGGGAAAAGTGTCTCTTTTGATAGTAAAGGTTGCTGACCCGTGCCCTAGTTGCTATTGCATGTACTTGTTTGTGTTTCATTACACATATATGTACTGTACATGCTTACCAACTGTTTCGCCTGTTTTATTGCAACATTACTATCACCAACATCTAACGCCTGTCCCGTCTCCCTGTGAGAGGTTGTCTACTGGTAATGACCAGAGTGGTGGACGTCCCGTGATGATGGCCGGGAGGATGCAATCCCCTCTACACTGCCCCCACACCTCCGTCATCTGGATCTGGATCCGTCATCAGCTCTATTTTCAATCTTTCAAAATGTTCTTATACCCTATTTGCTATTGCATGCACTTATTTGTGTTTCATTACACATATATGTGCATGCTTACCAACTGTTTTGCCTGTTTTATTGTAACACTACTATCTCCGACATCTAAGAAGGGAGATCCCCCCTTGAACGGCCCTTCTAAGGTTTATCTCCTCCACATTGCCTGTGGTGCTTTTTTTCCTATTGCTAGGTTTTTCCTTACCTTCGCGTGGGGTATGTCTGGGAGTGTTGCATTAATTTATTTTATTTATTAAAAATTCTTTGGACTTCATGGTGTTTTTGTTTTGTTCTTGATGTATTGTGATGTTTCTTCTTGACTTGTTTAACCTGTTAAGCCCTAGCCCTATTTTCGGAAAATCCGCCTAAAAATACATACCTAAGTAAATGGAGGATTGCTCCACTTCTACAAGGCCCATTTGCATGTTCTTGGTATATAGGGACATCTATGGATCTCATGGAATGTATTCCCATTGTCAGAAATATTGTGTCTGTTACTAGGCTTGAGTACATTGTGATGAAACAAAGGAGAATATAAATTATGATTTTTCTTTGCATCTTTGACAGTGAATAACACCATGTAAAAAATTTCCAGACATGACAAACTTCCACTGAGCTCATTCAGCACCTTCCTGTCCATCTGTGTGAGGTACTGTACACAGAAATGCTTGATATCAAAGAACAGCTTCTGTGTTTTATTGACTGCTCAGCTAGCCGCGATGCAGCTGGGATTCTGGGTGAAATGAAAGAGGGACTAGAAACATGTGGACTCAGTAATATCTCCATCGTTGCTCAGTGTTCTGATGGTCTGTGATGTCGGGGCACGTTAATGGGGTTCAACAGCGCATGAAAGAGGACCATCCATATGCGGTGTACATACATGGCACACAAACTGAACCTGGTGCTTGTGGAGTGTTGCTCGGTAAATCGTACAGTTAAAAGTTTCCCGAATGTGCGCGACAAACTGTACTCTGTATTTGCTGAGCCATCCAACAGAAGTTATTGGACATAACTGCAACCGCAGTCATTGACAACCTCAAAGTGAATCTCACTTCTCAGAAAGAAAAAGACACATGAAGCAGTGGGTGCAGTAGTGAGAATGCTCATTGTGAGCACTGAGCGAATTTTTTGTGTCACTTAACACTCTGCACTACACGTGCAAATTTTACAGATATTATTCCATATACTGAGCCTAGTCAGAAATGGCTCAGCAACATTCTCAGTGGCTCATAGTGAGCGGAACTGAGCAACCTGTTAAGTGTGCTTTTCGCTCTGAGCAAAGCTGACATTGACGGTTAATAACACAATGCTCAAATTTACCAGACATGAAAAAGTGCCACTGAGCTCATTCTGCACCTTCTTCAGATCACGTGTACAAAACATCTAAGCAAATTAATAAAGGGCAGATGATTAACAGGAGGTTTTTTAGATACAGTACTGAATTCTGCGATCCGGACACATGCAACTTGAAATATGATTATAGAATATAGAATATCAGGCCTATAAATGACCTTATTATGGCCAAGTCATGGCAGAGTTAAATCTGGATTTAGTACTACCAGGCACCACTGACAGTGGGGCAAAAACCGTGAATGAAATTTACTGTAAGTACAGTTACTTGTTTATAATGTAAATTTCTCAAATTTTCCATCAGATTGCAACGCCGTCTTTTGCTAGACGTTCACAGAAAGGAAGAGAAACTAACCGTGTTCTATTTATGGCAATAACATTCAGGTTTGTTCCACCCGTGAGATATGATCCCGAAAAAAGGAGAAAGAAAAAAGTTTATTTGGCTTGTAACGTTCTGGGTTCGCTCTCCCGGGAACCCAGCTGTCATTCTGGAATGTTGTCACCTGGTGGTTGGTATTTGCATCTTGTTTGTCACGCCCACATTCCTGTTGTGTCACTGATTGGTACTCTCCACTGGTTGCTGTCACTGTGCTGTCAATTTGCTGTCACTGCTAATTGATTGGAATGTTGGGTTTGTGACTCACTCTCTGTTCCCTTGTCTTGTTGTCGAGGCTTCAGATATCCGTTCGTGTGGGAAGGAGCTTGTCAGAGGTTGCTGAGCCACTCGCTGTGCACTTAAGTTACTTTTGCTCTGTCGGCTCTGTTGACGCCCGGCATCTTTCATGGATTATCGCTGCTCTGTGTTTTAATAAAGACACATCCTTAGAAAGAGCTACCTATCTCCGTCTCTCCTTGTCTCCTCCACCATTGGACTCACTACCACTCACCCCCATACGTAACAGAAGCCTCGACCAACGATGAGTACCATGGAAGAGATACGAGAGGAGATGGTTGCACAGCGGGACCAGCTAAGGATTCTTCTCGACCGCCAATCGGCTGGCAGCGTCGAGCTGGGCAGGCTAGGAGACCTGTCGGTATCCTCCCGGGAGACGGCTAACTCGGCGCTGGCGGCGGTCAACAACGTTCGTTCCAACGCTGCCGAGACTGAAGCAGCCAGGGGACTTGCAGCTGGAATGCCGCAGGCCAGCGGGGGAGGAGAGCTGGGACTTCCTGACCGGAGAGAGGACATCATCCGGGAGCCAAGGCTGCCACCCCCTGACCGCTACGGAGAAAGACCAGAGGGATGTCGTGAGTTTGTCACTCAGTGCTCTCTTATTTTCCAATTACAACTGAGATGGTTTCGGTGTGGTATTGAAGAGGAGATCCCAAATGCAGGTAACCCGAGTAGAGAGAGAAGAGACTGAGACGACGTACTGAAGTGAACAGGCTTTTACTAAGCAGTCAGCAAGCAACAATGAATACAAACAGTATCAAAGGTTACTAAACAAAAGCGAACTGCAAACCCGAAAACAATACTCAGCAATGCTGGAAAAATAAGAACTAAATAGGAACGGACTCACAGGGAATATAAGAGACAAGATGTGAGTAAGTGACCAAAACCAACTGTGATACAATACACTGAAACAAGGCAATGGTGCGACAATGAGTGAGAGGCACGGGCAGGTCTAAATAGCCCCTGTGAATAATAATTACTAATGAGTGCCAGCTGACATAGGCCAGGCAGGTGAACACAGAATTAGTAAAAGAAAACTCACAACATTGTTAAAAGCATGTGTACAGGAATATCTAAAGAAACATGTAAAACAAACAGCCCTTAAAAGGAACATACATAATTATGTAAAGAAGTTAACACTATTAAAAACCTGTGTAAAGGGAATGAGCCTTAAAGGAAACACAAGTAAAGTATTAACACTATAAAAACATATGCAAAAGAGATGAACCTTTAAAGGGACATGACAAGGATACCTTAAAGGAAACATATGAAAAGTTTGAACCTTTCAGGAACATATGTAAGGATAAACCTTTTAAGGAAACATGTAAAGATAAACCCTTTAAAACACAAGCTACACACCACACAACATGAACAGAGAAAACACAGCACCAATATTATTCAGCAGACCTAGACTAAGATGCCACAGGGAGTCCAGGATCTGGAGTTGCTGCGTTTGGCCACCAGAGGGCAGCAGAAAACTACTGTTCACATTGTTTGAGCATGATCTCTGGCTGGGACCATGACAACAACCGCGCACTTTCCCCTCTCATATGTCTTGGGTAGCTTACATCATCACTTTGCTTACTGGTCGGGCCCTCTCCTGGGCTACTGCGGAATGGGAGAATGGGTTGCTGATCTGCAACAATGTGGATGCCTTTACCCGGGAGATGCGTAATGTATTTGATACCTCCCGGGTGATTTCCATTTACGAAGCCGGCAGTCGACTCCTGTCCTGCCGGCAGGACATTCGCACTGTTGCAGATTATGCGATCGATTTCCGCATAGTGGCTCGGTAGGCGGCCTGGCCGGAGGTTCCCTGCTGCGTGCTGTTTGCCCAGGGGCTCTCAGCGCGCATGCGGGACGAGCTGGCAACTCGTGAGCTACCCGAGCGCCTGGACCACATCATTACCTTGGCTATTAAGGTCGATAACCGACATCGGGAGAGGGAGGGCGAGAGGGGAGCCTCGTCGCAGGCACTCTTCCGCCCCTCTTTCGGTGTCGAACCCCCCGCACTTCCCCACCCTAGAGATAGCCTGGGTGACGAACCCATGCGCCCCCCCCCCCCTCGGCGCCCAGGCAGACAGGCAATAGATACCTCGAGGAGAAGCAGTGTTTTCGTTGTGGTCGCACGGGGCATCGCTTCTCCAATTGTCGGGGACAGTCGGGTAACGGGGGAGGCCCGCTAGGCTCGGGAAGCTATTAGCAGGTGGGCATTTCTCCCCAGTCATTGAGGACAATTCACCCGCCCCTCCTCCCCCCCCGCCCCTCCTCCCCCCCCGCACCTCCTCCCCCCCCCCCCCCACCTCCTTTGTCTCTCTCCAGGTTGACGGTGAGCGTTGCAGACTCCTTCGTATCTCCCAACCCCGATTTAGCAGGAGTGCCTGCGGTCTATTTTGACCTGGCGGATGTTTTTAGTAAAACGCGTGCTAACCCACTACCGCCTCATAGACCTTATGACTGCCCCATTAATCTTCTACCTGGTACTTCTCCACCCCGTGGGCGGATGTTTTCTCTCTCTCGCCCTGAGACAGTGTCCATGAACACTTATATTCGAGAGGCACTGGCCGCGGGGCATATTCATCCGTCCACATCTCCTGCAGGCGCTGGCTTCTTTTTTGTTGCTAAGAAGGATGGGAGTCAGCGGCTGTGTATTAGATTATAGGGGATTGAACGACGTTTCCATCAAGAACCGATACCCGTTGCCTCTCATGGACACCGCCTTTGAGTGCTTACAGGGGGCACAGGTTTTCTCTAAACTTTATTTACGTAATGCATACAATTTGGTCAGGATTAGGGAGGGGGACGAGTGGAAAACTGCATTTAACACGGCTAACGGGCATTATCAGTATTTAGTCATGCCTTTTGGTTTAGCTAATGCTCCGGCAGTTTTTCAAGCCCTGGTTAACGACGTGCTGCGGGAATTAATTGGGGTGTGAGTTTTTGTGTACTTAGATGACATCCTAATTTTTTCTCGCGATATGGTGCAACATCAACTGCACGTTCGTGAGGTGCTTCAACGTCTCCTTAAGCATCAACTATTTGTTAAGGCAGAGAAGTGTGTGTTTCACACTGACACCGTTTCTTTCCTGGGCTTTGTGTTGACGAAGCGTGATCTTCACATGGATCCAGCCAAGGTGAGTGCAGTCTTGGATTGGCCACGGCCTTCATCGCTCAACGGTTTTTGGGATTTGCACATTTTTAGAGGCGCTTTATTTGCAATTTTAGCGCTTTAGCCAATCCATTAACAGCTCTCACTAAGTCCTCTGTCCGTGGCTTTGAATGGTCGCCTAGGGCAGAGTCAGCCTTCTGCGACCTCAAACGTCGATTTACCTCCGCCCCTGTACTGATCCGCCACGATGCAGAGACTCCGTTCATTGTGGAGGTGGATGCCTCTGACATCGTGGTGGGAGGGGTGATCTCTCAGAGATGTTTAAAGGACGGTAAGGTGCATCCTTGCGCTTTTTTTCACGCCGTCTGTCTTCGGCCGAACGTAACTACGACGTGGGTAATCGGGAGTTATTGGCGATCAAATTGGCACTGGAGGAATGGAGACATTGGTTAGAGGGTGCGGCACACCCTTTCATTGTTTGGACTGATCATAAGAATTGGCTTACATCCAACGCTAAACGCCTTAACGCTCGCTAGGCCAGGTGGCCGTTATTCTTCACTCGATTTCGATTTCCCATCTCCTATCGACCCGGTTCCAAGAACATCAAACCTGACGCACTGTCTCGCCAGTTTGATCTTCCGGGCCGGGAGGAGAAGCCCCACCCTATTATTCCACAGGCCTTGATTTTGGTACCCGTGTCATGGGGCATAGATAGGGTGGTAAGATCGGCTCTGACATGGGAGCCCGATCCCGGTGGGGGTCCTCCGGGGCGGATGTATGTGCCCAAGGCTGCATACTCGCGCCTGCTGCAGTGGGCGCATACATCCTTTCTCACCTGGGGCCACCAGAACCCTGGAGTTTATCCGTAGGAGGTTTTGGTGGCCAACAGAGGAGGGGGATACACGCTCCTGCACGTATCCGCTTCAAGGCCCTCGACCTAGCCATACCGTGCGGCAAAGGGAACCGCTCCTTCCTACCTCCGGTAAATGGTCTCTAACTACACACCCTCAAGACCCCTACGCTCTGCATCTTCTGGCCGCCTCAGACCTACTCCTATCCAAGCTCCGGGAGGGTAATCAAAGAGAAGCCGCCTATTCTCAGTCCTTGCCCCACAATGGTGGAATGAACTACCCACCCCAGTAAGGACAGCCGAATCCCGTCCAATCTTTCGCTGTCGACTAAAGACGCACTTCTTCAACCATTATCTGAAATAATGGAAAAAAAATCGAACCCCAACTAACCTTACTGTCATGCACTTGTCCTAATAAACGAACCTACACTGTAACACGCAACACTTTGATGAACATTGTTTCTAAGCTGATAGAGTTGTACCCTTCCTGATGACTTGTCATACAGAACTTGTAAGTCGCTTTGTATAAAAGCGTCAGCTAAATGACTAAATGTAAATGTAGCGGCCTGCCCGGTGTGCGCGCGCAGTAAGACCTCTCGCCATGCACCGGCGGGTCTTCTCCGGCCGCTTCCTATTCCCAAACGTCCCCGGTCGCACATATCCCTGGATTTTATTTCTGGCCTTCCTCTGTCGGATGGGTTCACTGCCATCTTGGTGGTAGTGGACCGATTCTCCAAGGCGGCTCATTTCCTTCCCCTTCCCAAGCTCAAGCGTGGTGCAGCACGTCTTTCGGATCCACAGGCTTCCAGTGGATATTGTATCCGACCGGGGCCCTCAGTTCGCCTCCAGTTTTTGGAAGGCGTTCGCCGCGGGCCGCGGCGCCTCCGTCAGCCTGTCGTCTAGGTTCTAGCCGCAGTCGAACGGGCAGACGGAGTGCGTTAACCAGGATCTGGAGGGTGTCCTGAGGCGCTACGTCGCCGGTTGTCCGGTGACGTGGAGTAGGATGTTGGCCTGGGCTGAGTATGCGCATAATACCCTTCTCTCCTCCTCTAATGGTATGTCTCCCTTTCAGTGTCAATATGGTTTTCAACCTCCTCTTTTCCCCGAACAGGAGCAGGAGGCTGAGGTGCCATCGGCCCAGGCACATGTGGCTCGCTGTTGCAGGATGTGGAACAGGGTGCGGACGGCGCTGCAGAAGGCCTCTGTTAAGGCTCAGCAGCAGGCTTAACCGTAAGCGTCGTCCGGCTCCGGTTTTCCATCCTGGGCAGCGGGTTTGGCTTTCCACCCGTGATCTCCCTCTCCAGGTGGAGTCCAGGAAGCTGGCTCCTCGCTTCATAGGCCCCTTTAAAGTGGTTCGTCGGGTGAACCCTGTGGCTTACAGGGTGCGGCTCCCGGCCTTTATGAGGGTTCATCCAACGTTTCATGTGTCCCTGTTGAAGCCATTCCTCTCATCACCCTTGTCCCCGCCACTCCCCGCGGTTCCTCCGCTTCACATTATTGATGGTCAGCCTGTCTATACGGTGCAGAGGATCCTGAGTTGTAGGCGGAGGGGTAGGGGGTTTCAGTTCTTGGTGGATTGGGAATGGTATGGGGTAGAAGAGCATTCTTGGGTGTCTCAAAGGGATATTTTAGACCCCAGCCTGATCAATGATTTCCGGCGGCTGCATCCTGAGGCCCCTAGGTGAACGTCTGGTGCCATTCGTCGGGGGGAGGTACTGTAACGTTCTGGGTTCCCTCTCCCGGGAACCCAGCTGTCATTCTGGAATGTTGTCACCTGGTGGTTGGTATTTGCATCTTGGTTGTCACGCCCACATTCCTGTTGTGTCACTGATTGGTACTCTCCACTGGTTGCTGTCACTGTGCTGTCAATTTGCTGTCACTGCTAATTGATTGGAATGTTGGGTTTATGACTACTTATTCACTCTCTGTTCCCATGTCTTGTTGTCGAGGCTTCAGATATCCGTTCGTGTGGGAAGGAGCTGGTCAGAGGTTGCTGAGCCACTCGCTGTGCACTTATGTTACTTTTGCTCTGTTGGCTCTGTTGACGCCCGGCTTCTTTCATGGATTATCGCTGCTCTGTGTGTTTTAACACTTTAACTGCCAGGAAACGTCTTTTCACGTCTTTCCCGGCCATGCTCAAGGTGCCGAAGACGCTTTACAGCGTCTTCGATCTGTTTACATCTTTTTTCGATTTTCCCTGTCTGAACTTCACCGCCGAGCTTTTGGCAGAAAATTTGAACCGGAAACTGCATTTCCTCTCAAATTTCACTAGGTGGCAGTGTCCCCCTATTTTCTAACACTATCACAATAAGGGGAATATTGTACCCCACAATGAATCTGGCATTTGATTGGCCAGCATACCTGGCCAATGTAACCACAGGTATAAAACGTTAGCGCGATCCCAGAATCAACGAGGTTTTGGAGGAGAGAGAGAGAGAGAGAGATAGATAGAGCGATAGAGAGAGAGAGATTGAGAGAGATATTTGAATTGAGATCAGCCTATAGTCTATATTTATAGTGTTATACAGTATAGTGGTAGTATCAGACTAATTGTAAGGTTTCAGCTGTGCTTTAGAAAGTACTTAGTCGTGCTAAGTAGTAGTACTATTGTGAGGGATTAGTGTGTAGTCTAGGTAGTCTATTTCAGTAGTAGTAATAGTAGTTTGATCAGTTAGTAGTTTCATTTAGATTATTAGATCAGTATGAAGAGATGTAGTGTAGGTAAGCGAGGGGACAATCCGGCGGCGGGTCGCTTTGTTCAGACGAAGCTGGCGTTTGGACCCGCGGTTGTTCAAGCAGCAGCAGCACCAACGTCTTTGGTAGCTCCAGCAGCAGCAGCACCAACGTCTTTGGTAGCTCCGATCGGAGAGAGCCGTGAGACCGTTGCTGGGCCCAGCAACGCGTCTCGCCCCGGGACCGGGACCGGCTCACCCCGACGCAGTTCGAGGAAGAGGAAGGCTGCGGTGGTCATATCTTCTTCATCCGAGTCAGGGGACAGCGATTCGACCGCCCACGAATCTGATGGGAGCGCCGATTGGGAACCACCAGGTAATTACACGGTCTTATATATATATATGTGTGTGTGTGAAACGTGTATTTGATGATTTACCTAACGCTTATTTGAATCATTGTATACTGTGACTATGTGACGTTAGTTCGCCAAACCAACGCCGATATGCATGTGATTGTGTGTGTGTGTGTGAAACGTGTATTTGATGATTTACCTAACGCTTATTTGAATCATTGTATACTGTGACTATGTAACGTTAGTTCGCCAAACCAACGCTGATATGCATTTATTATATTCTAGCTCCGGAATCATCTGACGATGATCTCGGCTTGGGTCGGAGGTGTTATGGGTCTGATTCATCGCACGAGTCAGACGTGGGACGCGGTGGTGGTCGAGGGGGCAATGGTACGTCATGTTTACTAATGCAATGTGAATATTGTTTTACGTGCATGTTCAAATCGATAGTTGAATGATATAGGATATAGGCATGTACAGGCCACCATGTGCTACACCTTAGGTTGCATGGCCTTGTGTGTGTGTGTGTGTGTGTGTGTGTGTGTGTGTGTGTGTGTGTGTGTGTGTGTGTGTGTGTGTGTGTGTGTGTGTGTGTGTGTGTGTGTGTGTGTGTGTGTGTAGGTGCACGCACTTTGATGTGTGTAGCTATCAATGTAAGTGATATAGTTGCATGCTGTGCAGGACACCATGTGCTAAGTTGGGGTGCACAGCCTTTGTTGTGTGTGTGTGTGTGTATGTGCACGCCCTTTGAAGTGTGTAGCTATCAATGTAAGTGATATAGTTGCATGCTGTGCATGCCACCATGTGCTAAGTTGGGGTGCATGGCCTGTAGGCCTGTTTGAAGTGAGATGGAGTAGGGCCTCTTTTTTTTTTTACAAGGGCTTGTGTGTGTGTGTGTGTGTGGTGTGTGATATGCATGCCTCGCCATAGTTCAAATGTGTTTGAGAGGGTTCATGCCTTTGATGTGGTGTGTGTGTGTGTGTGTGTGTGTGTGTGTGTGTGTGTGTTGTAATCAATGCTATTTCATTTAGCATAGTCCCAATATCATTGATTACAGCACACACACACACACACACACACACACACACACACACACACACACACACACACACACACACACACACACACACACACACACACACCACATCAAAGGCATGAACCCTCTCAAACACATTTGAACTATGGCGAGGCCTGCATATCACACGAGTCAGACATGGGATGACGTGGTGGTGGTCGACGTGGTATGTCATGTTGCAATGTGAATATTGTTTTATGTTCAAATCGATATAGTTGATGACCATGTGCTGCTACACGTTAGGTTGCATGGCTGTGTGTGTGTGTGTGTGTGTGTGTGTGTGTGTGTAGATGCCAGCCCTTTGAAGTTGTCTACCTTTAGGTTACATGGATGTGTGTGTGTGTGTGTAGATGCAGGCCTCACCATGTGCCCATGCCCTTTGATGTGTGTGTATGTGTGTGTGTGTGTGTGTGTGCAGTGTGTGTACACACACACACACACAAGATCAAAAGGCATGAATCCTCTCCAACACCTTTGAACTTCGCAGTACATGGTGAGGCCTCTATATGCAAATTCCATTGATTACAGCACACACATACACACACACACACAATGGCATGGGCACATGGTGAGGCCTATATTTAAATGCATGGTTGTGTAGCATATGTAAAATTCCATTGATTACAACACACACACATGTACATGCTTTGATGTACAATGGCCGCTGATTTATTTTGTGTTCATACAGGCTCAGACACCGAATCTGGGGCCAATACACCAACATGCTTGGGTATGTACTAACTACATTTATGTATGTGTAAATGTATTACTATTGTGTTTTATGAGACTTACTTACTGAATGAATTTAATCCAATTCAGATTCTGGCGCAGACCCTGCAGATAGTGACGCTGAGACTGGCAACGACATAGGATCACATTCTACTCCTGCAGGTAATTGTACATGGTGGTGACTGGCTGCTGCTAGAGCCTGGGCCTGGTGGTAGCTGGCTGCTGCTAGAGCCTGGGCCTGGTGGTGACTGGCTGCTGCTAGAGCCTGGGCCTGGTGGTGACTGGCTGCTGCAGGGCCTGGGCCTGGTGGTGACTGGCTGCTGCAGGGCCTGGGCCTGGTGGTGACTGGCTGCTGCAGGGCCTGGCCTGGTGGTGATGGTGGTAAATACAATGACAATACGTTGCCCTAGTGTAATGTATTACATCATGTGATTCTAGAACTGGATGCTAGTCTGGACATGCCGGAACCCGTTGCAGGGCGGAAACGCACATCTAAGAGCGGTAAGTTGGCCTCACTCTGCACACCACTTCCAGCTCTGACCTCTGACCCCCACACCACGTCCAGCTCTGACATCTGAACCCCACACACACTCACTCATTCACTCACACACAGTTTGTAACTACGTGGCATATGAATGTCTACAGTAGGGGTGTTATAGTATATTTGTATAATTGACAGGTCGTGGCGTGCGACGCGGAGGAGCGAAGAGCAGGGCTGCGATCCGCCAGGAAGAGGAGAATGCCTGGTCTCGTGAGGGCTGGGTGCCTCACAGGATCCCCTTCACAGCCCAACCGGGGTTGCTCCAGGACGCCAAGGCACTCAAATCTTACCGGCCTGCGAAATGGATGGATCTGTTCCTGACAGATGCTTTTCTGAACTCCATTGTTGCCCAGTCCAACCTCTACGCTGAGCAGTCCATTGCCCGGCTGGACCCCACGCTAACCAGTAGCAGGGCACTGCTTTGGAAGCCCCTCACATTGAAGGAGCTGAAGAAGTTCCTCGGACTCAATTTCCTTAGCAGTGTCCTGCGGAAGCCTCGCATGGACCAGATGTGGACCACTGACGACATGATGTACACACCGTACTACTCTGAGACCATGCCACGCAACAGGTTTCAATTGATCTGGCGATTCCTCCACTTTGCGCACAATACTTCCCTGGAAGTTAGAGACAAATTGTGCAAAGTACGCAGTGTTGTTGACCATGTAAACGCGAGGTGCAAGGAGCTGTACCAGCCTGAACGCGAGCTCGCCATTGACGAGGGGGTGATGGCATGGCGAGGCCGCCTGACCTTCCGGGTCTACAACCCAAACAAGCCCACCTGCTATGGTATCAAGTCTTACTTCCTGTGCGAATCTCGCACAGGATATTGCTTTTCATTTAAGCCATATTGTCGGGAAGGCTCGCTCCTGGGGGACACGGTCGTCGGTCTGCTTGGACGTCTGTCTGGGGCCGGCTATACGCTCTTTATGGACAACTTCTACAACTCGGTACGTATGTCCGCCAGGCTCCGACAGTTGAGGACCGACGTCTGTGGTACCCTCAGGAAGCACCGGGGTGAGCCAGCCATCATCAAGAACGTGACCAAACGTGACATCGGTGTGGGGGAGCGCATTGCAGTCAACAACAAGGAGGTCCTGATCGTGGCATGGCGCGATAAGAGAATCGTGAAGACCATCAGCAGCTACCACGAGGACACCATGGAAAAGGCGATGGTGTGGCAGAAGCAGAAGAAGGGCAAAGCACTGAGGGTGGAGATGCTCAAGCCATCATCAATCATGGAGTACAATAAATTCATGAACGGCGTCGATCAGCTGGATCAAAATATATCGTACTATCCGGTTACACGTAAGACTGGAAAGTGGACCAAAAAGTTTGTGATGTATCTGATCCAAATATGTATCTTCAACGCTTTTGTCTTGTACAAAAAAAAGCACCCACAAGGGCATTACTACAACCTCTTCCGGTTCACCAGGGCTGTGGCGCGGACCTACACAGACGGTAAGGAGAAGAAGATTCCTGGGGTGACAGCGGAGATGGAGGCGGAGGCGGAGGCAGGGGAGGAGGCAGGGGAGGAGGCAGGGGGTGGGGATGAGGAGGAGGCAGGGGCTGAGCAGGTGGGGCGTGTCGACCCTAGGGCCCCACTGGGGGACCCGCAGAGCAGATTAGTGGGTGGCTTTGTGAAGCATGTAATGGTTGCATACAAAGCCACCCCCAAGAAAAAGCTACCATGTAGGAAATGTCGTGTCTGCAGTAGGCGTGGCATCAGGAGTGAGACCAGATATTTTTGCACATTGTGCAAAGTCCCCCTGCATTGTGACAAATGCTTCACTCTGTACCACACAAAGAGGGATTTCTCTAAATAGTTTCTTTATTAGTTGTCGTCATACAGAAGTACAGACTACTTCTAAATAATCCGGCACACAGAAGTACAGATTACTTCTAAATAATCCATCATTGTGTGATACAGACAGAACCATGTGTACCGGTACATAGTATAGCTAGCTGAGTGTAGTATAGTATAGTGTAGTATAGTATAGTATAGTATAGTATATTGTAGTATAGTATAGTATAGTATAGTGTATGGGTAGTTGCACTGTTTTCTGTACAAGACAAATGCGTTGAACACATGTATTTGGGCCACGGTTGTCGATATTGCATAGGCATGTTTGGACCACTTGCAGATGAGACGTTATGTTAGCGATCTAGCTGTATCGACTCCATTCATAATTTGCATTGTGTGTGTATATAGTTTTTTTTTTTTAATCTTTTTCCCCCTTCATTTTTACCGTTTGCACAGAACCAATGGTTGCTGACAGTCACCCAGTTTATAAAAGTATATACTGTAGGTAACATACCACACTTTTCTAATGCAGTCCATTGGCCTATTATTTATATACTTTGGAAGCATGTATTGGATATTTTTTGGTCCACAGATCATCTGGCGCTTCATCCATTTATCAATGGACAATGCAGTCATCGATGCGAGAGACCAAGTAAGATATGCCCTGTAGTTCATGTGACGTGAATGTTACCAGCAAACTTCTAAATGCACTGAAACAATGGTTGGTTATCCTCCAGTGTTCACTTTTATAAGGTATTGTCTTGGTAAATGACCATAATCCTATACTGTGAATGTTACCAACAAACTCCTAAATGCACTGACACAATGGTTGGTTATCATCAGCCAGTGTTCACTTTTTATAAGGTATTGTCTTGGTAAATTACCATAATCCTATACTGTGAATGTTACCAACAAACTCCTAAATGCACTGACACAATGGTTGGTTATCATCAGCCAGTGTTCACTTTTTATAAGGTATTGTCTTGGTAAATTACCATAATCCTATACTGTGAATGTTACCAACAAACTCCTAAATGCACTGACACAATGGTTGGTTATCATCAGCCAGTGTTCACTTTTTATAAGGTATTGTCTTGGTAAATTACCATAATCCTATACTGTGAATGTTACCAACAAACTCCTAAATGCACTGAAACAATGGTTGATTATCCTCCAGTGTTCACTTTTTATAAGGTATTGTATTGGTAAATTACCATAATCCTATACTGTGAATGTTACCAACAAACTCCTAAATGCACTGAAACAATGGTTGATTATCCTCCAGTGTTCACTTTTTATAAGGTATTGTATTGGTAAATTACCATAATCCTATACTGTGAATGTTACCAACAAACTCCTAAATGCACTGAAACAATGGTTGATTATCCTCCAGTGTTCACTTTTTATAAGGTATTGTATTGGTAAATTACCATAATCCTATACTGTGAATGTTACCAACAAACTCCTAAATGCACTGAAACAATGGTTGGTTATCATCAGCCAGTGTTCACTTTTTATAAGGTATTGTCTTGGTAAATTACCATAATTTTATACTGTGAATGTTACCAGCATATAATGCACAGCAACAATGGTTGGTACTGATGACTTGTCACCCAGTTTATTGAACATATTTTACAATAAAAATGTTCATGGCATCAAAGTTTCAAGTTTTCTGCATTGTAAAGTATTCTGTATTTTATAATAATGTTTTCTGGACCTACACCAGTAGTTATAACTTACTTGTTCATTAGCGCCAGGCATGGTGGTTGATGAGGTAGTAGTATTTCCAGGTGAAACTAATTGATATATTATCAATACAAGATATTATTACTTTATGAATGTGTTTATCATGTATGGACGAATAAATTGGAAAACAGGTAGGTACAGAGCAACACAGTGTCTACAACACAGGAGCAGATTATGCACAGTACATGAATGAGAAACAGTCAAAATGTTTTTTTGTTTAGTTTATTGCATGCACATGATCTATAATACCTGATCGGTACAATATCTACTAACCTGATCAATACAATATATTCCCACCTGATCGATATAATAGTATTACTGCATTTCAAGTTTGTCAGTCAGTCGGACTGTCAATCAATCAATCAATCAAACAATCTATGAATCAAACAATCAATAAAACAATCAAACATTCTATCAATCAAACGACCAACAAATCAATCAATCAATCAAACAAATCAATCTATGAATCAAACGATCAACAAAACAATCAAACATTCTATCAAGCAAACGACCAACAAAACAATCAATCAATCAAACCAATCAATCAATCAATCAAACAATCTATGAATCAAACGACCAACAAAACAATCAAACATTCTATCAATCAAACAACCAACAAATCAATCAATCAATCAAACAAATCAATCTATGAATCAAACAATCAATAAAACAATCAAACATTCTATCAAGCAAACGACCAACAAAACAATCAATCAATCAAACCAATCAATCAATCAATCAAACAATCTATGAATCAAACGACCAACAAAACAATCAAACATTCTATCAATCAAACGACCAACAAATCAATCAATCAATCAAACAAATCAATCTATGAATCAAACGACCAACAAAACAATCAAACATTCTATCAATCAAACGACCAACAAATTAATCAATCAATCAAACAAATCAATCTATGAATCAAACGATCAACAAAACAATCAAACATTCTATCAAGCAAACGACCCACAAAACAATCAATCAATCAAACTAGGGATGCTCGATATTGGCTTTTTTACCGATACCGATATTCTGATATTGTCCAACTCCAATTTCCGATACCGATACCGATATCAACCGATACCGATATATGCAGGGTTTCCCCCCCAAAAAACGGAATAATTTCAGGTAACTAATAATTTCACTGGATGCATTCAAAAGGCTTTCTAAATGTAAGCATTATCTGTGCAAAATATGATAATTAAAAAAGTAAAAATGAACATTTTAAACCAACATGCATACTTTTGACAATAAATAAAATAAGAATTGGTTCTTACTTGCTTGCCTGGGTAAATAAAGGTTAAATAAATGTTAAAAAAAAAAAAAAAAAAAAAAAAATCGATACCGATATTTTCCGATATCACATTTTACTGCCGATATCGGCCGATAATATCGGTCGGCCGATAATATCGGACATCCCTAAATCAAACCAATCAATCAATCAATCAAACAATCTATGAATCAAACGACCAACAAAACAATCAAACATTCTACCAATCAAACGACCAACAAATTAATCAAGCAATCAAACAAATCAATCTATGAATCAATCGACCAACAAAACAATCAAACATTCTATCAATCAAACGACCAACAAAGTAATCAATCAATCAAACAAATCAATCTATGAATCAAACGATCAACAAAACAATCAAACATTCTATCAAGCAAACGACCAACAAAACAATCAAACATTCTATCAAATAAACGACCAACAAATCAATCAATCAATCAAACAAATCAATCTATGAATCAAACGACCAACAAAACAATCAAACATTCTATCAATCAAACGACCAACAAATTAATCAATCAATCAAACAAATCAATCTATGAATCAAACGATCAACAAAACAATAAAACATTCTATCAATCAAACCAATAAAACAATCTGTCAAACAATCAATCAATCAAACCATCCATCCATCCATCCCAGTCTAAATTGCTTTATAACACGTTCAGTACCTATTATCACCCCGCCGGCACACCGTTCATAAAAGTGCCTGTAACTCCTGTTCTAAAGAATTTACCTGTACTTTTATCTTTTGTTGACGTTTTTTAACTTGTAATTGTGAACGAACGAAGACATGCAGAAACAAACGGTTTTTTGCATTGTGTACATCAACTTGTATGCTAGAATCGCCCAGGAATCCTGGCAACCCACAGTCATTTTCCGGATTTTTGGCCGGCACCCAAAGTGTTAATAAAGACACATCCTTAGAAAGAGCTACCGATCTCCGTCTCTCCTTGTCTCCTCCACCATTGGACTCACTACCACTCACCCCCATACGTAACAGGGGCTGGCGTCAGCTGGGAAGTGTAGTTTTTTTTTATTCGAAAGCCCAAATCTCCCATTTCTAATGGCAGAGTTCAATCTGGATTTAGTACAGTACCACCAGGCGCCCCTGACTGGGCAGCAAAAAAAACGTGAATGAAATCTACTTTTTTTTTAATTATTATTTGGACGGGACAATGCAAAATTAATGAACACTGTGGAGTGTAAAAATTGCCGGATTTAGCACGAGGCTAATTTCCATCCGTTGTCCCCAAACATAATAACAGGACTCATAGAAACAGTAAGAAATGTACAAATACATAAAAACAGGACACATAAAAACAGTAAAAAAAATTACAAATACATAACAGCATGTCACATGTGTTCACATGACTGGTTGGACTTCAGCCATTTTTCTCAAAAAGCTATATTGTTTCAAAATATTGCAATGGTGGTATGCCAATGGTTTCGTTGCAAATACCTTGATGGCTCTATGATAAAGCTGTTCGATGTGTTTCATGACAGTGACACCAGCAAATGACCAGTTTGTGAAGCAGTATTCAATATGTGAGAATATCATGCAATGAAGATACGTTTTTGCAGCATCAACTGTTAAAAAAGGCTGTGTTTGTCTAAAATTAACTAAATTAAAATTAATTGTGCGTTTAACTTTTTTGACATGTTTCTTAAAGGATAGGTTCGAGTCCAAGATGATGCCGAGGTACTTGAAATGGGAAACCAATTCCAGTTCCTCCCCCCCCCCCCAGAAACACATTAGATCTTGTGATTCTGACTGGTCGTTTGCTGAACATCATGCATACCGTTTTTTTTGTATTTAGCAGTAGGCATGAGTTTTGCAACCAGTGTTGGACCATGTTCATTGCATTTGAGAGGTTACATGAGATCAGGTCAGTTTTTTTTACCATGTACAAAAATGACTGCGTCGTCAGCATACATCTGTACATTGAAGTTAGGGCATATGTCCGGCAGGTCATTGATGTACAGGGAAAACAGCAATGGCCCAAGGATCGACCCCTCCGGCACACCGACTGGATTGTCAAGATAAGTACAATTACTTTTTTATAATGTTTCTCTACGTTCACAGAAAGGTAGAGAAACCAACTGCATTATATTTCATGGCAATAACGTTGAGGTTTGTTCCACCAGTGAGATATTAATCTGAAAATAAAGAAGGGGGAAAAAAGCTTCACGCTAGAAGTCAGATGATTGACAGGGGCAGGCATGAGTTGGGAAGTGTAGTTTTTTTTTATTCAAAAGCCCATCGAAAGCCCTGCGTCTCTCCTCTCAAAAGACTGCACTCAAGTTAGGTTGCACCAAATCCTTGCATCAATAAGCGCCTTTTTCTGACTCGATGCCCTGAGATTTCTTTAAACTCATAATTAATAACACTTAAAATCATTGGTAAACAAACGTAGTGCTGAAAATATACACTTTGACTGCTGTTTTGACAGGGTTAGGGTCTTTACTCTTGGCTACATTTGAGGAAAAAACGCAACATTAATTCATAATGTTAATTCTGTAGAGATGGATTTATGGCATGATGTCAATCTCGTACAGGTACCGGACCGCTCAGGCTTAACCTCTTCCACCCGTGGGGTCCGGTACTGTCCGCAAATGACATCATGTCATAAATCATTCTCTCTCTAGACTGTATGACATAATGTTAGTTTTCTTTTTTCAAACGTATTCAAGAGTAAACATCCTAACCATGTCACAACAGCAGTCATAGTGTATATCAGCAATATGTTTTTTTACCAATAGGTTAAAGTGTTATTAATGAAATTATCTATCTATCTATCTATCTTGTATTCAATAGATCGCGAATTTCGACCGGAAATAAATCGATAAATAGCAAAACCGAGGTCCTGATTGAATTTCGGTTGTTAAAGGACCTCTCTGACATCAAGGCAACCTAATCATCCCTTCCCCTTAATTGGCTGATATCAATCCCTGTCTCCTAAGCCATTGTGTAGTGTGATCTGTGCCTGATGCCATTGAGCCATTGAGCCTGCGTAGCCCAAGGTTGGGTGCTACCAGTGGTGGTGAAGGAGGCAATTTCCACCCTACATTGTGGAGAGCGCTTTGAGTGTTTAGAAAA
The DNA here is from genome assembly GCF_963971535.1 of Notolepis coatsorum. Classification (NCBI taxonomy): domain Eukaryota; kingdom Metazoa; phylum Chordata; class Actinopteri; order Aulopiformes; family Paralepididae; genus Notolepis; species Notolepis coatsorum. The sequence goes on along the minus strand of NC_140180.1, from coordinate 55,960,020 downwards.
GCGTTATATAAATGTAATGAATTATTATAAGACTTCAGGCTATGGAACCGTTATGTTTCCCAGCTCCTAACTCTCAGCTGGAACCCAAAAACAGGCATCTGGCAACAAGTCAACACAAAAGTAAGAAGAAAATATTTTATTTCAGTGTGTTCAAACCTCTTTATCTCTATTGCATTAGCACTCAAAGTAATTTTTCTTTATTGTGTAAGAAACTTCAGAATGTTACCTTTCAAAAGAGATCAGACTCATGCATGCATGCATAAGGACAACAAAGAAATAATAAATAGCTAATTACTTTGGGTATGCAATTGACAGGCATTTTATGCAAAATATTCCCTCCTAACTATCAATATTGGCTTGAAACCCGTTCATTGCCTCTTGCGGCTACATTTTATTTTGATTTTTTCATAATATCAATGTGCATATTTGTCTCCCCAGAAGAATGTACACATTATTAGTCATCTTTAAATATGGACCAATTCTATGTTTGAATTATTATAACATTATTAGCCAGGCTATGATGAGACTTATGGTGGTGATTGTCACTGCTTGGCTGGTGATGGTAGATATTTCCAACCTTGGAAAAGGGCAAAGTAGATCTCATGTCTGAAAAGGTTGCCCACCGCTGATCTACAGATTATCAACCCCCATGTGACCCACTGTCTCTTCCGTCTTTCAGAGGCTGTAGCGGGCTCAGTTGTAAAGCTAGAGTGAAAAAACCCAGGGGCAAATTCACAAAGGGATTGCACGTCTTTCTCTGACACTATGCCTGTGCAAATAGCCCCAAAACAAACCTTGCTATTCACAAAGCACTTGCAAAGGGTGATATACTGAGCTAACTGCGTAGCCATCATCATTGCGTCTCTGTGTGTCCGTGCTAGTTGTGGGTATTTCAATTAGGTAATATCGGCAGAAAATGTGCCCCTTTCTATGCAAATGAGCCTCATTGCAAAAACACTCCAATTCACAAAGATCGGCACTAATTGCCCCACACAGTTAAAGTGAAGTTATTTACGTCTCCAGAGAGTTAATAGTAACTAAGCGCATTTATAAAGGGTGCTATGGCCAGTGTCTCCGTTGATCCGGTGGGTTAGGTAATAATCACAATAAAGAGAATATATGCTCCAGAATAAACTTTTAATTTATAACGTTTCATCAGGTCCATGAGGTGTAGACGCTGCAAACACGGTCAATGAAAAGTTTATTCTGGAGTATATGAGAATGCGGGTTATATTCTCTTAACTAAACATTAAATACAATTTAATTTATCACTCTAAAAATATTCCTAAATCTGAAAATATTTGCACTGGCACAGTGCCTAACTTCGGCCTAAAGATTTAGCAACATGGACAGGTCTGCTCAAACAAATCTATTTTGGGATGACATGACAAACAAATGCAATGACAAAAACAAAAGATGCAATTGTGTCTTGAAAATAAAAATTAAGAAAGCTCTATACATTAGAACAAGCTCTTTGTTTTGACTCACACGTCTGAATGAATGGAAGTGGACAGCTATTTTGGATAGTCACGCTGAATATTTACCGGTACACACATTACAAAAACCTTTGTGAAACCCTCATTTTTCGTGGGATTTTTCTAAACTTGGACCTGTACTACATAAGAGTTAAGGCTATGGAATCGTTATGTTTTCCAGCTCCTACCTCTCAGCTGGAACTTAAAAACAGGCATCTGGCAACCACTAAACAGAAATGTGAGTACACAAAACATTTACTTCAGTGTGTTCAAATCTCTGTTACTCTATTTCATTGGCACTCAAAGTGACTTTTCTTTATTGTGTAAGAAACGTCAGAATGTTACCTTTCAGAAGAGACCAGACTCATGCATGTGCTATAAGTATAAAGTATAATAAATGGCTAATTACTTTGGGTATGCAATCGTCAAAAACAACCCCCCAAAAAATAGCCCCATTTTTACAGATGCTTAAGAGATTAACACTAAACTACACAACAACATGGAGTTAAACTGGATACTTCCACTTCCACCTCTACATACATATACTGTATATTGTACTTAATTATAGCACCCCCTTCTGGCCTTTTTTCTGCACTTCGTGTTTGAAACCCTAATTATGGGACCTGATGATGGTAAAGCTTGCTCCAGTTTCCTTATTCAAGTTCAAGTTTCAAGTTTCTTTCAAGTTTCTTTATTATTTGTCATACAGAAATACAGAATACTTTGCATGAAATGTTTCTTTCTGTTTCGCTCCTAAGAGTGTGCTAGATAATAATAAGATAGTATAAATAAGTATAATAAGTAAAAAATTTAAAGTCAAGAAGTCAAGTAAACACAAGTGTAAACAACAATTGTTCAGTATACCACTATATACAGTATGTACATCTGGTACAAAAATGGTGAGGTATAGCTTAGCTTGTGGTGCCACCTTGTGGTGGTGAGGTGCAATAAGGAATAAGGAAGACATGTGCAATTTTCTTAGCAATAATATAAATATAAAGTGTAAAAGTGTAAAGTGTGGTAAAGTGGGGGCTACAGTGTGTTGTTTATTTAAAGTGAGTGTGTGTGTGCTGTGGGTGTGTTGATGGCTTGTTATTGTTCATTGTTCAATCATTGTTCATTGACCAATCATTGTTCATTGAGCATCCTGATGACCTGAGGATAGAAACTCCTTCTGTGTCTCTCTGTGCTTGCCATGAGACTCCGGTATTGCTTGCCTGACCGCAGCAGTTCAAAGAGGCAGTTGTTTGGTTGGCTGGAGTCTTTGATTATTCTCTTAGCCTTGCCCATGCACCGCTTGTTGTAAATACCTTGGAGACTGGGAAGCCCCCCTCCAATTGTGCGTTCGGGGCACTCTGTAGTCTGCTGCGGTCTTGTGCAGTGCTATTCCCAAACCAGGAGGTGATATTGCCAGTCAGGATGCTCTCTATTGTGCATGAGTAGAAGTTCTTGAGGATCTTCTGACTCAAGTTGAAGGAACTAGAGGCGTTGTTGTGCTTTCTTGATAACACTGTCAATGTGTGTGGTCCATGTCAAGTCCTCGGATATGTGGACTCTGAGGTACTTAAAACGGTTCACTCTCTCAACTGGTGCCCCGTCGATGCTGAGGGGGCTGTAGTCCCTGACCCCCGACCTCCTAAAGTCCACAATCATCTCCTTTGTTTTGCTGACGTTCAGGGAGAGGCTGTTCTCTTGACACCATCCCGCTAGAACCTTAACCTCCTCCAGGTAGGCCCTCTCATCGTTTGCAGAGATCAGGCCCACCACTACTGTGTCGTCAGCAAATTTGATGATTGTGTTGTTGTTCCGCTGTGCCACACAGTCATGTGTGTACAGGGAGTAGAGGAGGTGACTCAGGACACAGCCCTGGGGGGCCCCTATGTTGAGAGTGATTGATGAGGAGGTGCAGTTGCCTGCTCTCACCACCTGGGGTCTGCCCGTCAGGAAGTCCAAGACCCACTGGCAGAGGTCATAGTTCAAGCCCAGGTCCCTGAGCTTGGCTATGAGTTTGGATGGGACTATGGTATTGAATGCTGAGCTGTAGTCGATGAATAGCATTCTCACATAGTTCCCCTGACTCTTGTCCAGGTGTGATGCTGCTGTGTGCAGCACATGGGCTATGGCGTCCTCCGTGGACCTGTTGGGGCGATATGCAAATTGCAGGGGGTCCAGGTTGATGGGGAGGGAGGAGCAGATGTAGCCCTTCACTAGCTTCTCAAAGCACTTCATGGCTATGGAGGTGAGAGCTACAGGGCGGTTGTCGTTGAGGCAAGCGGGCTTGGATTTTTTGGGTCCAGGGATAATGATGGACTTCTTCAGACAGGTGGGGATGACAGCCTGTTCTAAGGACAGGTTAAATATGTCAGTGAATACCGGGGCCAGTTGGTCGGCACAGACTTTTAGGACGCGGCCAGGGATACCGTCCGGTCCTGCTGCCTTCCTGATATTCACTTTCTTAAAGGTCCTCCTCACCTCATGTTCTGCTATCCTGAACACTGAGTCTCCATCAGCAGTGCCCCCCCCCCCTCTATATCAGTGGTTTGTAGGCTGGTGCTTTTATTCCCAGCCTCAAACCTCGCATAGAAGGTATTAGTCTATTTGCCATCCCATAGAGCCCTATTGTGAACCCGGAAATTTCGGAACCACCAAAGTTGTATGATGGATATGGATAGTACGGATCCCCAGCACTCAGAAACTGCCCGATGCTAAGTTGTAAATGTTGGGCAACTTTTTTTATTTGCATAATTAGCATACATTTGCATAATCGCCTAAATGGCCAAATCTCAGAAACTACTTGATCAATTTCAACAATGTTGGAGTTGTTTTGAGGGTTATTCGGGATACTGAATCCAGTTATGATACTTAAGAGAAGAAAAAAGTTTCTAAATTGCAATATTTACTGGAATTTACCAAATTTTGGTGCCATTTTTTATGGATTTTCTGTTTATAAATGTTTCAGAAGATGCAGAATTTATAGATAATTTTCATGGAATGTTCAATTGTAAACTGAATGATAATAATAATAACTTTAATTTGTAGAGCGCCTAATAGACCACTACACTTCCGCGTTACATTGAAATCGGGGAGGAGATTGCGGGGGGAGCAAATGAATGAATGTGGATGAGAGCCGTGATGTAAGTGGTTGCATTCCTAATCGATCAGAACTAAATCGGCCGAGAAAAAGCCCATTTTTAAGCACCTATTCCCCATGCACATGCGCAGATTGCCCACGGATTGTGACGCCACGCACACCCGCCCTGGACTGTTCCATCAGAGGGGCGAGCTTCTAATGTTTAGACTAATGTTTATATTTAAGTGCAGTGGTCTGTAGCCACTCACACTACCACCGAAGCTCCCCGCTCTGATGGAACAGTCCAGGGTGGGTGTGCGTGGAGTCACAATCCGTGGGCAATCTGCGCATGTGCATGGGGAATAGGTGCTTAAAAATTGGCTTTTTCTCTGCCGATTTAGTTCTGATCGATTAGGAATGGGTTGCGCCGTGTTCAGGAGATTCAGGCGCATACAAGTCTATTCGATCATGTCTCCAGCACCCCCACAGCCGTAGCTGCAATCACTTACATCACGGCTCTCATCCACATTCATTCATTTGCTCCCCCCGCTATCTCCTTCCCGATTTCAGAATCCCGGAAGACTATTGTTGATGAGTTGTTATGAAGAGCTGGCTACAATCCAGGAACAAAGATACAATGGTAAACCACTATCCATATCTTCCTCATTCCTGGTTGTGTCTGTGTGAAATCTCTCCCCAAACAGGTTCAAATGTTCTCGAGGTCATGTCCTACAAAGTATCCTCTATACCAGGGGTGTCAAACTCATTTTCACAGAGGGCCACATCAGCATTATGGTTGCCCTCAAAGGGCCAAATACCGTATTAATGTTAATGTAATGTAAAATAAATGTAGCTACTCATTTACATATTGTTAAACATGTTGTTTCTGTATTTATTACTTATTCAAGTTATACATATTGCATATGCATTTGCATAGTAGATGTAGAAATATATGTTAGCTTATGTTATTTTAACAAATAATTTTAGTTTATCAGAACCCCATATTACTCCATCAATCAATGATCAAACCATTCAAGTAAATAACAAAGAAGAATATCATCAAATACAAGCTATGACATTAAGTTTGTTCAAAACCTTTTTGTCACAGTCAAGAAGGGCAGAACTAACAACTGAGCTGCAAAGAACACATGGGACAGATGTAGCAGATGTTACAAAAACAAATGGCTGCACACAACCTTGCAGAGGCCACTAATGGAAGATAGTTTAATTAACTTGAATTAACAGATTGCAGAATGGGTACAGTACAGTACAGCTCAATACACACAATTGTTAAGGGAATGCAGACCAGAGAAGGACTTTCGACTTGTTTACTTCAGGGTCCCCCATTTTCAATTCGTAATGAAATTGCTATTATGTGTCTGCATGAACACACAACTGTAACTGTACTCAAAAATAACAAAATAAGGGTTGTCTCAATTCACAACTATATTGGTCAAGTTTTGGGTGGGACTTGTTTGCGTCCCTACAGCTTCTTATTCAATTGAGCGAGATGCTCGGTTATGTCACACAGCCAGCTTGCATCTGACAGTTCAGACAATATTTCTTCAACCCTTTGTTACCTATTCCGCCTGGATCTTTTTTGTATTTTGGGCTGTAAAATTGTCAAAGAATGTCTGAGGAGTAAGTGCTTTTGGCTTTTTTCCTTTGTTACTTCATCAATACCTCAGATGTTCAACACACATGTATGTGTAAGAATGTGTAATAACTAAGGCTGTCAAAGCTTTATTAACGCATTAACCCACAATTATTTTAACGCCGCTATTTTTTAACCCAAGATAATTTTTTTTTTTTTTTTTTTTTTTACCAGAGCTCTTGGGGGGCCACATCAAATGACGTGGCGGGCCGCATTTGGCCCGCGGGCCATGAGTTTGACACCTATGCTCTATACAGTCTGCCCCATTGTTCTGACCAGGATTATTACGTTCCTTTTGGCCTCCTTGCTGACGTGGACGAGAAACCCATCTATAGGCCTAGTTATCAAATTCTTGGTTTGCAATGGTTTTGCACCTTGTGAGTAAATAAAAACCCAGTTTTCATCTACAACTCCTGTTTCCTCATTGTCTCACTGCTTGGTCCCTAACAAGGAGAAATGGGCATTTTAAACACTCTGTGCAAGGCCTCTATTAGGCGGTAAATTGTTCTTTGTTTTCACAATGTGTGCCCTCTATCGTATCGAGATATATTCCATGTGTATGGAATAACACTCACCTTTAACATTCACTTTAAACACTTTCTAACACTACACCATATTGTATCTATTTATTAGTAAAAGATTTGCACTACCTCTCTAACTCATCTTTGCATTTGTTTGCATTGTGTACTTGTACTAGTTTGTATATTTTGTATAGTGTTTGGTCTTTATTTTTTTTTACTTTTTTACTGTCTGAAGCACAATCTCAGGGGGCTCATACAGAACCAAGCATTTCACTGTAATGTACATGTACCTTATATGTGACAAATAAGCTGGTCAGGAAGGCCAGTAACATGGTGGGAGTGGAGCTAGACTCTTCTTCTGTCAGAGAGGAAGAACCTTGCTAAGCTCCACGCCATCATGGACAACCCCTCCCACATGCTATACACAGACTTGGCTGATAGAAAGAGCATGTTCAGTGTTAGACTAAGACTCCCTAGATGCAACACTGAACGGCACAGGAAGTCCTTAATTCCAACAACCATCAGAGTATACAACGCATCACTGTGCCTCACTGCCTCACCACAGAGTGACAGTACAAACTCTGGTAATCTTCCTGTATATTTTAGAATGTATATATTTTAGAATGTATATCCCGGACAATGTTCCCCCTAAGGTGCGCCCGTGCGCGCGCGCGCACATGGCAAAATGCTCCCGCGCACATCTGAAATCTGTTGCGCACAGAAACGTTTGTGTAAAATATGCATGTAGTTAAATTGACTGGCGCGTTGCACCGAATACTACGGTAACCTGTTGCGTGTGACGTTACCAAGAGAAGCCTCGCTTTCAGTGCCGTGTGGGTGTCGCTACTGCGCGCTCACACAGACACACACAACAGAGCAGGAAGCGGACAGATCCGACCAGCATCGCTGGCTCCACACAATGCAAACACGAAAATGTACATTACAGATTAACTGCAGAGAAAATTCTCAATTTATCGTCCCGGTCAAGACTAATTGGAAGCGGAGTGCAACGCGTGCAAAGCTTGACCATTATGTTTCTGTGTCTAATAAAGGTGGTGGCGATATCAAAGCTCACATGGACACAGAAAAACATTACAAACAAAGCAGTGCGAGGCGAGAGTTTGATGGCAAAGTTGACCGAATTGATTGAAGTATACAGCTATACAGAGAGAAAGAAAATAATTGAAAACTATTTTGATGCCTCAAAATGATGTTTTGGTTTGATAAGATGCTTATGATACAATCATTCTAAGGATTATGTGTGTAATACATTTGTTTAGTACACTAATTGCAACAAATCTGAAACTGCATAGTGCACCTTTAAATTAGTATCTTTGTGAGGTTACTGTTTTATAATTTACATTGAAAAGATACAAAGATATATTTTTTAAGCTGGATTTTCTAATACAGAAGAGGTATTATTTAGAACATTACTTCATATTTTTCTTGTTATTTATTTTGTCCAGTAAGTCATGAAAATATATATTATTTTGTCATAGGTTGATTTAGTTATTTTCTTGAGATTTGTCAGATAGATTACTTTAGGCATAATACAGCATGTTGAGTAACTTTGGTTATAGAGAGATATTATTTTGTTATATACAATATAAACAATAATTTTATATCCATACAGAGGAGGCATACTTTAAGTATATTATAATGATTGATAAAGCATCTTTGAGTAAACTTTGAGTATCATTAAGTATCTTGAGGCTGAAGGCAGTGTCCTCTTTAAAAAAAAATCACAATATGGTCACCCTTGAAGTCGCATTATAATTCACTTAATAAAATAATGACGAGTCAGCCTCCTAAAAAGACCAAAGTTAGTGACACGACTCACACCGCCGCCGCCAAAGTAAGGACTTTGCTCTGTATCGTCAATCAATGGTCAAATAAATATTTGATTAAGGAATATAATATGCCTTTTTGTATTATTTCTCTGTGTATCAGACAAATTTATAGATTTTTATGTTAGACATTGAGGGAAATAAAGATTCTCAGATTTTTTCCAAACCACCGCTTATCAACTAACCGGTTAATCGGCAGGTGATGTATGTTACTCAGTAGTTGCTGATGTCTGCTCAGGAGGTTTGAGTGTTTGCTCAGACCGAAAAGAAATTAGAGGGAACATTGATCCCGGACTGTGTTTTTATTGTTATTTGTGATTTTTGACTACCTAAACTTTACGCAACATAAGGGAGGAGCAAACATAGCTTGCATAGCAGCCTTCTAAACTCTAATTTGAAAATTACCTTGAAGAAAAAGTTTTCTGCCAGTGAAGTTTTGTCACAGATATTTGACGGTGAAAGTGACATAGGAGAAAATGTGTCTGAGACCCTGATTATGAGGCGTCCTCCTCTGATGAGAATGGGACCCTTAGTGCAGATGCTCCTGTTGTCTCTCAACCACAAGCAGACATGTTACTTTCCAAAAAATGGAAAGTTATCATGGGCCCACTCCCCACTTGAACAACATAATATATATTATGTATGTATAATTGGGTGGGTGGGGGGGAGTAGGGGTAATGTTTTATTTAAATGGTTATTTAGGTAATCAACAAAGTAACATGAAGCACCTGAAACATACATTTGGGTAACACTTTTGATTATGATCATTTTCTGGAGGTTTAAACTGCTGGGGTCAAAATGTCCCCAAGGATAAAGAGTGTAAAGTCAATTTGAGGATAACAGGAGGGTTAACAAAACCATTTCAAATAATTTTAGCCCTGCTAGATAGAGGTAGCAAATAACTCTAAGGATGGCAATAATAATAATAAACGTTATTTGTACAAATTCCATACATATACATACAAGAATACAAGAATTGCAGCCCAAAGTGCTTCACAGCAGAAAATACACTAGAATACACCAAATGAGCATAAAATAGACAGAATAAATGCAATGCAGAAAATAAAAATACAAGATGATAGAAGTAGATGATCGTAGTGTTCTTGGGGGCATGTAGAAAATTGCCAATATAGCTTGGTCTGGTTCCATTTAGGGCTTTGTACATAAGGAGGAGGACCTTCAAATTTAAATGTTACCAGAAGCCAGTGTAATAGCTGAGAGTTTAATAAGTTGAAGTATTTTCTTCAGTCGGCTTGGAATAAATCAAATCAAATCAAATTTATTTATAAGGCCCGACAACACACGTTAATGTCCCCATGGGCCGTACAGGTCTTCTTTAAACAAGTCAAGAAGAAAACATAACAATAAGTCAAGAACAGAACAAGAACACCATAAGGTCCAAACATTTTTAGATGAATGCAAATAAATGAAAGAATGCATGAAAGAATGCAAGCACTCCCAGACATACCCCACGCGAAGGTAAGGAAAAACTCACTAAAACCTAACAATAGGGAAAAAAGCTCCACAGGCAGTGTGGAGGAGAGAAACCTTAGAAGGGCCATTCAAGGGGGGATCTCCCTTCTTAAATGTTGGTGATAGTAGTGTTGCAGACGGACAGTTGGTAAGCATGCACTCATGTGTGTAGTGAAACACAGATGAGTGCATGCAATAGCAACTGAACATTTTGAAAGATTAAAGATAGAGCTAATAGCGATAGCAACTGAACAAGCAGTGGATGGAAGGCATGGATCCGTTTTTCAGCATCCTTTTGATTTATAAATGGTTGTACTTTAGCTATGTTTCTAAGGTGGAAGAATTATGTTTTTGTCACCTTGTTAATGTGGGACTTAAAGCTTACAGTAGACCTGAGTCTATGATAACCAAGACTTGTAAGCAAGGAGTAAGTTTCCCCATAATATTATTCAGCAGAATTTCTCTTGAAATTGAAATTTGGTAAATTCCAGTAAATATTGCAATTCCGAAACTCTTGAGTATCATAAATGGATTCAGCATCCCGAATAACCCCCAAAACCACTCCAACATTGTTGAAATTGATCAAGTAGTTTACGAGATTTGTCCATTTAGGTGATTTTGCAAATTAGACTAATTATGCAAATAAAAAAAGTTGCCCAACATGTACAACTTAGCATCCGGCAGTTTCTAAGTGCTGGTGACCCATACTATCCATATCTATCATAAAAGTTTGGTGGTTCCAAAATTTCCGGGTTCATTGTGTTGGCAAATAGACTATATTGAGATAATTTGCTAAGGAGATGTATGTCACTGATCAGTTTAAGGGAGGTGCCTTTGTAATCTGTCATCGTTCTGAGGCCCTGCCACATCTCTAGAGTCTACTATTTACATTTCTCATTTTTATGCTAGCTTATGCCTGTATTTTTTGCTGTTGTTGTACGTCCGTTCTATTTTATAATTTTTAGACTATTTTTAAACTTAATCATTTTAAGCTATTTTATTATTTGTATTACTGAATGAAACTGTAAACAGCCTATTGGGATGCTAGATCCTAATGTGAAACACTGTGATTTACCATACCTTGCTATGCTCGCTCATGCCTGTATTTTTTACTGTTGTGAAGCACTTTGAACTGCAACCTCTGTATGAAAAGTGCTATACAAATAAAGTTATTATTATTATTAGAGTCAGTTTGTTCATATTGAAGTTAAATTGTATCCCTGTAGCGCAGTTTTGCTTCTATTACTGCCCTCCTAACATTGTATCTCGCCACCTTGTGGTCATTCCTTTTCATTCTTGCACGAGGAAGAATAATAATGATGATCTAGCGTTGATTTCAGGAAGATTCGATAATCAGGGGGAAAATGACAACATGTTTAGTGTATTCCACTAAAGGGCTATTATCGCGTATTTTCCTGGAATAACTAAGAATCACCAAAACTATACTCATATTCAAAACGGTATAAAATGGAAATGTACAGATGAAAAAACAATCCATTTTGTACATGTTGACTGGAAGCAACTCACTGATAATCGACGGGTGTATTAGATCCATAATTTAAGATATATTTTAAGCACTCGCAAATCTCGCATAAGCGATGGTGCAGAATGAGTTAAGGAAACAATAACAATTCTCAGTGATCAAGATGTTTATTCTGCATTTAAGAAGGCATGCATTGTACAACACAAAATATAAAAGAAAAAAAATTACTATTTGTGTTTTTTCGTGTCACACACTCCTATGCGAGACATAAACAATCAAACACATGACACACTTTGAAATTCAACTTTTATGCCTAAATTATCTCTCACACTATCAAGACCATTTTTAAATGCCTCCGCACACAATTGCAGAACAGCCAACAACACACACACACACACAGTGATGGAGACTACAAAGGTTGAATTGTTTAAGTTTTTTAGGAACATTAAGCTTAAAGCTTTTTATTCTAGAGATGTCAACAAAAATATTGTTTATTCTACTCCAGTGTTGCCAGAAGTCAGTTCATTGGACACGGTTGATAGACCATTTAAAAAACTGTTCAAGCCTCGTAGCATGTTTACTCCACAGATTAATCATGCATCAGTTGACACATTTTGTAGACTAGTTGAGGATGAAGTTATGCTTCTATGTGAGAAAAGTTATTGCCCGCCATGCGTTGACCGCCAACATCGCTGTACAGCGTTTTTGAGATAAATATTAGATTTTTTCGCCATGGCATTCATAATTCATCTACCCAACCCCCGGTGCCCGAGCGGGAGCCTAGATGGGACTGCAACGGCTCAATACCGCCGCCTGGTGGATGGTCGGGCGAGTTACACACTCAAAAACCGGAAAGTGTCATCGTGCGTTGAGGAAATTCCTCCGGCAGTCACATCCCGCTACGGGACTCCTGACAGACACTATAGTACATATGGATCGCTGCCATAACGCAATAATCGATATGATTTTGGCGTTTATTGTGCCATACAAACCGGAAATGGATCTAGGTGATCGGCTTCGAATAATTGGGATCTTTCTCCGCCAGTCTCATCGGCGCACGGTAAGGGGGCAGTAACATTATTTTCAACCCGATTGTGCATTTCCTTGTCTGCAAACAGTCTGATCAATATATGCACCCATACTACATAAAGCCGTTAGTGACGATCAAGGAATTATAAACGACCCCCCCCCCCCCCCTTTCCTCCATGCATGATGAAACATAATGTATACCGATCATATACATTTGAATTTTTTAATATAGCGTGTATGAGAAAGAAACGCCAATCGATCATCTATATAATTATGCTTCAGGGCCTATAACTACTGTTTTTGGAATTACAGAAGAAAAGATTAAAAACATACTTATATTCTAGAAGGTATTAACACAACAATGTATGAATGAAAAAATATAACGTTCCCACATCCTGAATGATAGATAATCGATGTTGAATGGGCCATAGTAATGTCAATATAGCAATACAATTTAAAAAGTTATAGCCCTGCAAAGAAGGTAAACATCTCCATAGGCTTTTAACGGTGGCAGAGAGTGGTATAAGATGGGCACAATGCCTGGCGCCCAATGTGTTAAGGAGGGTGAGATTTCTGAGAAGGAATTTAAGTTCATTGTGAATGATAAGCCAGTAAGACCTATTATTTACACTTTGCCCAAAATTCACAAGGATCTTCATAACCCACCAGGTCGACCTATTGTGGCTGGTATCGGGTGACTTACAGAACCTCAAAGTTTGTTGACTCACACCTTAAAGAACTGGCTGCAGCACAACCTGGTTATTTAAAGGATACAACCAACTTTCTAAGTAAGCTGTATGAGTGCAGTATAGAAGCTACTGATATTTTGTGTACTATGGATGTTTCTAGTTTATATCCTAGCATCCCACATAGTGAAGGAACCTGTTCCACCCCACGGGGACGGTACCGACCCCTTTTGACATTATTATCATATATTAATATTTTTATGAGTGATGCAATAAATTAAAGTTTTTAAAATCAAACGTTTTCAAGTATTATTATCACTACTATGTCACAAATACATGTAGAATGTAAAACGTTAGGTTGGCAATAGTTTAGCAATAGGTTAAAAGTGCATTTATATAATTTTAAGTTTTTATTTTCCACCTGTGTTTTGACCCGGAAGCGGAAATGGAAATGTTGAACCATGGGAATTGGAATCTTTTTGCGGCCATTTTGAAGAGGAGATCGCTGGCTATCGTTCAATGTCAGAATTTCTCCGTTCTACACTTCCTGTGGTCCAATATGGTGTTTCAAAGTTCAGCGTTCTGAATGAATCATATCAATAATTGTTATGATTCGCGATAATAAGCTACAAAAGGTAACGTTTTTGACAAATATTGAAACGCAGTCAGTTTCTCCACACTATTCTAATCATGTAGGAATAATTAGATCTGAAATTAGTTACAAAATGATTACACTGTGGGAGAAATAAAAAAGTACAGTCGATTACATTAAATATCAGTATATGTTATTATGCACGCCTGGTGATACTATATCCAAATTGAACTCGGCCATTTGAAAGATACTATATGTATATATATATATAAATGTGCGAATTGGCTATAATAAGGTAATGTATAAGCATATATTCTATATTCTATAATAATATTTCAAATTGCATTGGTCCGGATGGGAGAATTCAGTACTGTATATACAAAACCTTCAATTTGATCATCTTCCCTTTATTAATTTCCTTAGATCTTTTGTACACATGATATCAAGAGGGTACTGAATGAGCTCAGTGGCAGTTCTTTAAGTTTGGTCATTATTATCATGGTTTTATTCACTGTCAAAGATGAAAAGAAAAATCATAATTCATATTTTCCTTTGTTTCATCAGAATTTAAGCAAGCCTAGTAATAGACACAATATGTCTGACACTGAGAATACATTCATTGAGGTCCATAGATGTTCCTAGATACCAAGAATATGCAAATAGCCCTTGTAGAAGTGGAGCAATATTCCATTTACCTAGGTATACATTTTATGCAGATTTTCACCTGGGGTGGAATTAAGTGCATCTAGATATTTTTTGTATCAGAGAATAGAGCTACATCCCTCTACTGAGGCATTAATATCATTGACTCAGGAAGTCCTTAATAAGAATTATTTTCGTTTTCAGGATCAATATTATTTACAGAAAATAGGCCTAGCTATGGGCAGCCCGGTAGCGGTTAATATGGCCAACTGTTTTATGTTGAAGTTTGAGTCTGAATGTATTTTTAATAGGGCTGTCAGTTTATCGTGTTAATTAGATTAATTAATTACACAGCAAATTATAGCGTTATGAAAATTAACTCACAAAAAAATATATATATATTGATGATTTATTTTTTGTATGGTCAGGCACTAAAGAGGCTCTGGAAGAGTTCCACCTGTTTCTCAACTCTCAGAGAGAGACTATTAAGTTTACTTTATTCACATTCCATAGCATTCCTCAATGTATTGGTGAAAAAGAGAGACAATATTGTCCATATCGAAGTTTTCAAAAAAGAGACTGATCGAAATTTGTTTCTCCATTATAGCAGTTATCACCCGCCAGAGCTCAAGAGGAGCCTTCCATGTAGTCAGATTTTGAGATATAAATGTATTTGTAATACAGATGACATTTTTGATGCACAAGCCAAGGAGCTTTGTCAAAACTGTATAGATCTAGAGGATATAGTGAGGCCCTTATTGAGAATTCTCTTAATAAAACTAAACAGACAATCCCTTTTTACACATAAAGACAAAGTAAAAAGCAACTCAGTAACATTGGTGTCCACCTTCAGCCCTATTTCTAGAGATATGCATGATATTGTGAACAAATACTGGTACATTTTTAAGTCAGATCCTAATATCGGAGGTGTGTTCCAGGAACCACCCAAATGCTTCTACAAACGGCAACCTAATTTATGGGACCAGTTAGTTAAAACAGATTTTCCCAAAAGATTGACCCATTTTATGGCTAATATTCCAAATGACAATTTTCCATGTTTGTCTTGTACCCAATGTCATGGCATCATTAAAGAGACATTTTATTTACAACCAAGTACAGGTAGGAGTATTGCTGTTAGAGGCCGAATCACCTGTAATTCTGATTTCGTGGTTTACTTGCTTAAATGTCCTTGCAACCTTTACTATGTTGGAAAAACAAGAAGACGTTTTAAAAATCGAATTCTGAGCACAAATGTTCTATAAGAAGAAATGACGAGAAGTCTTCAGTTGCAAGGCACTTTAATAAGTTAGGACATGATATTTCTGGCTTAAAATACATGGGTTTAGAGCAGCGGTTCCCAAACTTTTTTGGCCATGCACCCCATGTCACCTCCCGACCTAGCTGACGCACCCCCAATGCCCAACATAAAAAAGACAACACCGTCTATTCATAGGTGCACTAAAGGCATCAGGTTTAATCCAATAAGAACACATAACAAAGTGCAGTAGGCCTATGAGCTCTCAAGTTCACAAAAATTGGGAGAATAATAATATGTTACCAATTAAACAGTATCCGCGCACAACAATTAACCAGCTATATCAATAAGCAGCAGCTATTAACGAAAATGTAGGTAACACCAGTCATTTTACTCAAATTGCAACAAATAAAATACTTCACCACACGAAAGAACAAAATGAGAATTACTGGCATATAGGCTCAGAAACAGATTGGCCAAAAAACAAAAACAAAACGCATTTTCATGGATTTTCAAGTGCAGTGGCCTGCAGAAAGAGAGAGTGAGGGGCAGAGAGAGGGAGTGGAAGGGAGAGAGAGAGAGAAAGACAGGATTATTCCCAGTATGCCTGAGATTAATCATTGCGATTGCTTTTGCTTGGGGTTATGTTGTTTTCTCTGTTATGTGGAGTCATGTTCTACCAACCTGCATACAATTTTAGATTAATATATTAAAACCAGCACAAACCTGGTAGCAATAATAATATTGATGGTTAATTGCTTACCCTCTTTAACCGGAGGGGCCGTCACGCACTCGAGCACATTTCGCAGCACTTTGCCATCGTCTCTCGGCTTAATGCGACGGATGGGCCTGCATCTGTGTACAAAGCTCTGCGAAGTTTGGTGATTTGGCAATTGAAGACAGTTGAATGCGCAAGTCCTTCTCAACATCATGCAGTCTGGCGATATTTTGTCTTTACTGCTGTGAGCAGAGAATCCAGCCTCGCAATAGGTTTTGGCGAAGGGCATTACAATCCTCACGGCTTGCTTTGCCAGGTATGCTGTCATTGCCTCGGTCCAAAAATCCACAAGTGGCTTTCGTTTGAACTGCAGCAGCAGCGCTCCATCAGATGGTCGATCAGCTGTTGCTGCTGTTGTAGTGACAGGAGGGGAAACTTCAAATGGGTTGAATCCACGTCTGAGATGCATCCATAGGTTGGAAATATGTCCGTAGCTGCTCAGTGAGTTGGTTGTAGTGTTCTGTTATTAGGCTGTTTACAGGTTTACCCTAGCCCCTCACGTGACTGCGATATGCAAGCCAGGGGCTTTTCGTATCCGCAGTCACTCTCAGCTATATGCCGCCACCAGGCTCATATTAAGTACCAAGCGCTGAATTCTGAGCTGGGGGTGGGTAAAAAATATATCAGATATGAATTTCAAAGATATCCAGCGTACAATATGGGTTTAACACAGCTTTATGGTGGGGTCTGGAAGCTCGGAGTTGCTAATAAACAGTTTAAATCATTGTTACAAAACGAGTGGTACTCACAGAGCGAACGTTGGCAAGATGGCGTCTTCTTCTTCTGCCGCTATTAAATTTTGGCTGCCTGGTGCGCATGCGCTGTGACACCAACGGCGGAAATGGACGTTCGGTCTAGGGTTGCCACCCGTCCCGTAAAATACGGAATCGGCCCGTAATTGGAAACTAAAAGACGCGTTCCGTATTGAACTGATACGGGACGCACCTTGTGACTTGTCCCGTATTTTAAGGTTGCCAGTATTGTGAGAGAAATGAGCCAGCCGACCTACGAAAACAAGCAAAATTGTGTCCAAAAGTTGCGGGAAATAAACAGACTTGGCAACTCTGGCATGATGGGCGTGCACTCAGCAGCTCATGACCAATGAGAATTTGAGCTTTCACGTTGCTAAAACGTTCTGTGCGGTCTTCTGCTCAGCACAGTCACTGCATCACCGGGCTGTTTGAATACAGCAGACACTACTCCACCGGCGCGTCCTAAAAAGACAAAACACCTCTAGAAGTACAAACGTGAGTGACGTGAAGAGGCAAACCCCTAGCTTGATAGCGTCAGTGGAGATGTTTATAAAGCAAACAGCAAAGTATGTAGGTGTGTGTTCTGTGGCTTATGGTGGACTGACTGACATCAGACAGCATGCCTCAGGAGAACAACATTCCCGATATATAAGAACGCAAAGGACCCAAGCACAGGTTTCACAGTTCTTCATGACTGAAACATCTCCTGAGATTGATTCGGTATTGGATATTACATCTTATTGATCTAGTTGTGTTTTTAACTAGATGTCAGTATTTCTATTTACCTGCCTGGCAGCCAGGAGCCGACATATTGGCTGTTGATGTGGGCATAGTCTAGGCTATTTCAGTTGACTAATATAGTTAATTGTTCATTAATGTTGAGTTTTTAAAGTCTAATAAATAAACATGTATTTATATTAATCAATACAATTAAATAGTGTGCCCATTTAAACTCTTATGTTGTTATGCTCATCTGGAAAACGGAATTATTCATAATGGATTAACAGTTAATAAATATATAAATAATAGAATTCATAAATACATAAATGCAAAAATACTTAAATAAATACTTAAACATAAATAAATAAATAGTGTTCAGACAACAATATAAAAGTCATACTGTTCAATTTAATTTCATTAAAATGTTATCATCCCACTCCTCCCCTCTAGGTTACTGCAGCTGAGGTGACACAGGTATACCACACGGTTAAACACAACCTCAGCTACAACCAGTGGTGCAGTGAAGTCGTAATATGGGAACTGCCCGGACGCCATGTGCACGCGCATGCGCACAGAACAGATGATTATTATGCAGAATAAATAGTACGAAACATGTTTGTATAGGAAATTACTAGTTTTAGTTTAGTTTTTGTAAATATTGCCTTGAAATAGAGAAGCTGAAAAAGGTAGCAGGATGTATTGATTGATTGATTGAATAGTTTATTGGTTTAGAATGGAAAATCACACATATACATTGGATCACAATATGAAAACAGGTATACATTTTCTCCATTTACCAATAGGATTTCATAAAACACAATAAAGCCATAGGCTTGTTTCCATTGTGGTCCTTGAATGAATGAATGAATGAAAACTTTATTTAACAGATTGCAGAATGGGTACAATACAGTACGGCTCAATACATACAATTGTTAAGGGGATGCAGACCTGAGAAAGACGTTTGTCTTGTTTCCATCAGGGTCCCTTCATCATTGGTGTCAGTGGATTTATGTACTGGTGTGTGGATGTGGGTGTTTGTAGTGTCTGTATGTCAGGATGTGTGGTATAAAAACAAAAAAATACATACAATAATATTCCATTTTATAGACAATAAAAGAATAAAAAAGGAACAACACATATTAAAACCCTTTGTTCACTACTCCCAGTAGCCTTCAATATATAAAGAAATTATATTGTCAACAGATATGGTTGAAAAACAAACAATGTTTTAAATGTAATTGTAGTTACAATTTCTTTAATTGAATGAACTTAAACTAGAAAAGTAAATACAAACTAAATTAACAATGTAACTTAGTTTACAGAAGGACAGTTTCCTTCTGAAGCACAACTTAATGCCTCATCCTTGATCCTTCCAGTCGGGACCATTGTCACATAGTGAGAGGTTCCACAGCTCAAGCAAACCCCCACCAATTGGTACAGGCTTGTATTTTGGTTTGGCTCTTCTCGTTCTTTGTTATGCTATCGGTATCCTATTATTATGCAAAGTGATAGATAAGTGCCGGCCGCCGGGTACTTGGCGGCGCACGGCGCGACGCGTCCAGTGGAAATTGTGAACGCATTTTTGTGTGCGCGCGCGTGCACATCCGTGCGCGACTGCGCGTACACATCCGTGCGCGATTGCGCGTACTTCTGCTCAACGAACTACTAGGACGGCGTGGTACCCCGTCCACCCACCTGGCTACTGTACAACAGTGCTGACTGTTTGTTTTCTATGCATTTCAGGAGTTTGGGGGGCTGGCTCCCCTAAATAATTAAATAACATAACCCTAACCCTAACCCTAAAACCGAAATAAGTAAGTACCACTCGTTTTGTAACAATGATTTAAACTGTTTATTAGCAACTCCGAGCTTCCAGACCGAACCGTAAAGCTGTGTTAAACCCATATTGTACGCTGGGTATCTTTGAAATTCATATGTGATATATTTTTGACCCACCCCCAGCTCAGAATTCAGCGCTTGGTACTTAATATGAGCCTGGTGGTGGCATAGCTGAGAGTGACTGCGGATACGAAAAGCCCCTGGCTTGCAGATCGCAGTCACGTAAGGGGCTAGGTTTACCCATGACAACTTCGTTTCATCTCCAAGAACGCATGAAGTGTGGAAACACACTAATAATATACGCTGCCACAATAATAACGCACCGGTCCCCGTCGCGCGCCTATGGCATTTTGGCAGGGAGTAAAGTGGATTTTGGATACATATTTTTTTTTATTATTATTACTAAAACGTAAATTTTTTATTGAAAAGTTTCGTAAAATTTCATGATTTACACAGTGAAAATCCCTATTTGAAATAATGTATCTTAGTTATATTTATTAGTAAAATAACACAATAGCACTGCCATTAGCCTTTTCATGTCACGCACCCCCAAGAGGGCTCTCGCGCACCACAAGGGGTGAGCGCACCACAGTTTGGGAACCGCTGGTTTAGAGCAAGTATTGAGACCACCAAGAAGCGGTGACAGAGACAGGCTCTTGCTACAAAGGGAAAGCTTTTATATTCACTTTTTGGATTGTTTAGAGCCTAGAGGCCTCAATGAGGAAAATGTTTTGACCTGTTTCATTTGATTATTTCATTTCATTCGATTGTTTAATTAATTATTAATTAATAACATTTTCATTTATCATTCTTTATATTTATAATTGAAAGACGGCTACTATGGGTCATGAGTGTTTATATTTCAGTAGTTTAAGATGTAGGCCTACTCTGTATAATATATATATAGATATATCTTTTTGATTTACATACTTCTGAAAAGGTTGTGCTTGTAAGTGGTATTTTGTACTCTTGTGCAAAAGTACCAGTACAGTTTCTACGTCAAATGTATATACTCCCTTTTCTTGACTCCTTCTGTATCACAAACAGTACTGTATTTGCAAATCTGGTATGTCATAAATGTATAGATGTAGCAGTACTGACTATCTGTATGTCATGTATGTCATATATGTCCTGATGAATTGAAAATGGGGGACCCTGATGTAAACAAGACGAAAGTCTTTCTCTGGTCTGCATCCCCTTAACAATTGTGTGTATTGAGCTGTACTGTATTGTACCCATTCTGCAATCTGTTAATAAAGTTTTCAATCAATCAATCAATCAATCAGTGCAGATCTCTTGTTGGAATGTGTTGTCACTTCCTATGTTGTCACTTCCTGTTTGACTTGTATAAACTTGGGTCACTTACCCTTCATGCTTCATGCAAGCCATTCTGAAGAAGGTGTGTTCACACCGAAACGTCATGATTTCAGGCTGCCAATAAATTTGAAAAACCTGGAGTGCGTGCCTGGACTTGTTTCCCTGTTTTTTAAGCTATGATGAATGCAATGCTTTTTACTAATTATATAATTTTCTTATCTCTCCTAGGGTCATTATTGAAGTATTTTGGTACCCCACCTCCTGCCTATAATGTGCAAGAGGATACACCAGCCCAGGTGGATATTGACCAAGCTCAGGAGGACACAATAGCCAAGGTACATTATCCCTTTCAAAGTGGTGATATTCATATTTGTTTGTCCAGGATTCTTAAAGTCTTACATTTAATAATCAGAATTTGGGGGCTTAAAAAGTCAGATAGGTCTTAAAATGTTATTGGATTAGGAAATTAAGTTGTGATAACTTCTCTGTATCATGTTTAAATGTGTTTGGGCGTGTAATGCCCGAGCTGCAAAGAAAGCAGTATGGTAATAGCCTATCAGGCCAATACATATCAATACAGTATTGTTTCCTTCCAAAATACAGCAAACATGGCTTCTGTATTCGGTTACCACAGACTCAGTCATATCATTCTGTTTGATATTATATAAAAAAAAAAGTGGTTGCCTAGTGGAGATTTAGGATTCACTAGCTATGTGTACCCTTGCCTATATGTAAGGGGTATTTGAACACAAGGTGGGACAGGGCACCAGGACATTTAGCTGGGAAATCTCCCTTATTTTCAAATCCCAATGTTGACAGCTACAGTATGTAGCAGGCTCCGGTCCTGTCTTTCGCAATATTTTTTTTTTATCCACTTTTTCTCCTTATTTTTCTCCCATCCCAATTTCGCCTCGCCAATTCTCCCTTCAATTCTCCCCTCCCCTGTCTCGAACGTTGCTAGACTATGCCTCCCACTGGTCGGCTGCAGTGAGGACCAAGCCTTGCATCACGTGTCCCCTCCGGTACACGAGGAGGCAGCTGTCGCATCTTTTCACCTGAACAGCGCGATCTCTCAGTGGCGAGGAGTAACGCGTGGGAGGCTCACGCTGCCCCCGATACTTCCTGATTCTGCTGTACAGGCGCACCAACCGACCTGTAGGAGTCGCTGTCCACAACGTCCAATCCCCACCCACCGGCTTTCCCACCCTCTAACACTGCCAATTGTGTTAGTATGACGACTGGCCAAGCCGGTAGCAACGCCGAGAGCTGGGCTCGAACCCAGCATCTCCTGCGTTAGTGGCGAGCGCCTTGAACACTGCGCCACTCAGCCACCTGTCTTTCGCTATTTGAAGTCACCAGTCACCACTGACACAGATGTTTTAAAAATAAAATGTTTGCTTCACCAAAAAAATTGGTCAGCAGCCGCCACTGATGGAGAGAGAGATGCCTACATCTTTTTTGGAACCATTTGCTCTCAATTTATGATTAAACCAGTTATGATTGATTGATTGATTGATTGATTGATTGATTGATTGATTGATTGATTGATTGATTGATTGGTTGATTGATTGATTGATTGATTGATTGAAAACTGTATTAACAGATTGCAGAATGGGTAGAATACAGTACGGCTCAATACAAACAACTGCTAAGAGGATGCAGACCAGAAAAAAACTTTTGTCTTGTTTACATAAGGGTCCTCCATTTTCAATTAAATTGAAATAATCCTGCATAAGGCAGCAACAGTGCTTCAGAGACAGAGATGAAAGGATTCCGCCGAGAGATGGGTGCGCCTGCACTTGTCGCAAATTCTTCCCATGTTATCAAGATGCCTCATCTGTAATACTTTTACTCTCACTCAAGTAATACAGAACAAATGGCGCTTGGTGTTGACTCAAAATAAACAACATTTAGCTTATTATATAGGACGGGTGACAACCTTCCATCTCCTCTGAGCGCAAAAAGCCTCCTCTGTGCCTCAATGGAATGTCCATCACCTCCTTCATTTTCAAAATCTTTATTGAACAAAACAATATATATCCTCTTCCCATCCTGTGTAGGTTGATGTGTCTTGGCATGTCATTCTATAGCTTATTCATCCTTAATTATGGTTTCACAGTATGGTTACACACCTGGCTGATACCTGCAAATGAGTCTCAGGGCTATTTGTGAATATTACACATTTGTGAATGTTAAGTATGCAAATGCAAAACAGGGGACCCAGTGAAAGACCACGACATAAGAAGGCAGGCCAAAGAGCCACACAGGAGGACAGGGATTCACTGAGATTCAAGTACCAGCAATTCTGAGTGTGATTGAATGACTGACGAAATAATAGATGACTCAGCAATTGACTCAGAGGCCCTTTGAGATCGACTGGTACAGGGGTGGCCAACCTGCGGCTCATGAGCCGCATTCTTTGCCCGTCAATGTGTGGCTCTTCCACCAAAAAATTTATAAATTAAAGATTACAATTTTCTTTTTAAAATGCATTCATTCCATAAGAACGCTTCTCTCTCTCTCTGTATTTTCGCTGTGCCTTTCTTCCCGCCCATTTTTTGTTTATTTCAGATTTGTATTTTTTTACGGTGTTAATTGTTTTATTTGAATGAACACCTAAAGGTAAAGTTGATCACTTCCATCATACAACCTGTAGGGGAGTGTGTTGCGCCTTGCTCATCCATTACGAACTTGGACTTGAACCCAGAAACACCTTCATTCAACCACTGCTTCATTCGTTCATATACAGGCCCCTTTACAGGTAAGAATGAGGATGATATGGTTATGCACCTAATCAGATTTTGCTAAAATGAACATGCTAATGGTAGCATATCTCTGAAGAGTAATTCTAGCGAGTGAATTAAGTTAGTCAAACGTGTGTTGGTCCGGTTGTAGCATGCTTGCTAACTTGGATCACACTGATTTATTTTTCAAATGTAACCAAGAGTAAAGACATAACCCCAAAACAGCAGTCAAAGTGTATTTTTTCAGCACTACGTTTGTTTACCAATGGTTTTAAGTGTTTAAGCGAAATATGAGTGTATAAATATCTTGGCGCATCCCGGCGGAAACCTGATGAATTAGACGCGAGGAAAGGATGCCTTCTTAAAACTACACTTAAGCTACCCAGCTCACGCCACCCACTTTGGAAGCTGGAGCTGCTTAACATGAAAATAACTTTTGAACGTTATTTTCGTGATTATATCTCATGGTGTCAAACAAACCTGAACGTTATTGCCATAAAATAGAACCTAGTTTGTTTCTTTACCTTTCTGTGAACGCCTAGAAAAAAAAACGCGTTGCAATCTGATGAAAAATGGCGTAGCAATGGAGATTATAAAAAAGTAACTGTACAGTATATTTAATTCACGTTCTTTGCTGCCCAGTGACGGGCGCCTGGTGGTACTAAATCCAGATTGAACTCTTGCCATTGGAAAGATGAGATTTGGCCCAATCCATAGATGTATGACTTGGCCATAATATGGTAATTTATAGGCATGATATTCAATATTAATATTTTAAATAGCATGTGTCCAGATGGCAAAATGCATGAGAGTGTGAGACAGGTAGAGAGAGTGAGTGAGTGCTAGCCTTGACAAGAAATAACACAAGCTGCCCCTGTCTCCCATCTGCTCTCAGCTCAGTCCAGCCCAGCCTAACCCAGGCCAGCCCAAACGTTTTTTTTTAAGTTTGCATTTTTCTCATACAGAACCAAAAATTTCACTGTAATGTACATGTACTTTATACGTGACAAATAAAAGCAAACTTGAACTTCTTCTTATTTTAGAGCCGGTTGCCTTGGGATTTTAACCCTGTTAAAAATACATCAGAGGGTGGGACCTATAAACATATTTACTATCCAATAGCATTGTGAGGCTGAACAACAGGACCCCTTGACTACAGATCCATGAATTGTCTGACGACTGACGTTTGGGCACCGTATTAACAGTAACGATGACCGGGGGCGCTCACATACAGCTGGTGACGCGCCGGCTCTGTTTGTTCATTCATTGGAGGAGCTCCGCGCTCGACAAAGCTTGAGTTACATTCAGCTCGATTACAGCTGGTGACTTCATTCATAGGACGCTACAACGTCCTATGTCTACAGACTGTACAAATTAATGTTGCTGAATTAAATAATTAATAATTAAAACGTGTTTACCAACTATTTTAACAGGTATTAGTCAAATATAAGATGACAGAATCTCATTGGATTTTATGTGTGAGGCTGTGGTGTAGTGGTATAATCCATGTCTCTGAACTGGGCGATTGGGGTTTGATTCCCATTTTTGTATTTTATATAATGAATTTATAAAAATTAAATGGCGGAGTTCTAGCAACATCGTTTGGCTAAATACATAGACATATACTGTAATGCTTCATTTTATTAAATGTCCTTTGGTCAATAACAGCGATAGGATGTCAACATTGTCACGAGAGAGAGAGAGAAGAGAGAGAGAGAGAGAGAGAGAGAGAGAGAGAGAGAGAGAGAGAGAGAGAGAGAGAGAGAGAGAGAGAGAGAGAGAGAGAGAGAGAGAGAGACCCCTGAATGCGAAATACACAAGCCTTTACTTCATGAAGATTGTGCCTGTCTGATACCCTAGTTTCCTGGCCGTGCAATGGACCAAGATATTCGCCAGAAGTGGATTAATAATACCAACTTTGTGCCCAATAAAAACAGCACAGTAGGTTTTTTTAACAGTTGACAATTCATCTCACAATGACTAACGTTAGAATACAGCTGCCTACTGTAGCCTAACATGGTGAAACACGTCTTTAAGCTACAGTAACACTGCTTAGCTCAGTTATATTATCATACTGGCCAATCGCGTCTCGCTCTTCGCCATAATGAGGTAACTCTTATCTCCTAGCACCTACTGTGCTCATGAACAAACAATTTGCACCCATGCACCTGACCAGGCCACGCCCCAGCGTCCTCCTATAAGACGCCGGACATGGTCACACTCTACCTTCCTTTTTTTTTGTTTCCAACATGGACGCTGCAGTGCACTCCATGAACAAGGGTTTTTGCCGGAGATTCACCAGCCCCTGGAATCTTCTCGGCTCATCCTAACAGTGCATCGGACCTGTCCTGGGTTTCCTCGTCTCGTGACAGCGGGTCGAGGGACGTCGCGCGGCAGCTAGCTGTCGGGCTAGGTCGCGCACAGGTAGGGCCTGCGCTGCCAGGCATTAATGCTAGCATTTGTGATAGCCGAGTTGTGTATTGGCGCGAGGGGCAGGATGTTTGGGAAAACATGATCGTCATGACTCTGTTTTGGGTGTTTTCCCAGCTATCCTAGTGCGCACGGCTAATGCTAATGCTACAATGCTGGGTCTCTGTTCTTGTTCCCCGCCGAGGGCTGTCTTTTTTAAAAGGTCTTCCCTCCTCCTAACCATTCATGCTGACGGTCAATCGGTGTCTACTGTTGGGAGTTTTGACAGGGGCTTGTTTACCATTTCATGGGTGGATGAGCTGAGGCCTAGGGCTGGTGTGCTTTTTGTGAATCTATGAATTGTGTGCGGGAATGGTGTTTTTCTCTGGTCTGCATCCCCTTAACATTTGTGTGTATGGGCTAGCCCATTCTGCAGTGTGTTAGTGGAGTTTTCGTTAATTTATTCATTTACCCCTTCATGGGTGCACACCACAGTGGAGGTTGCTGCATTCCTACTAGTGAGGCAGTGCTTCACTAGTAGTAGTCTTTTGTTGCAGCCACCACTGGTGCTCCGTGCTTGTGAAGCAGGTAGCATCAGTCCTTTGCCTCTGACATGGTGGAACGGTGCCATGAGGCGAGTCGGCCCGGCAGGTGGCTGGTGGGCTGTTAAGCCTATACCGCCATGGTATAGAATTAGCAGCGACTAGCAACATTGTTCGAATTGCTGTTTTTTCTGTCAAAAATTGTGTCGGGTGGTGGGGCCCTAGGGCCAGCCGACGTCGAAACATCGCGCAAGGTTTTGACGTTATTAGCTTTGACCTAGCCGCAAGCTATAACCGCAGGGAGGGCTAGGATGCTGTCAACGCTTGTTTACAGACATCTTGGTTGGATCAGTCTCCCCTTGAGGAGGAGAGACGTTTTTTCCCTCCTCAGGGCTCCCCTCTCTGCAGAGGGACTTTGGTCTTCCGCAGGAGCGCGGGCGGTATTTGACCTAGGCCCCACACCGCCTCACACTGCGCAGCCAGAGGTGAGGGCGCGGCCTCGCCAGCGGCTGTGACGAGGCCCTCAACCAGCGGCCATGTTTTTCCCCGCCTGAGGTACCCTGGACACAAATACAACAGGTGATCGCAAGGCCGACAGCCTTGGCGGCCGAGGGATCGGCTACATTAGATGAGCACGCCTTAAAAAACCGCCGCTGTCTAGCTGTGTCTAGCTCGCTCTCCGGTCACCACCCCCCCCCCCCAACACCAGCGGGATAAGGGCTCTGATTTGTTTCCTTTGGCTGCGGGCCGCGTGCCTTCAATGAAGCGCAAGCGGCCCCACGTTTCGCTTCTCATGGGGACAGGGGCTGACACCCAGTTGCTGGCTAGGCCTGGGTCTGTTCGTGAGAATGTTGTGCTGTCAAGCGGCTCCCACGCCACACGTTCTGCATCTGTGTTTGGTGAGCCTGGTGTTGTGTCTGTCAACAACAAAGGTTGTCAGCGGGGGAGCTCGAGGCCCTTGGGGTCGCAGCACGAGTTCCCCCAGCCCCGCCCTCGCCAGGCCGGGTATCACGTTAGTGCCTCCTACGGCCGGAAGACCGGCGGTGGTCAGGCAGGCGTGGGTGTTTTGGGTGGTAGTAATATCACTGCAGGGCTACGGTGTGTAGGAACCCACCCTATCGGGCAGTGTGGGGACCTCACGCCTTGTATGTCCAGCTGTAGAACAGTTCCTTAGCAATCCATGCCGGGGAGGTGCTCAGTGGGGGAGCTTTTGTCACCCTGTGTGATGTCAGCTTCCCCCGTATCAAACCGGCCCTTTCTGTCGGGGTCCCCCCTTGGGTGCGTTTGCCTCGTTGGTAGTGTCAGGGTCCGATATCCCGACACCGCGAGACACCCTGCTTGCGCGGTTGGCGGGTCCATGGTTGGCAACGCACAGCGGGTGGGACCGGGCCGCCTATCTACGGTTCCTGGCGGACCAGCGCCAAGTTCCGGCGGGTGCGCTTGGGATTATCATCACATATGGCTATAGCAGTGCCATATGTTGAGGTGGATGGAGAGAACGCTGAGGCGGGGACTTGTGTTTACACAACCCCACCCGTTTTCAGGTTTGGTACAGACCCTATTGTCGGGGTCAACAGCAGTGACAGCTCTGGCCGACAAGATCCAATCTCTGTGGGCGAAGCAAGCCATCGTCGTGGTCCCAAAGGAGGACGCAATGAGTGGCGTTTCCTCCCTGTATTCTCTGGTGCCCGAGAAATCGGGGGGGGGGGGGGGGGGGGTGGGGGGGGGATGGGTGTCAGACCCATACTGGACCTGTCCCATGGAAGGTTCAGAATGTTGACCGTCTCCCACCTGTTAGACGCTGTCAGGTGGGGGCCTGGTTCTCCTCCATAGACCTGTAGCATCCTAGGGCTTACCTACGCTTCCTTTGCAGGGCTTAGCGTACGAGTACCAGAGGCTGCCGTTCGGCTATCTCTGGCTCCCCGCATGTTCACCAAGTGCGTGTAGACCGCACTGGGGCCTCTGCGTCGTTGGGGGTTACGAAGTGTATTCTGCCCTCGACGACGTTCTGGTCCTTGGCCGGTCAGGGTAGATCGCCAGGTCTCATACCAGGCAGGTGGTGTCTCACCAGCCTGGGTTTTGCTGTAGACTGGAAGTAGAGTTCTCCTCTTGCCAGTCAACAGGTGGAGTACTTGGGCTTTTTCTAAGCTCAAGGTCTATATGAGCATCCCTCTACGAGCGGCGGCGAGTGGTTGGGTTCTCGGCGCACTCGGGAGGTTCCGTCCTAGGACGGTTAGAATAGAATAGAATAGAATAGAAATACTTTTATTATCCCGTGGGAAATTTGGCACTGCAAATCGCTCAACATTTAAACATTTAGACACAAATTAGAATAATAACACAAATCAAATCAAGTTGCCTAGGATAAGAGTAGGGTAAAATAGAATAAAATGAAATGAAATAAAATATACAGAAATAAATACAGTAAAAATATACTGAGCATGGGGGAAGCAGTGTAAACAATTTGGTCAATATAATTATAATTTAAATCTAACTAAATGAAATATATATTCCAGTATTCACAGTGTCACAAGGTGCAGTATGCTTCAGGTAGTGTATTGTCCTCCTTGGGTTCCTATAAGTCCTAGATCAATGTCTGGCAGCCGTCGCTGCCCCCTGTTGTGGAGCCTGCCACTATTGAGCTAGTGATGCAGTGAGGCACAGTGATGCATTACATAGTCTGATGACTGTTGGAATGAAGGACTTCCTGTGCCGTTCAGTGTTGCATTTGGGTAGTGTGAGCCTAGCACTGAACATGCTCCTCCTGTCAGCCAAGTCTGTGTATAGTGGGTGGGTGGGGTTTTCCCTGATGGCCTGGAGCTTAGCAAGGCTCCTCCTCTCCGCCACCCTCGCTAGAGAGTCCAGCTCCACCCCAACCATGCTGCTGGCCTTCCTGACCAGCTTATCCAGCCTGGTTGTGTCCACTGCTCTCAGTCCGCTGCCCCAGCAGGACACATCGTACAAGAAGGCGCCCGCCACCACCGACTCATAGAACATCCTCAACATCCTTGTACAGACATTGAAGGATCTCAGCCTTCTGAGGAAGTAGAGTTGGCTCTGGCCCTTCTTGTATAGTATAGTTACGGCGCTGACTGTGATGCGCCTGCTGCTGGGGTCCCTCTTGGCCTCCTCTTCATGGGGAGGATGCAGAGGTGGTTTTTTCCAGTATGGAAATGGACCCGGTGTGAGACATATGGAAGCGGCTGAAGGTTCCCATGTCAGTACTGGGGGACCTCGTCTTCTGGGGAGAGTCTGGTGCCCTCACCTGCAGGGTCCCCTTGGGAAGCAGGCTGTCACACGTCACGGTCTTCACTGACGCCTCCCTCATGGGATGGGGGGGAACGTGTCGGACCAACGCAGTAGGGGGCAGCTGCCATGCTGCCCGGTCTGCGCTACATTCAATGTGTTGGGATTGAAGGCAGTCCTTCTGGTCCTCAAACGATTTGACCACCTTGTGGGACGGACAAGTTCAAGTTTCAAGTTTCTTTAATAGTTGTCATACAGAAGTACAGAATACTTTTGTACGAAATGCTTCTTACTGTTGCGCTCCAGAGACTGTGCAAGACAAGATAAGTATGAAATAAAAACATAGTAAAATTAGAAGTAAAAAAAGAGGTCACAGTGTTCAGTTTAGACATATGTACAATGTTCGATGCAGAATAGACGTAGTTACCATACAATATACAATACTGTGCAGTGTACTAATATACAATACTATATAGTGCAAGGCAGAAATGGAGAAATGGGACGAGGTGCAATTTAGGTACAATTCACAGTAGGTGTACGAGTTGTAGTGCAAATCCTTTATCAATAAATATAAAGTGTAAGTGTGTTTGTGTGATCTAAAGTGTGGAGAGTGGGTGCTGCAGTGTGTTGTTTGTTTGAGTGAGTGTGTGCGTGTGGGTGTGTGTGCTGTGTGCATTTGATGGTTGTTGCATAGTGATTATTGTTCGTTTAGCGATTATTGTTCGTTTAGCAGCCTGATGGCCTGGGGATAGAAGCTTCTTCTGAGTCTTTCTGTGCTCGCCTTAAGACTCCGGTATCGCTTGCCTGACCGCAGCAGTTCAAAGAGGCAGTTGTTCGGGTGGCTCGAGTCCTTAATAATTCTCTTAGCCTTCCCCTTGCACCGCTTGATGTAAATGTTCTGGAGGGTGGGAAGCCCCCCTCCAATTGTGCGTTCGGCTGAACGTGTCACTCTTTGTAGTCTGCTACGGTCTTGTGCAGTGCTATTCCCAAACCAGGAGGTGATGTTGCCGGTCAGGATGCTCTCTATTGTACATGAGTAGAAGTTCCTAAGGATCTTCTGACTGACTTGGAACTTCCTTAGGCGCCTGAGGAAGTAGAGGCGTTGTCGTGCCTTCTTCACAACACTGTCAATGTGTGTGGTCCATGTCAAGTCCTCGGATATGTGGGCTCCGAGGTACTTGAAACTGTTCACTCTCTCAACCGGTGCCCCGTCGATGCTGAGGGGGCTGTAGTCCTTGACCCCCGACCTCCTGAAGTCCACAATCATCTCTTTTGTTTTGCTGACGTTCAGGGAGAGGCAGTTCTCCTGACACCACTGTGACAGGTTCTCTACCTCTTCCAGGTAGGCCCTTTCGTCATTGGCAGAGATCAGGCCCACCACTACTGTGTCATCAGCAAATTTGATGATGGTGTTGTTGTTCCGCTGTGCTACGCAGTCATGTGTGTACAGGGAGTAGAGGAGGGGGCTCAGAACACAGCCCTGGGGGGCCCCTATGTTGAGCGTGATGGATGAGGAGGTGCAGTTGCCGGCTCTTACCACCTGGGGTCTGCCCGTCAGGAAGTCCAAGACCCACTGGCACAGGTCATAGTTCAAGCCCAGGTCCCTGAGCTTGGCTATGAGTTTGGAGGGGACTATGGTATTGAATGCTGAGCTGTAGTCGATGAACAGCATTCTCACATAGTTCCCCTGCCTCTTGTCCAGATGTGATGCTGCTGTGTGCAGCACATGGGCTATGGCGTCCTCCGTGGACCTGTTGGGGCGATATGCAAATTGCAGAGGGTCCAGGTTGATGGGGAGGGAGGAACAGATGTAGCCCTTCACTAGCTTCTCAAAGCACTTCATGGCTATGGAGGTGAGGGCTACAGGGCGGTAGTCGTTGAGGCAAGCGGGCGTAGATTTTTTGGGTACAGGGATGATGGTGGACTTCTTCAGCGTCGTATATTGTCGGACAGGGAGGAGTGCGCTCCCCCCATCTGCACCAGGCGGCGGTCAGGCTCTGGCTATGGGCGTTCTCCATCTGCTCTGCCTGAGGGCTCTCCACATCCCCGGCAGGGTGAATGTGGGTGCAGGTGTGATATCGTGGGGCGGTCCTCACCCTGACGAGTGGGGACTAGGTCCAGACATAGTCGGGCAGGTCTTCGACCGATTCCGTGGGCGTCCAGGATTCTGTACGCTTACCCCCCTTACACCTGATAGCTCAGCTGTTGGGGCAGGTACGTCGGGAGCGCGGGACTTGGTCCTGGTCGTGCCGGGCCGGGGCTCAGCTGTGTGGTCCCCGGCCCTGATTCAGCTCTGTGTGGCCCCGCCGTGGCCTGTTCCGTGGTCACCGTGGGCCCTCTCTCAGGCACGCGGAACTCTGTTCTGCCTTCCTGTTCTGGGGCAGCCTCTAGGCTTGGCTGCTGACAGTGTGAATCTGGTGGGGATGCGTCTTGACTATTCTGTGGTTAACGCTATCCGGTACGCGCGCTCTCCGTCCTCTACCACGGCTTACGCTGGGGAGTGGCGTATGGTCGAGTGTGGGGGCGGAACGTTGTTCAGCCACCCTCTCGTGGGACGTTCCTGCTTGGTGCTCTGCGTCTCAAGCCTGTGGAACGTTCTCTGTCTCCGAGTGGGACCTCCAACTGGTCCTGGGTCGGTTGTCGAAGGCCCCGTTTGAGCCTCTTGAGCAGGCGCCATTGGATCTGCTGTCTTGGAGACCGCGTTCTTTTTGGCCATCACCTCCGCTAAACGCGTGGGTGAGCTGTGTGCTCTCTCGGTGCGGCCTAAGTGCCTGTCTATTCGGGCCAATAGCGGTGCAAGTCTGAGGCCTAATCCAGTCTTCGTGCCAAGGAATATCCGGAGCTCTTTTCGCTCCAGGGATATTGTGATTCAGGCGTTTCATCCGCCTCCTCACGCTAGTGGGTTAGAGGCGAGCCTTATCTGTCATGTACTGTCCGTGCTTTGGGGGTTACCTCAGTCGGACTCGGGATCTCAGGGCTGCCGATCAACTTTTTATTTGTTACGGTGGCCCTCGCGCTGATAAGGCACTGTCCAAGCAGCGCCTGTCACATTGGTTGTGCGAGGGCATTGCCCTTTGCTACACGTTGGCTGGACAGGTCCCCCCTGAAGGCGTCAGGGCGCACTCCACTCATGGGGTGGCGGCCTCTGCCGCCTTGTTAGGGGGGGCCTCGGTGGAGGACATCTGTGCTGCGGCCTCCTGGTCCTCCCCGGGTCCCTTCGTTAAGTTTTACCTCATGGACATGACTGAGGGTTCTGTCTCCCAGGCAGTTCTGAGGTCTGGGACCTCCCCTGCGTCCCGCCTGTCGGTGGGTTAGCAGGGGTATGTGGGTGTGTGCCACAGGGTGATGTGTCACACGTGGTCCCGCCTGTACTGTGCGTTTTTAGGGGTTTCTGTTTCCCTTTTTTTCACACTTTGGTGGAGTTGACTGCCTCCCCCCCTTCGCTAGGACGGGCGGGTGGACGGGACTCCCCTCCCCCCTGGTAGTACGGCTTGCGGGCCCTCAGGGGGTACACTTGTCGGACCACGCATCTGCTCTGCCCCATATCTCATTATGGCGAAGAGCGAGACGCGATTGGCCAGTATGATAATATAACAAAAGGTTATCCTATAACCTAGTTATATGAATACTGGCTGAACGTCTCGCTCTTAGCGCCCTGAGGTCCCTTGGTTGGGTTTTCAATGTTGGAAACATTTGTTTCCGAGGAAGGTAGAGTGTGACCATGTCCGGCGTCTTATAGGAGGACGCTGGGGCGTGGCCTGGTCAGGTGCATGGGTGCAAATTGTTTGGTCATGAGCACAGTATAGGTGCTAGGAGATAAGAGTTATCTTATTATGGCGAAGAGCGAGACGCTCAGCCAGTATTCATATAGCTAGGTTATAGGATAACCTTTCATTTATAACGTGAACTTTGCTAACGTTACTGCTCTGCGGTGGTTGCACAGTATAATAAATTAACTCAACCAACTGGCGTTATCGTGATAATATCTAACGTTAATGGCTCTAACGTTAACAGTGTTTAATAGTGGAAGTGTTTTTTTAACCAGAGAAAACTTCTCAGAGTAAATTAGTCTAGTTACATTTTATGTAAACGTTCTTTGTCATCAGTTAAAGTTAGATTGATTTAGAAAATCTACTAACATACAAAAGCATAACTCAAGGGGTTGTTTTTGCATCTCACATTGTTCTGTGATATCGAAGATTTGGGCAGCATATTCATTTTCACAATGAATAAAAAATAAAAAAAAAACTTGACTCAATCAGATTTACTCAGCTCATCGTTTCTTCTCTTAGAGTAATTTCCACGACAATTGATTGATTGAACATTTTATTAACAGATTGCCTGGCCTGGCCTCCCCATGCAGCCCATTCTGGTGTGTGTGTGGTGATGATTAACCAGGCAGGAGGCAGTACTGGGTCTCAGGATCTTTTACTGGAAGTCTGTGTGACATATATCCAATGTACAAAAGCGTTACTGTAGGTTTGGTGTGCAGTAGCTTTTTTCCACCTTCTCATTTGCATCCAGAATAACTGCAAAGTAAATGGGCACAACTCTGACTACAGCACCTCATCACTCTTAAAGGTTCCATGCATTATAAATGGCCTTTTCCAGTGTTTAGCACATTTTCCTAGCAATTGGGGATTATATCAATGTGGTCTGTGTCATTAATTATCATATTGACTCATCAGTCTAGTCGCGTTCACGAGATCTTCCCTCACTCAACTAAGCTGTTCTGATTTGACGTATTGCTGACGTGAATAAGGTACTGATCTGCAGTAACGCCCCCTCTATGGTTGCAGCGCATAGTGTAACCCGACACTTCCTCAAACGGGTTTTGACAGAGGCAGAGAACGAGCGAGCGAGAGAGAGGGAGAGATAGAGAGGGCGAGAGAGAGAGGGACCGGCGGGACCGTGCAGAAGTGTGTGTAAAAATGTGTGTGCGCCATCTCTCTCCCTCGTCGGAGCATTTACACACGAACTTGACTGCGTGTGTGTCGAGGACACATCTCTCTCTCTCCCTCGTCGGAGCATTTACACACAAACTTGACTGCGTGTGGGTCGGGGACACATCTCTCCTCTCTCTCTCTCCCTCTCTCTCTCTCTCGCTTGCTCGTTCTCTCTCTCTCTCTCTCTCTCTCTCTCTATCTCTCTCTCTCTCTCTCTCTCTCTCTCTCTCTCTCTCTCTCTCTCTCTCTCTGTGTGGGTGACTGTCAAAGCGCTTATGGGCGGAGCCCATCCAATAACAGCCTGAAATTGTTTGCTTTTGGCTCTTGGCTTCATTAGAAATATAAAACTATGCATTTTTTTGAAAAAAAAACGTACAGATGTCTTCCATAGACTCACAGGAATTGTGTAACGTTGCCCAAATTGTGCAAGGAATAGCAATGCATGTCCTCTTTAAGATAATGTCTTCTTAGTGGGCTACCACATCAGACTTGCCACTAAACAAACCACTAACTATCAGTGATCAGAGTGAAAATATTGACTCACCAGGTGAGCCAGATGCACATTTTGAAAAAAATTAAATGTGCCTTTCAATAAGATTGAAGGGGGAGAATACTATAATTTTGGTATAGTCAAAGGGGTGCTTTCACGGTTGGCATGAGTTTACCAGCAACTCTGACTACTCTTACTTTACAGTTTAATATACAGTAGATGGTTTACCTTTATTTAAGAACAGGAAGGGGGGGGGCAGGATAATAAGAAATTGTATGCGATATACACTCACTCTTATTTTTGTGTCTTTCAGCTGCTGCTCGGCAGATTGACCCCAAGCTGACCAACAAGGACTACAGTGAAACTGTCCAGAAGTGGCTTCGTTATGCGACAGATCGGGAGAGAGGCATCCAAAGGATGTATATTGGGCCTCCCTCTTATTTTGTGTCGCTGTATATGACAACCAAATAGACAGTTGTTAACCTGCAGACCCCAATTTGAAAAGATCTTTATGTCCTATCAACAGGGGCGGACCTAGCCCATTTGGCGCCCTAGGCGAGATTCACCACTCCCCCACTTTGCTTTTTTCTTCATAGTTCTCTAACGTTAGTCTTTCTTTCCTCAATGTTCAATTCTATAAACACTTGACCGATACCCATCAATGCACAGCGCTCTAGCATGTTCTGACTGTGAACACCTAAAGCTGAGGCTCAGATTTTTGGCTCATTTTCCCTTATGTTAGAATTTTTTTAATGTAAAAATAATGGTTGCAGATATAGAGGTGGGCGCCAAAACTGCACAGAAAAAAAAAGTAATTTTTTTTTTTTTTTTGGCACCCCCCTCTGGGTGGCGCTCTAGGCGACCGCCTATATCGCCTGTAGGAAGGTCCGCCCCTGCCTATCAACCATGGTTTAATGCACTTCAGTATATCTTTGTATTGTATTGTTTAAAAAAAATCTCTTTCTGGTGTCTGTCAGCCTTTTATCACAAACTAAATTTGTCACCATATCACCCACACCTAACTTAGACTGTTGTTCAGGGACACATTGCTGGCTGTCTAGTTTGACCTGTGACTGTTTTCCTTAATAAAATGTTATTAATACCATGTTGTCATCTCTAAGTTTTTTTTTCACAAATTCTTGGAAATATGGTAATGTAAACATCATTTTGAACAACCTACCCATCATCTGCCAACAATATTAGTAATATTGTAGTAATGGTATGATGTGTAGGCTATGTGTATCACCTATATCAGCAGAAACTCAAAAACTAACCTTTTCTAGTGGACTTCTCATAGTAAATATCTAGAAAAGTTTAATATTTTAATGTTAAATTTACATGAATCAATATTGATTCCTTAACTTTGATATCAACCCAAATGTACATTAGATTATGGTTGAATCAATGTTGATTCCTAAGATTGATTCAATATAAAATCAACCCAAATGTGCATGTACATTACCATTTAGATGATGGTTGAATCAACATTGATATAGTGTCAACGTTGATTCAACATGTAAATCACTTTGCACTTTTTGTATAATTGCAATGTCAGGTTTCATTGTGTCAATATTTCTGCCTAACCATATTTCGACGTTGATTCACTAATTGTGCTATCTGGGTTGAATTGAAAAAAACACCAGCCTTACAGTTGAACAGTTGGAAGATGCAGGCCAGGTGTTGGAAAGTTTGTAATACAAATACAGGCATTCTTCTTTTCCCCTCCCCCCCATTTAAATGCAAATACTATAATCAAACCCTAACTTTTGAAAGCCTGAGATGCCCACATACAGATTGCTAAAGCACAAACTAAGATAAAGAATAATAATAATTATAATAAATATCTGAATTACAATAACTATGCAAAAAATCTGAAAAACTGATTTTTATTTCATTTCTGCAGTTAGTGGGTGTATATTTATAAAGTAGTTGGTGACCTCCAAGCCACCCTTGTCTTTGGGAGCGCCCCACTTCAGAGTGGAGCCGTCTGCCGTCACCTCCTTGAACTTGCTGGGCTGCATGGGGAGGCCAGGCAATCTGTTAATAAAATGTTCAATCAATCAATTGTCGTTGAAATTACTCTAAGAGAAGAAACGATGAGTAAATTTGATTGAGTCGAGTTGTAAAAAACGAACATAGATTTATTCATTGTGAAAATGATTATGCTGCCCAAATCTTCGATATCACACAACAATGTGAGATGCAAAAACAACCCCTTGAGTTATGCTTTTGTATGCTTGTTGATTTTCTAAATCAATCTAACTTTAACTGATGACAAAGAACTTTTACATAAAATGTAACTAGACTAGGCGGCTGGGTGGCGCAGCGGACAAGGCACTCGTCACCAACGCAAGAGACACTGGTATCGAATCCAGCTGTCTGCGTTGCTTCCGGCTTGGCCGGCCGTCATACTGGCTCGATTGGCAGAGTCAGCGGGAGGGAAGCCGGTGGGTGGGTCTGGGTCGTTGTGGACAGCGACTACTACAGTTCGGTCGGGGCACCTGCACAGCGAGGGAAGGATCTAAGAGAGGTAGTGTGACCTTCCACACGTTACACTCTCTCAGTGAGAGTCCGCGCTCCCAGGTAAAAGAAGTGGTGGGCTCAGGGGCGTCCATTTGGTATGGCAAGGTATGGCACTCGCCATACCTTGGCAAATACATTTTTATTTAATTTTAATTTTTTTTTAAGTTTTTATGTTGATTTAGAATTCGAATGTCAACATTATGAACGAAGCTTTGAACTATTCGGTACAGCCCTAGCATGTTTTGATATTGTCAATTATCTCACTTTTACTAGGTGACTTTTACTGTGACTAACTGAAATATGCCCAAAAAAAAGGAAAATGGACATAGGGACGTTTTTTTATCAAAGGGCAGCAGAGACAAGTGATACAGGGACACAGGTAAGGTCTGGCTTAGTGATTATAATAGTGCAGTTCAGCATTCAGTAACCCATACTTTTTGTGAATGTGTTTTTGATACTACATTCTGTTGAAAACACACCTCAAAACCGTAGGCCTAAGGAAAATTGGCTCAATTGCAAGAAAAGTAATTGACAGTTATGATATTACATTCTGCATAATTCATATTCAAAATATTGTGGTTCCCTGCTTTAGTCTGTTGACACATTTCTATACTAAAAATGCTTGTGTAGTCCTGTGTCATACCTAAATGTCATATAACTGAATTGTATAGAAACAACTCACCAAAAGTGACTATTGCACAACTGATTTGACAAACAAAATCTACCAAGGGGGGGAAACCCACCCTTCAACCCCCCCCCCCGTCCTCGCCATACTTTACCATTTACTGAAACGACGCCACTGGGTGGGCTGGGTACACATGTGTCGGAGGAAGCATGTGATAGTCTCCGCCCTCCCAGACCGACGGTAGGGGGTAGAGTGCGCAACGACCAGGAAGGGGATTGGGAATTGGCATAATGACTAACATTGGAAGGGGAGAAAAACGGAAAAAGAAGGGGGGAAAAGATAATGAAAAAAATCTGAAAATTTAACTAGACTAATTTACTCTGAGAAGTTTTCCCTGGTTAAAAAAAACACTTCCACTATTAAACATAGAGGCTACCTGTTAACGTTAGAGCCATTAACGTTAGATATTATCACAATAATGCCAGTTGATTGAGTTAATTTATTATACTGTGCAACCACCACAG
The DNA here is from genome assembly GCF_963971535.1 of Notolepis coatsorum. Lineage (NCBI taxonomy): Eukaryota > Metazoa > Chordata > Actinopteri > Aulopiformes > Paralepididae > Notolepis > Notolepis coatsorum. The sequence continues at coordinate 55,920,838 of NC_140180.1, read as the reverse complement.
AGCACTAACGTTAGCAAAGTTAATGTTATAACTGAGCTAAGCAGTGTTACTGTAGCTTAAAGATGTGTTTCACCATGTTAGGCTACAGTAGGCAGCTGTATGCTAACGTTAGTCATTGTGAGATGAATTGTCGAAAAAACCTACCGTGCTGTTTTGTTGGGCACAAAATTGGTATTATTAATCCACTTCTGGCGAATATCTTGGTCCTCTGCACGGCCAGGAAACTAGGGTATCAGACAGGCGCAATCTTCATGAAGTAAAGGCTTGTGTATTTCGCATTCAGGGACCTCTCTCTCTCTCTCGTGACAATGTTGACGTCCTATCGCTGTTATCGACCAAAGGACATTTAATAAAATTACAGGATTACAGGATATGTCTATGTATTTAGCCAAAATATGTTGCTAGAACTCCGCCATTTAATTTTTATAAATTAATTATATAAAATACAAAAACAGGAATCAAACCCCAATCACACAGTTCAGAGACATGGATTATACCACTACACCACGGCCTCACACGTAAAATCCAATGAGATTCTGTCATCTTATATTTGACTAATAACTGTTAAAATAGTTGGTAAACAAACGTGATGCTGAAAATATACACTTTGACTGCTGATTTGACACGTTTTAATTATTAATTCTTTAATTCGGCAACATTAATTCATACAGTCTGTAGACATAGTGATATGGTATGATGTAAAATTTTGCTGTCTCATTGTGAGCCTCCTTGATGAATGAAGTTAACAGCCGCCTGTCGGGCCGTTGTTGGCTTTGCGCCTCCTGGCGGGCATATAACAGAACAGCAACCAGGGTTTCCTAATTAATTCCCATGCCGTTAGACCACCGTGCGCTCGTCACGGCTAAATGGTTAGGAAAACGAATGGCTGCAACTGTATGTACATGTGCTTAAATTTCTTTTAAATAAACATTGACAGACTTTTTTTTAAATAGCTAAAAGTGATGTTGTAATTTTGCTACCGATGGTCTCACAGGGTACTTATGAAGGGTGCCGTGACTGAAAAAAAGGTTGAGAAACGCTGGCATATATGGTGTGGCTCTTTGTGGTACCATAGTCATTTTTGTGGCTCTTAGTCTCTGACTGGTTGGCCACCCCTGGACTGGTAGATCGAAAAGACATCTGTAAATGGTCAGTACGTACAATCATGTTGAGTGTCATCTGTTCAGGTGCAATTGATGTGCAACCGAGATGCACCAAATACACAACATCTACAGTATAGTTGTGTATTGAAATTAATCGTTAGTCAGTTGAGTTGACCACATTGGACCATCCAAATAAAGTGTTATCAATCAATTGAACGATGATGATAGTATTAATGGTAATAATAATAGTGATAACAATAGCAATTCAATCATGGAATACTCAAGACCCCTACGCTCTGCATCTTCTGGCCGTCTCAGACCCACTCCTATCCGAGCTCCGGGAGGGTCATCAAGGAGAACCTGCCTTTTCTCAGTCCTTGCCCCACAATGGTGGTACCCACCCCAGTTAGGACAGCCGAAACCCGTCCAATCTTTCGCCGTCGACTAAAGACGCACTTCTTCAACCATTATCTGAAATAATAAACAATCTAACCCTAATACTTGTCCTAGTAAACTAACCTACACTGTAGCACTCAACACTGTTCAACATTGTTACTCAGCTGATAGAGTTGTGCCCTTCCTCATGACTTGTCATACAGAACTTGTAAGTCGCTTTGGATAAAAGCGTCAGCTAAATGACTAAATGTAAATGTAAATGGCATAAAATATAAATGATAATTTATATATATACACACACACACACACACACACACACACACACACACACACACACACACACACACACACACACACACACACACACACACACACACACACACACACACACACACACACACACACACACACACACACACACACACACACACACACACACACACACACACACACACACACACACACATAATGTGACCCGGCCCAGCAGCAGACGCGTCATGTCGGAAAATAAGATCACGAGTAAATGTATGAAATGTTTTATATTTAGTGTTTTTTATTCTAATAATTTTTTTTTTATATTATCACAGTTTGAATGTTTAAGAACATATTTACTGTAACAGCTAACAGTAAAACAAATAAAAAAAACACATATACAGTAAGTGCAGTGTAACTGAGAGGGAGGAGATGGGGGGG
>NC_140180.1:55691146-55913646 GCF_963971535.1 Notolepis coatsorum | reverse complement strand
TTATCGCTGTATTCCATCAAAAATAGTGAGAGAGAAAACAAAGATATAATGTCAACGCAGCTCCTCTTCTCCAATAACAATTTCGGCACTAAACTCTAAAGTGGTGTATACAGGCACTTTTTCGGTGGTGAAGATAGGGAAGGAGCTGATGGTGTGGCCACGACCCCGCTTATGTAGAGGAGCGGATGTGGGTGTGGCCAGGCGGATGGGTGTGTGCATGTGGAGAAAATGATTCAATATTAGACTGGATAAAGGGATAGTTCCAATAGAACAGAGGGTAAGCTATACGATAATATAACAGTCACATCTAGAGACCTCAAAACCTACTCTAGTGAGGCCTTTAACCTAGAACTGGAGAGCCTGGACTGGTCAGAAGAGCTCAGTGGTACACTAGTTGAAGAAACATGGCTTGGTTTCAAAACCAAATTCTCAACAGTACTGAACGACATGGCCCCCCTAAGAACCACCAGGGTAAAAAATCGCGCTGAGCCATGGATGCACTCAGAAATACTGACCGCTATGAAAACCAGAGACAAAAAATGCTCTGAGTTTCGTAAAAATCAGTCAAAGCTTACCAAAAGCTCAAGCAGTGAACTCCAAGCCCACGTGACTGAACTCAAACTGCAAAGAAACAGACTAAAAAATGAAGTAAACTCCATGATCAAAACTGCAAAAAAGAATTTCATCAATGACAAAACTGAGGAAAACAAAAATAAAGCCTGTGAACTTTGGAAATTACTCAATAATCAACTAGGCTGCAGTAAAAAACTTAAAACCAGATTTTCAAACATAAACGCTCATCACAGTGTGGAATAATATATTGATTCCCCAAACTCTCTCATGTAAAGACATCCCCCAATACATTAATCTCACCCACATTATAATAGAGAAAAGTGAGTAACTGTGGAATAATATAATGCCCTCATGTAAATACATTCCCCTCGCCTTTCTCCCCAATCCTGTGTCCCCCCCCCCCCCCATTTGACCTATCAAATGGGACCACCTCCCCCCCTTTTAACTATATAATGCTCCTCCCAACAACATCCCGGGTCTCTTTACCTGGGTCATTTCAGCTGATCACCTGGGGCGAGAGCCTCAGCCATTCTCTCTAAATACTATGTGTATATTTCTATCTGTTTGGTTAATAAACCTTTGTTATTAACTGAACCTCGGTTGACTGAGAACATTCTTCTTCAGGATATCCACGAATATCCCACAACAGACAAGCTGGATGTGGCCAATTACTTAAACATTTTCTTCACAAACATAGCCACAACACTGGTAAATAAACTACACTCCCACTCAGGGCATTTTGTGGTAGAACACATCATAGCCTACTACAATAACCTAGGGCTCCGCAAAGACGATTTCAAACTAGAAATGGTAACAACAGCTGAGGTACTAAAGAAACTGAGCGCCCTCCAGCCTAACAAGGCCACTGGTCATGACAATATCCCCTCCAAATTCCTCAGAGACTCAGCAGCCGCCATCACCCCAGTCATCACACACATAATAAACCTCTCCATAAAACAGGGACACGTCCCCAAGGACTTCAAAATTGCGAGAGTAACACCCCTGCACAAAAAAGGCAGTAAATTAGACCCAGGCAACTACCGCCCTGTTTCTATCCTTACCTCCATCTCGAAAGTCATGGAAATTTTTTTATACGAACAGGTCGAAAAATACCTCGCGGAAAAAAATCTAATCTACGAATTCCAATCTGGCTTCAGAACATCCCACTCCACTGACACATGCCTTCTCTATTTAAACGACCACATCAAACAAGAGGTGGACGCGGGCAAATACTGCGGACCTACAAAAGGCCTTCGACACTGTCAATCACACCATTCTGATTGACAAGCTAAAAGCAATTGGTTTTGATAGTCTATCAGTGAGCTGGATGCAATCCTACCTGGAGGGGAGAGAGCAGATGGTGGAGGTAAACGGTACCCTATCCCCCCCCTCACAGTGAGCTGTGGTGTTCCACAAGGAAGCATACTAGGTCCGCTACTGTTCCTAATTTATGCAAATGCCATGTCGTCAGCTTGTGACTGCAACTTGTTCCTGTTTGCGGACGACTCAGCCCTGCTGGTCTCTGACAAGAACAAGTTACAGGTTGAAAAAACCCTCAGCTCAGAACTAGGCAAAATCTGCATATGGCTCGCTGATAACAAACTATCATTACACATGGGCAAAACAGAGTCCATTCTCTTCGGTTCAAATAACAAACTCAGCAAGACCAACGGCTTCTCAGTTACAGTGGGTGACAATATTGTCACAAGGAAAGAAGATATTACCTACCTGGGTTCCATCCTAGAGGCAAATCTTTCCTGTGACAAAATGGCATCCAATGTAATAAAAAAAGTCAACCAACGAACTCGATTCTTGTACCGGATCTCCTCACTGGTAAACAAGAATACCCTGAAGACTCTGGCAGGAGCACTCATTCAAGGGTACTACGACTATGCTTGCACCTCATGGTACCAAAGCACCTCAAAGGCGCTAAAAACAAAATTACAAACATCTCAAAACAAACTGGTCAGATTACTGCTTGACCTTACTCCTAGAACCCACCTCACCCCTGCCCACTTTGACAATCTAGGATGGCTTAGAGTAGACGACAGAGTACTGCAACTTGCAATGGGCCTGGTCTACAAGATACACTACACGACCAAGGTACCCATGTACATGTCAAAATACTTCCCAAAGGTCAGTGAATACCACAATCACAACACCAGAGGGAGCTCCACAAATCATGTTAAACCCAAAGACTTCAAAATTGCGAGAGTAACCCCCCTGCACAAAAAGGGCAGCAAATTAGACCCAGGCAACAACCGCCCTGTTTCTATTCTTACCTCCATCTCGAAAGTCATGGACAAAATTGTATACGAACAGGTCAAAAAGTACCTTGCGGAAAAAAATCTAATCTTCGAATTCCAATCTGGCTTCAGAAAATCCCACTCCACTGACACATGCCTTCTCTATTTGAACGACCACATCAAACAAGAGGTGGACGCGGGCAAATACTGCAGCATGGACATGCTGGACCTACAAAAGGCCTTCGACACTGTCAATCACTCCATTCTGATTGACAAGCTAAAAGCAATTGGTTTTGATAGTCTATCAGTGAGCTGGATGCAATCCTACCTGGAGGGGAGAGAACAGATGGTGGAGGTAAACAGTACCCTACCCCCCCCCCCCTCCCAGTGATCTGTGGTGTTCCACAAGGAAGCATACTAGGACCGCTACTGTTCCTAATTTATGCAAATGACATGTCGTCAGCTTGTGACATTTACATTTACATTTAGTCATTTAGCTGACGCTTTTATCCAAAACGACTTACAAGTTTTGTACGACAGGTCATCAGGAAGGGTACAACTCTATCAGCTGAGTAACAATATTCATCAAAGTGTTGCGTGTTACAGTGTAGGTTAGTTTATTAGGACAAGTGCATGACAGTAAGGTTAGTTAGGGTTAGATTATTATTATTTTTTTCATTGTTATTATTTCAGATAATGGTTGAAGAAGTGCGTCTTTAGTCGACGGCGAAAGATTGGACGGGATTCGGCTGTCCTAACTGGGGTGGGTAGTTCATTCCACCATTGTGGGGCAAGGACTGAGAATAGGCGGCTTCTCTTTGATGCCCTCCCGGAGCTTGGATAGGAGTAGGTCTGAGGCGGCCAGAAGATGCAGAGCGTAGGGGTCTTGAGGGTGTGTAGTTAGAGACCATTGACCGGAGGTAGGCGGGAGCGGTTCCCTTTGCCGCACGGTATGCTAGGTCGAGGGCCTTGAAGCGGATATGTGCAGCAATTGGGGAGCCAGTGCAGGTCCCTAAGAAGTGGGGTGACATGGGGCGACTTCGGTAGGTTTGAGATCAGGCGGGCCGCTGCGTTTTGAATCAGTTGAAGAGGCTTGGTGGCAGTGGCCGGGAGGCCAGCTAGCAGTGCGTTGCAGTAGTCGAGGCGGGAGATGACTGTTGATTGGACGAGGAGTTGGGTGGCTTCTTTTGTCAGGAAGGGGCGGATCCTTCTGACGTTGCTCAGGAGGAATCTGCAGGTTCTGGTTGTCGCTGCGATGTGAGCAGAGAAGTTCAACGGGTCGTCGAGGACAACACCAAGGTTCTTGGCGGTCGGGGACACGGTCACAGCTGCATTCTCGACTGTGATGGAGAGGTCGGTCAGGGGGGAGGATTTGGCCGGCAGGTGGAGCAATTCTGTTTTGCTTAGGTTCAGTTTGAGGTGGTTGGTCGTCATCCAGGCGGAGATGTCGGACAGACAGGCCGAGATCCGCTCAGAGACGTGGATATCTGAGGGAGGGAAGGAAAGGAAGAGTTGAGTATCATCGGCATAACAATGATATGAGAAGCCATGAGACGTGATAATGTTACCCAGTGATTTAGTGTAGAGGGAGAAGAGAAGGGGTCCTAAGACCGAGCCCTGGGGGACACCCGTCCGCAGGGGGCGGGTGGCCGACAGAGTCCCTCTCCATGACACTTGGTAGGCAAAATCTGGACCTGGCTCGCTGACAACAAACTATCATTACACCTGGGTAAAACAGAGTCCTTTCTCTTCGGTTCAAATAACAAACTCAGCAAGGCTGACGGCTTCTCAGTTACTGTGGGTGACAATATTGTCACAAGGAAAGATGAAATTACATACCTAGGTTCCATCCTAGAGGCAAATCTTTCCTGTGACAAAATGGCATCCAATGTAATAAAAAAAAGTCAACCAACGAATTAGATTCTTGTACCGGATCTCCTCTCTGGTAAACAAGAATACCCTGAAGACTCTGGCAGGAGCACTCATTCAAGAGTACTACGACTATGCTTGCACCTCATGGTACCAAAGCACCTCAAAGGCGCTAAAAACAAAATTACAAACATCACAAAACAAACTGGTCAGACTACTGCTTGACCTTACTCCTAGAACCCACCTCACCCCTGCCCACTTTGACAACCTAGGATGGTATATACTTCCCAAAGGTCAGTGAATACCACAACCACAACACCAGAGGGAGCTCCACAAATCATGTTAAACCGAGATTCGGCTCAAACAAGGGACTAAACACGTTTCGCAATTACAAAGAGACTACAAAGAGTGACACGTTCAGCCGAATGCACAATTGGAGGGGGGCTTCCCACCCTCCAGAACATTTACAACAAGCGGTGCAGGGGGAAGGCTAAGAGAATTATTAAGGACTCGAGCCACCCGAACAACTGCCTCTTTGAACTGCTGCGGTCAGGCAAGCAATACCGGAGTCTTAAGGCGAGCACAGAAAGACTCAGAAGAAGCTTCTATCCCCAGGCCATCAGGCTGCTAAACGAACAATAAACACTATGCAACAACCATCAAATGCACACAGCACACACACCCACACGCACACACTCACTTAAACAAACAACACACTGCAGCACCCACTCTCCACACTTTAGATCACACAAACACACTTTATATTTATTGACAAAGGATTTGCACTACAACTCGTACACCTACTGTAAATTGTACCTAAATTGCACCTCATCCCATTTCTGCCTTGCACTATATAGTATTGTATATTAGTACACTGCATAGTACTGTATATTATATGGTAACTCAGTTACGTCTATTCTGAATCGAACATTGTACATATGTCTATACTGAACACTGTGACCTCATTTTTTTACTTCTAATTTACATGCTATACTATGTTATTTTATTTCATACTTATCTTGTCTTGCACAGTCTCTGGAGCTTAACAGTAAGAAGCATTTTGTATAAAAGTATTCTGTACTTCTGTATGACAACTATTAAAGAAACTTGAAACTTGAACTTGAACTTGATATGCCGTTTCCAGCCAAAGTACAGCTCTGTGACATTGAATAGGATATTAAAATGGAATAAAAGCAAAACCGAGTTTACAACGTATATATACGTGGTTGGCCTTTTAACAGTTTGAGTGCCAGCCATTTAACATTGGAAACCCTGTTGAATGCCAGCACCCACTTCAATGATAGCATTGTGAACGCATATTCTCTGTCTTAGATTATGGCTATGTGTCTAATCTGCCTGTCGCTTATCAATGACTTGTTTGCAGTCAACATTGTCGGAACGGATTTTTTTTCATCGGTTCATTTTCGTTTTATAGCATTTTGAAAAGCCCTCGTTTTCAAGGAAAATATATAGATTCCGTGATAAATGGCATTTACTGGAATATTCTAGCATACACAAAAACGTTGTAATTTTTCTGCCTATTTATGAATTGTTTTCAAATAAACGCTAGATTATCGATATATTGTGGAGCTGGAATGACAGTAGCTTGCTTGCCCTATTTCCCATCTCATAGTAATTCCTACCAGCAAATCTAAGGGCTCCTTCCGCTTTGTATGTCAACAGGTCATCTAGTTTTTGTCTGCAAGTTAGTAGAGCTTTTAAGTCTTCCTCATCTCTGTTCAGTTTATGTTTCCTTTCTAGTATTTTTAACTCATTTTCTAGGTTCTGCTGTTTTTCATTTCGCTGTTTCTTTAGTGCACTTGAAATTGAGATAATTTTACCTCTCATTACAGCCTTTGCCGTGTCCCATAAAATTGATGGTGAGACATCCCCCTTATTGTTGAGATCAAAATAACTCTTCAGTTCTTCACTTATCCTCTCCCGTGTGTGAGAGTCAGACAGCATGGATACATTGAGCCTCCAATATTTAAAGATCTTATTGGTACTGAGGTTAAGTTGAAGAGTTAGAGGTCCATGATCTGAGATGGTCGCTGGTTCAATGATACATGATTCAACCTTGTCAATATCTTGCTTGGAAATACAGAAGTAATCTATCCGAGAGTAGCTACCATGGACCCCAGACCTAAAGGTAAAGTCTTTCTGCCTAGGATGGTGGAAACGCCATGCATCTATAAGTCCAAATTCTTTTATCATTGCATTGAGTGATCTAGATTTTTTTGAAATGGGTCCACAATCTACAGGAAGTTTGTCTACTTTTGGATTTAGTACACAGTTGAAATCACCGGCCATAAGGATAATTCCTTTGGCGTTACCAGCCAAAAGTGAGGCTATACCTTTAAAGAATTTGGGGCAGTCTTCATTTGGTGCATATATATTTAGAAAGGTTATGATTGATCCTCCTATTGACCCCAGGACCATAACATATCTGCCCTGGTCATCTGCAATTTCCTTTTCTTTGGTGAAGTATACTGATTTGTTAAATAGAATAGCCACTCCTCTCTTTTTCCCTGTTTGACAGGACGCACTATACACCTGGCCCACCCATTCTCTCTTCAGTTTCTGTTGTTCGTTTATTGATAAGTGCATTTCTTGAATGAATGCTATAAGGCACTGCATTTTCTTAAGTTGTCCAAAAAGTTTTTTCCTCTTTATTGGGTTGTTAAGACCATTTATATTGTAACTAATACATTTAAGGCTTGTCATAATGTCATTGTATTTCATATGTACGACATAGATCTATCTTCCATAGTATATGAGCTTGAGGCATTTGTCAAAGAGTATACAACATAAAAAACAAAACAAAATGGTCCCCTATTCACTTGTAAGGGAAAACCTAGGGCTTCCAATTTTCCAGTAAGCTGTCTTACATAAATCACAAATGAAATAATCTCCCGATGTTCTAAAGAGGTGTAGCTTTCTCTCTCAGGGAGCATATTGCACTAAGTGCAGAGAAGCTAACCACGAACGTATAATATAGGGTTAACCTTTGCCTGATAACACAGGCTAAGTGTGATCCGTCTATGGCTCAGTCTCTGGCCTCAGAACCACATAAAAACTAAAGTAGATTTGATATATTTAAATTTTCCCAACAGGTAATTAATACTCAGGGTAAAGAATAAGCATATTAGTCAGCAGCATGTCCATTATTTCTTGTGTTTTACACTTATTGTAAACATTTCGTGAGTCTACTATATCTAACTGGTTTACTCATCTTTATCGTCCATGAATGATCTTAGATCTGCGGCAGATAGTGACGTCATGGCTCCTTTCGTTCGCTGCTCTCGCCCGCGTCTTTGTGTTCGCCACCTGTCCCTTGTCAGTTCTCTTTGTAGTTTCTCTCTTTCGTCGATTTGGACATGAATTCCCAGTTCTTTCAGTGTGGGAATTGCATCCACCAAGGAGTCAAACACCTTCGTTCCCGATTCTGTTGTCATCCTGAGTCGTGCCGGGTATGGGCAATTAGCGCGTATCCCTTTTTCCTTCAGCTGTTTGATGACGTGATGCACCTGTCCCCTCTTTGTCCCCTCTTTTGCAGGTCTGGGGAGTAATCGTGATCAAAATAGATCCCTTTCCCTTGAAACGTGACGGGTTGTCCCCATGCAAGCTGTAATACCTGTTCTTTGATATTGAAATCTAGAAAGCGCACAATGATAGAGCGCGGGGGCGCTAGAATCTCTCGGTTTGGCCATCAGTGATCTGTGCGCTCTTTCTATCTTAATCTCAGACTCAAATTCAGGTGTTATTTTCAGGGATGTTGTCAATAGCTGCTTCACAAACTCTTTAGTATACTTGTCCTCGCTACCTTCAGGGACTTGGTAGATCCGGATATTGTTGCGTCTGAGTCTGTTTTGCAAATCTTCACATGTTGCCGTCATTTCTGCATCTCTTCTTACAAGGTATTTGAGCGCCCTCTGGTGTCTCATTCCTCTATCATCCAGTTTAGTGATTTCTGATTCAATGTCCGTAAGTCTACCTTCTGTTTTGTCAATCCATTCAGTTACTTGCGACATAGAAGAAGAGTGGCATTATGTGCTTCTTTATTCTCTCTCCTTAGATCTTTTAATTCTTTTAGAATCGCGGATTCCTCTCTCTCTGTTTCCTCGTCGGTGTCGGAAGAGCTGGTTTGACAAGCCTGTTCAGGCGTGACATCTTTCTCATTTCCAGAGTCGGTTTTGGTCTTTCTTTTAGCATTTCGTTTCTTCGGGCTCATCTTTAGACTTCTTACCGTCTCACTCGTTAAATGTTGCTGACAATATCTGTTTGTTGGGTCATTTATCTCGGGGGTTCTGAGGAGCAAGAGACTCAAGCTGCTACCTCGGACATCACACAACCGGAAGTCAATCTATGAGATGGGAAATAGGGCAAGCAAGGTACTGTCATTCCAGCTCCACAAAATACAGTCAAGTCGGATAGTTCCAAAGATTAAACACCCCAGCACACACATGGAAGTAATGCAAACACAAGAAATTGCTAATGCATTTGCAGATTACTATACCGACCTCTACAAAGCACAGCAATTGTAAAACAAGAAAGAAAAAATCAACAACTTCATAGATAACCTTAAACTTTCTAAACTATCCCCAGATGAGGCGGATGAGCTGACCTCCCCTATTACGGAGAAGGAGATAGGGGAAACTATTCAGATGCTTAAGAACAATAAATTACCAGGTACAGATGGGTTTTCAAATGAATTTTATAAACATTGCACTGAACAGTTAACACCAGTATTAAGTGTAGTTTATAACTATGCCCTATCTGAGAGAGACCCACCAGGAAGCTGGTCAGAAGCTATTGTCTCGGTAATACATAAAGAAGGTAAAGACCCCACAAGATGTAGTTCCTATAGGCCCATAAGTCTCCTTTGCAACGATTTCAAGATATTGACATCTATACTTAAAAAAAGAATACAGAAACATATAATAAAACTGATCCACCCAGACCAGACTGGCTTTATCACTGGTCGACAGGGTGCTAACAACATCAGAAGAACTTTAAATCTCCAAACAGTGGCTGGATCTCGAAAATAACCATCAATGCTTCTCGGCTTAGATGCCGAGAAGGCATTTGATAGAGTTGATTGGCTGTACCTTGAACTAACATTGAAAGGTATGGGATTCAATAACACATTTATAGATTGGATAAAATGTTTATATAAAAATCCTAAATCTAGAGTAAGGGTGAATGGTCACTGCTCTCACTTCTTTGAGATACAGAGAGGGACACGCCAAGGAGACGTTTTGTCTCCGTTACTATTCGCGATTGGCATAGAGCCACTAGCGGAGATGATTAGATCAAACCCTCAGATACAGGGAATAGATGACCAAAAAGGCATTACACACAAGATCTCGTTATTTGCTGATGACATTTTACTTTATATCAAAAACCCTTTAGAATCAATTCCAAACATAATGATGGATTTAAGAAATTACGGCGAACTGTCGGGTTATAAGATAAATGAGACCAAATCAGAAGCCATGATGATAGTGGGAACATGGCCAACACATCTGAATAGTATAGCACCCTTCCATTGGGCTAGAGACGGATTCAGGTATTTAGGAATCATTCTGACTCCCAGCAGCAATCAGTTATATCAAGCAAACTACGAAAAGTTGATTGTACAAATCAAATCAGACATGGCCAGATGGGACATTTTACCTCTCTCCCTAGTGGGAAGAATAGAATCAATTCGAATGAATGTGCTACTTAGACTTATTTTCCTCTTCCAGTCTCTACCTATACCAATACCTGCCACTGCCTTTAAAAGGTTAGATAAACTCCTATCCAAATGTATCTGGCAGAGGAAAAGACCTAGAGTAAGGCTCAAAACACTATGTTTGCCAAAGAACAAGGGTGGTATTGGTCTGCCAAACCTAAGAAACTACTACTGGGTAGCTCAACTACGCATACTTGTGCTGCGCATTGGATACAAAAGGACCTAGACTCCGGATGGGTACAGATTGAGCAAAACTCAATTCCAAAGACTCCTCTCAGATCCATAATATTCCTGGGGAAAGCATACTGGAAAAAAATTAAGATTGGTAACAAATGGATTACAAAAGGTGTGGGAAAGTGTAAGGAAAAAGGGGGGAGGTCCACGATCAATATCTAGGGCCATGCCAATAGCAGACAATACAGAATTCCGGCCAGCTATGGAGGATGGGGGTTTTAAAAAATGGGCTGATTTGGGCCTGGTTACTATCAATCAATTAATGGAAGGAGACTGTTTTAAATCGTTTGCACAGCTACAGCAATGTTTTGATCTACCTTCGAAAGACATGTTTAGATACTTTCAAATAAGACACTATGTAATGACTCACAGTGAGTGGGAAGCAATTAAGAGACCGCCAACAAATGTGGAGCGGTACTTTATTAACACAATAGAAAAAAACTTGATGGAAAGAAAGCAGATATCCAATATTTACAACATGTTACAACTAGACGATCCAGGAGACACCACCTATATTAAAGAAAAATGGGAGTTGGAAGCTAATGTGATCATAGAAAATGAAGAATGGGAGGACAGCCATTCAAGCAATCATAAAATCACAAATAGCCCAATGTGGAAGGAGTTTGACTGGAAGGTCAAGGTCAGGTACTTTAGGACTCCTCAAGTTCTCTCCGGATTTTCTGGTGGGTCCTCACCACTATGTTGGAGAGGATGTGGAATGATCGGAGATCATACACATATTTTCTGGGACTGTCCAAGGGTGCAGACATTTTGGGTGAATATCAAAAATGAGATTAAAACCATTCTAGATCTTGACTTACCTCTGAATCCATCGTACTATATCTTGGGATGTATACCGAAAGGCACATACTATGGAGATACGTTATACATCTTGAGAGTGATACTGTTAATAGCAAGGAAAATGATAACTATGGCATGGTTACAAAATCAACCACCGACAATCAAACAATGGACCAAGAGACTGAGACAGATGTATACAATGGAAGAAATTACTGCACAATTGCAACTGAAAAAAGATATGTTTATGCAGAGATGGTCACTTGTAACCTTGTACCTGGAGATACACTAGCATGAGTCTGACCCTCCTGACTCCCTCTCTTTTTTTTGTTTCTTTTTTGTTTGATGTTAAATAATTTTTTTTCCTTTTGCTAAATGAATTTTTCTATTTATTTTTTCGTTTCTTATCCTACTGTATGTCCTTAAATTTTATTTTTAAATCCCCCCCCTGTGTTGTTTATGAGGCGTACTCGGATTATACAGCTTATTTTGATGATGCTGAATACTTTGAAAACAAATTGAATAAGATGGAAGAGCCTGAGTAACAAATGTCATTGACTATGTGAATCAAGTATATTATACTGTATGATTAATGCAATGTGATGTTCATTATGACACAAAATAAAAGAAGGTAAAAAAAAAAGATTATCGATATATGTGTACTTATGCACGCTATAGAGGCGGGCTGAAAAATATACTCTCTCATTTCCTCATCAGCGATCACAGCCACACACACACACACACACACACACACACACACACACACACACACACACACACACACACACGCATAGGGCAAAAGCTTATATCTCCGTGAAAACAGGTCTGATTATCCTAAGACTGGTAAAATAAATTCCTTACCTGAGATCAGATGTTATCCAAAAAGATTATTCCAATTCCTGATCGCCATTCCAAATATCGATCACGCTTATTGATTACAGTGTTGATATACTGTGTTGGGAAAGTTCACTTTCTACATGAACTAGTTCAGTTCACAGTTCACAAATTTTAAAATGAACTAATTCAGTTCATAGTTCATAATTCAAAATTTTTAACTAAAGTTCATGGTTTCAAAAATGAACTAATTTATAGTTCATAGTTCTTTTTTCAATACGTTGCTGCAAGCTATTATTTGTCAAATTTATTGCCACACCCCATAATAGAACCACAGAATACTCGCATTTCCATAAAGCTTTGCTGCCGCCCATTCAGTCCACACTAGTAGTAGCTGCAGCTTTCATCTCTACAGTATATTTTCAAAAACATGAGGAAAAACGTGCTGCTTGAATGGTCTTTATTAAGTATAATAATCTAAATATACTTAAAGTACCAAAAGTGAAAGTTGTCATTGTGCAAACATATAAACATGTGTCGACAATCCCGACATAACTCTGTACTAACACAACACGAGGTAGGAACCAGGCTGAGGTATGCAACTAAGGTTGTACCTTAAAGTTTAATATTCAAAGTGCAAAACATTTACTGACTTTAACTAAAACTCTTTTAAATGCTCATACACCGACATCGTAGAGTCTGACTCTGAGCGAGTGCAGAGCCAAGTGCGAGTGCAGCTGCTATTCTACCAGACTCCCCGAAGCCCCGCCCAGAGCAGTTGCCAGAATGGGTTGTTTTCCGCATTATTTTAAAGCCTGTTTACGGTGTGTTTTAACTGGGTTTTCAGCTGAAAGGCATATGAAATCTGGCACACTTTTGAACGCCGTTATAATATAGTGCTGAGAATGAACGCACTTTTGAACACCGTTATACAGCGCTGACAATGACCGCGTTCTCAATTACGTTCATCTAGTGGAAAAAACACCCGTTCAGTTCACGTTCGCCCAAAATACGAACGCGTTCACGAACGATCGTTCATTGAACGCGTTCAGGTACATCACTGACTGTAAATACATAATCCACGCGGTTCTGATGCCCGGCGATCACTTGGTCTCTTCAGATGCCTCGACGGAAAAGTAAGATGAGGAAACTGACCACTCCCCCTGCATCAGTGTAAAGTAATGGGGTGCAGTACCACAGGGAGAGACGATAGGGGGCGGTATCTTCTCAATTGAGCTCAGAGAGACTCTGCAGCACTAACCCGAGGCTCGATTGATGAAATATGAATTCAAATCGCCAATAAAAAAAAAACAGCAAACAGACGCTATATAGCGTCGGGGGCACTCAAAGGTAACGATAAAAAGCGTCCGTGGCATCCAATGTGTTAAGGATGGCGCCCAATCATGTATGTTAGTTCATTAGTTAGTGTTAAACATGAACTAAATGCAACAAAAAAATTTACTTTCCAAAAACAAGAACAAAAACCTCAGCAATGCTAGAAGAGAACAAGCCACCAAAAAACTAACACAGGGAGAAACACATACTTACGCGAGGAGAATAGGAACGAATAGGATATGAACAAATACGACAGGAAACAGAATAAACAGAATAATGAACCGACAGGGCAGACCAGACATATATACACAGACTAATTGACACATGAGGGTTGATTAGAAACGAGACACACCTGGGAGGGAATACTGACAAGACTAGATTAACACTAATACAAGACAAGACTGAACACTAGAAACATAACATCAACACAAGGAATTTAACACCACGGGAACATAACACTAACAGGGGAACATGCAGGGCAAGAGACACACTGGGAGACACAGTAACAGGGGAAGGACACAGAGGAACATGGAAACATTAAAAAACCACCAGTGCACCAGGAGGGTATGCACTGGTGAGGGTAGTCCAAGGGGAGGTGAAGGGAATTGTCCAGCAGGTGGAGGAAGAGGACCATGAATGAGTGTGGGGATAAGTCCAGGAATGCGAGGGGGGACAAGGGCAGGACCAGGCGGAACGTAAGACTCTAGAGCTTCTGTGAGTTTTGTTCCAGAGCTTTCGGTAATATTTTCTACTTGTACTTGCATGTTTCTAAAAGTCCGGGGTTGATAGAAAATAGCCCAGATACAGTGGTTTGAGCGTGCACGGACGCTCTTTGCCGATGCATAATTAACGTATTTATTTAGCTAATGGAATGTTTTCAGATAGCCACATTGATGTATTTAGTTTATTCATTACTGGGTCATATTCTATAATACATTTCATTTTATCGGCCCAGAATGGACAATTGCTAACCACAACAAGCTAGCGCAAGACCCAGGATGAGACCAGACCCCCTCCCATGTTTGGTGCGTGCAGAGGGCATGGAGGCAGAGGGCATGGAGAAAGACAAGGCTCTAGGAAGAGAACGGGGTAAATTTGGTTAGTGTGGGGGCGGAAGGGGGAGAAGGGGGCCAAAGGAGTTCAGGGTCCGAATGGCGGAAGGGAAGAAGCTGTCCTTGAAGGGGGTGGTTTTTGAAAAGATGGACTTAAAGCGCCTACCTGAGGGCAGGGGCTGAAACAGGGGGTGTGCTGGGTGTGAGGGATCCTTAGCAATTGGCGCGGGTGGTTGTGCGGGAGGTGAAGATGGAGTCCAGGGAGGGAAGGTCACATCCTATGATTTTGGAAACCTTTATTAATGATGCGCTGACGTTTTTGAATGGAGACCGTACCAGACTGTGATTGAAGAGGTGAGTATGATTTGTATGATGGCGGTATATAATTGGACCAGCAGGTGTCATTTGACCCTGTACTTCCTCAGTTGCCTGAGGAAGTACAGGCACTGTTGGGCCTTTTTGTGATGTAGGTGATGATGGTGTCCCATTTTAAGTTATTGTTGATGTGGGTGCCAAGGAATTTGAGTGAGTCCGTCAGAGTTATGGATTGGTAAGAGATTGATAGTGGGAGTTTGTGTGTTTTGTTGGCAGATCTGAAGTCGATGGCTATTTCTGTAGTTTTGGAGGTGTTGAGCAGGAGGTTGTTGATGGAGCACCATCTCGCTGCTCTGTCCACCTCTCGCCGGTATGAGGTCTTGTCGTTGTTTGTGATCAGGCCGAGGATTGTGGTGTCCTCTGCATATTTAAAGATTTTTACTGAGCTGTCCAGGGAGATGAGTTGGTTGGTGTAGATGGAGAAGAGACAGGGGGAAAGGACGCAGCCCTGTGGGGCACCAGTGCTGAGTGTCAGGGAGTGGGATGTGAGGTTGGATCCAGTAGGGATCCAGGATCCAGTAGTTTATGGCCGGTTGATGTTTGAAAAACCTCCTTTTATAATCCATCACAAACCCATGAAGGTCAAGTTCAGGAAGGGTCAGATTTGGAACAGTAGGAGTAGAAGGGTTAGGGCATGCTGTGTTGACTAATGCTTCAGCATATTGCTAGTATTTCCCCCCTTGGATGACATTTACATTTTGCAAATACTACAACTTGCACTGTTTTCATCTACTTTTGTGAAATGCAGCCACGCTTTTGAATGTTTCTTTCTGCCCGCCATGGCTCCGGTCCCAAAAAAAATTAAACATACAGCATGAGTTCTCTACAGCGTTACATCATTGTTTTACAATGCGCAACTGTCGAAAAAACATGGCAGCGATAAGGGGAATCGATAGTCACAGAGGCATGCGATTCCAAGGAATCGGACAATAGGTTTTCGATTCCCATCACTAATTGTTGCTCAGCTGAAAGAGTTGTACCCTTCCTGCTGATTTGTCGTACAGAACTTGTAAGTCGCTTTGGATAAAAGCGTCAGCTAAATGACAAAATCTAAATGTAAATGTTAAATAACATTTAAAAAAGTGTGTCCATCTTCAAATTCCTGGATGTCCGAATCTCCGAGGGCCCTCAACACCTCGACACCAGTATCTCTTCTTCCTGAGGAGATTGAAGAATGCCGACCTGTTTCCTCAGATTCCGATGTCTGAAAACAGACACAAACGGTGTGTGAGGAAGGCATGCAGTGAAGGACACCTCTCACCTCAATCACAGACTGTCTCCTTCCCTCTGGGAGGCGCTATATAAATCTCCATTCCAAGTCAAGCAGGCTCAGGAACAGCTTTTTCCCCTCAGCTGTCACCTCAATGAACTGTGTTACCATGCACTCTGGTTAGGTGCCAAATATTTTTTGTACACTTGTGCTGTACAATGACAATACATTTTAATCTAATCTAATGATCCACATAAAATGTGGTAGCAATTGGACCTACGTTTAGGAGAAAATAATGCAAAATGTATAAAGCGTATTATTTTACAGCATAGGAGTTATTTCCCTTTCAATGTTAAAAATGTTAACCTTCAATTATAGCACCCCCCATTAGGCCGATTGGGGTCCCCAGCCTGCTGTCAGCCTATGTGGTAAATTTAATCTACCACAGCCTTTTAGTTGGCAAGCTCTGCTGAGCATACACACACACACACACACACACACACACACACACACACACACACACACACACACACACACACACACACACACACACACACACACACACACACACACACACACACACACACACACACACACACACACACACACACACACACACACACACACGCAAACGATTGCAATATCTCTCCCTGGAGATAATTAATCCCTAATGACAAGAGCAACAGCACCCCACCTTGTCAGACAATTTCCTCCGTAAAAAAACAACATTTTCTTTTTATATTTCTGCTCTCTGCTGATGTGTCTCAGTGACAAGGAACCCAACGCTGACCTTCAATTAGGCCATGGAGTGACAATACCGTGGGGGGAGTAAGAAAGTGTAGGGAAAAGAGAAAAGGGGAAAATCAATAGCTCATTTTCAGCTTTTTTGTATAGGGATTCTGATGTTTGCAGAGATAAAGGTCGACAAGCCTGAGAGATCTGTCACACCGTCTTAACTTGAATGACCCTGACATTGCTATTGTGTCCATAGCAATTTAAAAATGAGGAATCAGATTGTTTTCTGAAATAGCCTTTTATGTGGCTCGTGAAAACGTGAATGTGTATGTATTTGGTGGATTGTATTGATGGATGTCAGAACACTCATTCTTGAGCACATATGCAAAAAAAGTAGAGGAAACAACTAGGCGCTATTTAGCTGGCTTGTCATCCTAATTGTTGAGTAAACCAAAACCCCACAAAAGTTCATGTTCCATGTATGTGCAAACACACAAAATGCTAAATGCAGTAATAAAAACACATACTGATTAACATAGTTAATGTTTTTTAAATGCAAGAGAGAAGTGTGTGGTCTTCACATCTGTTATTCTATTCACATCTGTTATTGTTAAGTCTCACCTGCTATACTGGTTTCAGAAATGGAATAGAACAGCTGGGAAGGTGTGGTTTCTGTCTTTGCCATGAAAAAGAGGAAACAGTAAAAATGAACCTACAATTCATGCACACGCCAGTCAAACCGATTTATGGAATAACGGGAAATGTGTCCGGTACATAATACAGCTGGAGGGGTGTGTCTAAACAGGTAAAACATTAGGCTACTTCAAGACTACCTGGAGCGCGACGATCAAAACCATCAAAAAACAGCTTGAATGGGAGGGGACACCAGATGCTTTATGATACTATTAGGAATTATGATTAATGAGAGAATATTAATGAAGTACTTTCATGGACTAAAACGAAACGTAATATATTTAGTGTTTGACATGACATGGCAGTTATATCGAATCCAATGCTGCGATGAGGATGAAAACAGATGGAAAGCGGTAAGGGATTCCATATAATTTTTATGGTGTGTTGTATGTAGCCTACTTCTTCTTTTTGGAACGTGTTTTCCTATCTCCCAGCAAACACAAAGGACCTTTCATCTGTGTGGAGGAGCCCAATGGGCAATTTCATTAAAGGCCAAATATGTGATTGAAATGTAAATAAATGGGTGGCCCCGCCCACACAAAAAAATCATTCGAGTGGATGTTCATTCTCTAGTTGATTGACTGAGCTTTTGATAGAAGGACTTAACACAAAATTGGACTTCTTAATTATGTATTTTGTGACTGGCAGTGGCAACAGTGGCTCAGGAGGTAGAGTGGTCGTCTGTTAATCGGAAGGTTCCCGGTTCGATTCCTGCTCCTCCGGGCAGCGTGTCTAAGTGTCTTGAGCAAGATACTTAACCCCTAACTGCTCCCGATGAGCAGGTTGGTACCTTGCATGGTCGCATCCGTCCTCGATGTGTGAATGTGTGAGTGAATGGGTGAATGAGAGGAACAAATTGTAAAGCGCTTTGGATACAAATTATATATAAATGCACCATTTACCATTAGTTTGTTTTACTTTGGTAAACACTTGAGTAAAATAGATCTATTATCTTCCGATATACAAAGGGTTAAGAAGTTCCACATTTTCCATCTATAGACCAAACTCTTCAAGAATGCACGGTTTGGAGTATTTTACATGATGCACATCACTACGCCAACGCTGTCTCATCAGAAAATGTAAATAAAGTATTAATCGACCACAGGGAACAATTTACATAATGTACGTTATGTTACAGTATAGCCATAAGTAATATATTTACGCATTGTATCGGCAAAAGTCAAATGCTGCAACCAGGAGATCAACCGACAATCATTGCAGTCACGAGATCTCATCACTATCTAACTATGATTATAATTTTAATTAAGGTTAGTTTTAACATTCACTTAATGGTTATGGTTAATTTAAGACATAACGTTAGGGTTAAGGTTAGGGTTCAATCCCCAGCATGGGGAACTTAATTTTAAGCGAGATCGTGCTGCACACACACACCTATCTTATCTTGTCTTATCTTAGAACCATACCCAAAAATACCCATGCATCGCAATGTATCTGCTGAATCCACCCTCCCCTCTGTGCTGCTGGCTGCTCGCCATTTTTTTTTGACCCCAATGGGTCAGTGGCTTGGGAGGTAGAGCAGTCGTCTGGTAATCTGAAGGTTCCCCGTTTGATTCCCGCTCCTCCCGGGCAGTGTGTCGAAGTGTCGTTGAGCAAGACACTTAACCCCTAACTGCTCCCCATGAGCAGGTTGGCACCTTGCATGGTTGCCTCCGCCGTCGGTGTGTGAATGTGTGAGTGAATGGGTAGAAATGTAAGGAACAAATTGTAAAGCGTTTTGGATAAAAGCGCTATATAAATGCACCATTTACCATTTACCCCATCTCATGCACTGTCGTCTTTAATACTCTCTTCCATCTAAGGCTGAAACCCTGACGGTAAGTTCATTAGCTGCGTCCAGCAGCTCTATAGTTCGCTCTGTTGGTCACTCTGATTGGTCCACAAGTGTCCCCACTCTCTAGCGGCCACAGTTTTTGCCCTAGGAGGCTGACATTTGGCATGGAGGTCAAGTGTGTGTGTGTGTTCACGCCTATTGACAAATGGTGGCTTGGAAGTGAGAGTGACCTATTGCAAAAAAGAGGCATCACTGGACTCAGCAAAGAGCTATTTTTTTTATTGGTGTGGACTCCATACTTTAGCCATGGCCATTGGTCTGCCCCCTATACTTTAGCCATGCCCCCTTTCATAACTCATGAACCACTTGAGTTATGAAGCATCGACGGGGCACCGGTTGAGAGAGTGAACAGTTTTAAGTACCTCAGAGTCCACATATCCGAGGACTTGACATGGACCACACACATTGACAGTGTTATCAAGAAGGCACGGCAACGCCTCTACTTCCTTAGGTGCCTAAGGAAGTTCCAAGTGAGTCAGAAGATCCTTAAGAACTTCTACTCATGCACAATAGAGAGCATCCTGACTGGCAATATCACCTCCTGGTTTGGGAATAGTACCGCACAAGACCGTAGCAGACTACAGAGAGTGGCCCGTTCAGCTGAACGCACAATTGTAGGGGGGCTTCCCACTCTTCCCACTCAAGCGCTGCATGGGTAAGACTAAGGTCTTTGTCTATTGGACAGTGGAAATGTGTGTGTGGCTGCGAGCCCGTATGTGTGCGCGCGCGCGCGCGTGTGTGTGTGTCTGTGTGTGGACTGTCTGCGGAGGCGAGTTTTGACATGGCATTGATCCATTGTTCTATTGAAGCACATTACCACCATCCTCTCGCTAAACAACTTGTAGACCACGGTGTTTTTATGAGTGCCCACAAGTAGCTGTTTTATTAATAATATAATAAGCCGCGTTTTTTCTTCCTTCTTCCCAAGATGCAAATTTTCTCAAGCATAGTAACAATAACAAACACAATATTTCTGACACTGGGTGGACATTCCCTGAGGTCCATAGATGTCCCTAGATACCAAGAGCATGCAAATTGACCTTGAAGAAGTGGAGCAATCTTCCACTTACTTGGGTATGTACTTTTAGGCGAATTTTCTGAAAATATGGCTATGGCCATGTAATAGAGGTTGAAATACATTAGCATAAGTAGAGCTGCAACAGCCAAAAGTTGGCAGCTCGGGGAGGATGCACTTTGAGTGCAGGTGGCTCCTAAACAGGTGCACTCAGCCACGGAGAGAGGATGGGGAAGGGAACACAACCGTTCCGTAGAGCCCTCTGGAACGGTGAAAAAGGGTTCCATTAGCACAAGCCAGCCTCCAGCCCAGTGGAGAGGCCTCCGGTAGGAAGCCAAATGCCTGCATTAAAAGGGGGAACATAATAGATAGATAGATAGATAGATAGATAGATAGATAGATAGATAGATAGATAGATAGATAGATAGATAGATAGATAGATAGATAGATAGATAGATAGATAGATAGATAGATAGATAGATAGATAGATAGATAGATAGATAGATAGATAGATAGATAGATAGATAGATAGATAGATAGATAGATAGATAGATAGATAGATAGATAGATAGATAGATAGATAGATAGATAGATAGATAGATAGATAGATAGATAGATAGATAGATAGATAGATAGATAGATAGATAGATAGATAGATAGATAGATAGATAGATAGATAGATAGATAGATCGATAGATATATAGATAGATAGATAGATAGATCGATAGATCGATATATAGATATATAGATAGATAGATAGATAGATAGATAGATAGATAGATAGATAGATAGATAGATAGATAGATAGATAGATAGATAGATAGATAGATAGATAGATAGATAGATAGATAGATAGATAGATAGATAGATAGATGGATAGATGGATAGATGGATAGATGGATAGATAGATAGATAGATAGATAGATAGATAGATAGATAGATAGATAGATAGATAGATAGATAGATAGATAGATAGATAGATAGATAGATAGATAGATAGATAGATAGATAGATAGATAGATAGATAGATAGATAGATAGATAGATAGATAGATAGATAGATAGATAGATAGATAGATAGATAGATAGATAGATAGATAGATAGATAGATAGATAGATAGATAGATAGATGCAGTGTGCTTGTTTTGCAGTGAGTGCTGCGAGCAGTGGTAATAATAATCACTTCCTATATTTGGTTCGCGTTTGGTCCGATGAAGCGAACCGAGACCGACGTTTTCAGGCGGACCAGAGTTCGCCTGTTTGGTCCGCGAACCGAGTTCGACACGCATTCACACAAACCCGAAAAACCGGTCTATCGAATTCTGGTCCGAAAGTCCGGACCAAACAGCCCCTGTGTGAAAGCGACCTAAGAGAATAATCAAAGACTCCAGCCACCCAAGCAACTGCCTCTTTGAACTGCTGCGGTCAGGCAAGCGATACCGGAGTATCATGGCAAGCACAGAGAGACTCAGAAGAAGCTTCTATCCCCAGGCCATCAGGATGCTAAATGCTAAATGACAATAAACACTATGTAACAAACCATCAAATACACTCACAGCACACACATCCACATGCACACACTCACTTTAAACAAACAACTCACTGCAGCACCCACTTTAGACACCTAACACACTTTATATTTATTGGTAAATAATTTACACTACAACTCATACCTCACCACACCTTACTGTAAATTGTACCTAAATTGTACCTCATCCCATTTCTGCATTGTACTGTATATTGTATTGTAACTCAGTTACTTTTCTACTCTGCATTGTATATATGTACATTGAACACTTTTGTCTACGTACTTGACTTCTATTTTATACTTATTATACTAGTTTTATACTTATCTATTTTTATCTAGCACAATCTCTGGAGCAAAACAGAAAGAAGCATTTTATATAAAAGTACTCTGTATTTTTGTATGACAACTAATAAAGAAACTTGAACTTGTCATAGGCACTTGTGGGGGACAATAATGGACAAAGTAGAGAGTAGATTTTCATTGGTGTAGGTAGCCCCACCTCTATACTTTAGTCACACCCCCTTCCAATTGTCATAGAGAGGCATCATTGGACTCAGTAGACAGTTATGCTGTAAAAAATGAAAAAAAGTATATTAAGCTCAATGCTATCTTGAGAGCACAGCTTATAAAAGAAGATAAGATATTCATTTACTGATCCCCTTGGGGAAATATCACAAAGTATGTTTTTTCTACATCTATTAATCACCTTATCTGCCACTATGTCACTTACGCACGCACATTCCTAATTATTTCTTTGATAGATCTGTCTGTGATCACGAAAGGACCCTTCCCCCATACTTCCTAGCTGATGCCTACATTTCTGGAGATCACATAGATTCCTCAATCACCTTTTCCCCAGTCTATCCTAAATGTTCTTCCCTTTGTAATTGGAGTATCTGGCTCGCCCACACCTCTATTATGTTCCCCCTTTTAATGCAGGCATTTGGCTTCGTACCGGAGGCCTCTCCACTGGGCTGGAGGCTGGCTTGTGCTAATGGAACCCTTTTTCACCTTTCCAGAGGGCCACTCTACGGAACGGTTGTGTTCCCTTCCCCATCCTCTCTCCGTGGCTGAGTGCACCTGTTCAGGAGCCACCTGCACTCAAAGTGCATCCTCCGGGAGCTGCCAACTTTTGGCTGTTGCAGCTCTACTTATGCTAATGTATTTCAACCTCTATTACATGGCCATAGCCATATTTTCAGAAAATTCGCCTAAAAGTACATACCCAAGTAAGTGGAAGATTGCTCCACTTCTTCAAGGTCAATTTGCATGCTCTTGGTATCTAGGGACATCTATGGACCTCAGGGAATGTCCACCCAGTGTCAGAAATATTGTGTTTGTTATTGTTACTATGCTTGAGAAAATGTTAATGAACCAAAGGAGAATAATAAATTATTATTATTATTAATTTATTTTCCATCTTTGACGGTGAATAACACCATGCTAACATTGACCAGACATGAATAATTGCCACTGAGCTCATTCAGCACCTTCTTGAGATCAAATGTACTAAAAATCTCTGCAGATGAATAAAGGGCAGATGATTTAAAAAAAAATTTGTAGATAAAGTACTGAATTTTGCCATCCGGAAACATGCTATTTATATGAATATAAATATGAATATAGAATATCAGGCAGATAAATTACCTTATTATGGCCAAGTCATAGATCTATGGAATGGGCCAAATCTCTTCTTTCCAATGGCAGAGTTAAATCTGGATTTAGTACCACCAAGCACCCTGTTACCGGTCAGCAAAGACTGAATGAAATATATTGTAAGTACAGTTTATTTTGTATAATGTCCATAGCTCCGCAATTTTTCACCAGATTGCGACGTGTTTTTTTTATATATACGTTCACAGAAATGTAATGAAACAATATACGTTGTAATTTATAGCAATAACGTTCAGGTTTGTTTGACCCGTGAGATATAATCACAAAAATCACGTCAATATTTGGAAGAGAAAATTTTTTGGACTTCCGTTGTCGGCGGCTTGTGTGAGCTGGGTAGTGTAGTTTTACGAAATTTAGACATCCATCGAAAGCCCTGGGTCTCCTCTTTCTTATGACTACAACAATTTCATGAGTGCTTCTTCTTCTTCTAAACGGACGTCTAAATCGTCCGTTTTCCGGTGTAATGCGCAGAGATTATTATAAGCTTTATTATAAGCAAATGGACCTTGTAGAAGTGGAGCAATCTTCCATTTACTTGGGCATGTACTTTTAGGAATTTTTTTTGAAAATATGGCTAGGGCTTAACCCTTTGGTTGCCCTACGCTGCTACGTTTCTGTTTCGGTATTTCTTATATTCGCTATTGCCATTCATAATTCATCGGGGCAGCCTGTGCATGCTGTACTGAATGGGTCTCATTCTCCAACATTTTTCAACAAGTTCTTTTGGAAGACTTATCTTGGAACCACTGAGACAGAATCAATGACAAGTTCACTCTGAGTCCCGAACGTGCTGGTAATATGTCTTAAGTGGCTGAAACGGTTGCACAAATGATATGATCTGATATCTGCTTGGCGAATGTGATTCTGTCTTAAACTCAAAAGCGCGTTCCCGTTCAGGTAATTTGCATACAAAACAACGCCTCCAGAGCTCCTTATAAGGCAAAGTAATGACGCAGCTGTGTGGAAATGGATGCGGAAGCGCTTTGCGAGTCTTGCGACCAGGGCCGTAGCCAGGGTTTAGAAATTAGGGAGGTCCATTTATTTTTTTTGGCCCAGACCGGCCCACTATAATCGGTCGGACACCACCCAGCCAGGGTTTAGAAATTAGGGAGGTCCATTTTTTTGTATACAAACTTTATTATCTAGAGATCAACTTAAGGTCAGTCACTCACAAAGTCATTTACAGGACGTGGGGGCACTTACTGGTGAGTGGCCTAAAGAGTGCACCAAAGCCCTGTGGTCTCTTATGCATTTATAATTTGGTGAATGGGCAAAATGCATACCAAAATGAGTTATACAACCCAACCTATTCATTCAAAATGCATTATCTTTAATAAAAAGTCACCTGTTGTTGGTAAAAAATAATTTTACTGAAGTATTAACATATTTCTCCACTTGATTTGATTTGATTTGAAATCTTTATTTCGAACATGCAATGAATACAAACAAACAATAACAAAAGCAAAACACAACTCAATCTAAAATCAATGGTATGCTTGTGTGTTTGGGTAGTTTGACCCGCCGGCCACTAGGGGGCAGCGTCTCATTAGTAGTGCTGATCAGCTTAGGTGACGGTCACTCGCGATGCTTACCAGATAACGTTATCATTCATATTATTATCGACATCACCATGGCAGAGATGGCACACACAAACTACCTCAGGTTCCTCTTCCAACTCACTGTCCCTCCTCGGCCCTGTTGCCTCTGCCTGGCTGGTAGTGGCTATCTGAGGCTGTTGAACTTGTTGCACTATTATTGTGGATGATGATGTTGAAGCAGCAAACATGTCTGTAATTTTATTACATTTTTCAGCATCCACCTCTAGATTTCTGAATTTTTTCGCCTGCAATTTCTCTGCACCCCCTTTGCGCTTCTTCTGTTTCTCCATATTTCTCTCTTTTCCGCATCTGTTCACGAGAAACAGCTGAGAGAGGGGGGGGGGGCTTATTAAGAGATGTGATTGGGCCGCTTGGGAGGCGGGCCAGCATAATAGCCACTGGGACAGGCTAGTGGGCCGGTCGTTGACAACAGAGATGTGATTATTGGGCCGGCCCAGTGTCAGTCAGTACCAAATGGGCCGCTGGGACAGGCTAGTGGGCTGGTCGTTGACCAAACAGCCCACGCGCAGGCTTGTCAGTCACTGCTGTTCTGCTCGCGCATGCTTTGAAAGCAAAGCCACCTGCATGTCCCCTGCCTGGGCAGAAGCGACCAAATAGTGCTGTAGCAATGCAGGGGGGAGTACCTTTGCCAAACATCAGACATTACCGGACATTTTAAACTCCTGAGTGTATATTTATATTGTGATATTTCTATAAAAATTAAAAATTTTTAAAAATTTAAAAAATATTATTTTCTTTTAATATTTTAATATTTTTTTTTGTTACAAATAGTTACCGAGGTCCGGACCTCGGTGACCTCATAGCTGGCTACGGCCATGCTTGCGACCCATCGAAATGAGATTAGATTAATGTATTGTCATCATAATACAGCTCGTGGTACACCTGCCTCAGCGCGCACGCACACACACACACACACACACACACACACACACACACACACACACACACACACACACACACACACACACACACACACACACACACACACACACACACACACACACACACACACACACACACACACACACACACACACACACACACACACACGCGCGCGCGCGCGCGCGCGCAGTAGACTGTAGCCTACGCCGTACTGAATGAGCGCAGTATAGGCTTATTATTCCATTAATGCCTACGGTGTAATGAATGAACTCAGTATAGGCTTATTATTCCATTAATGCCTACGGTGTAATGAATGAACGCAGTATAGGCTTATTATTCCATTAATGCCTACGGTGTAATGAATGAACGCAGTATAGGCTTATTATTCCATTAATGACTTGTTGCATTAGGATTTAGTAGATACTATGCTCTGCGCTACGTACAGTATAGGTACAGTACAGGGCAGAGGCAGAGCATATATAGTATCTACTAAATCCTAATGAAACAAGTAACTAGAATATATTAAGCCTATACTGTTCATTAGACACGTAGGCCATACTGGCGCACACAACACTTGCTATTTCCATGCGATTAGCTTTAGACTGTCATTTCAGTGTTGGTGTATAGGCTATATAGTGTATTTCAATATAAGTTTAATTGATTAATGATATATTCAAAGGAATGCAGGTTTATAGCTATATCAACCCCCTCCAAGTAAATAACCAAGTATGGTTTTGTCAATATTCCAATGTACAGTTTTGCTTGTACAGTGTCCCCCACCCACCCCTCCTACCCAACCTCCTCCAACAGTTTCTACATCAAATGTATATACTCTCTTTTCTGGACTCTTTTTGTAGCACAAACAGTACTGTATTTGCAAATCTGGTATGTCATAAATGTATAGATGTAGCAGTACTGTCTATCTGTATGTCGTGTGTGTCATATATGTTATGATGAATTGAAAATGGGGGAGCCTGATGTAAACAAGACGAAAGTCTTTCTCTGGTCTGCATCCCCTTAACAATTGTATGTAATTGATATCTGGAATGGCGATCAGATAATTGGATTATTCTTTTTGCATTACATCAGAGACAAGGTAAGGACTCTATATTACCGATCTTGCGTTGATCTGATATTTTTTTCCCACGATCGAAAAGTGTCTGTGTTTTATGTGTGTGGGCCGTGTACTGTTGGTCACATCACGGCACGAATGGGCGCGCCACTGCAAGCCCCCTTTCATCCGTGCATGATGAAAGATAATACCGATAATCTAGCGTTGATTTCTGACTAATTGTTGATCCAAGCGAGGAATGGCAACGTGATAAGTGAATTCCAATAAAACGCTGTTTTCGTGTCTTTTCATGGGATTACTCAGAATCACTGAAACTATACTACAAGATACAAGATACAAGAGTTTTATTTGTTTCACGATGTGCATAATACAATAGTAATAATATATAATAAGAATCCAACCAATAGAGCGACATTGTGCAATAAACAAGTAAACAAAGTAGGGCATATCGGTATCTGTACATGAGTTATTTACAGAGCATGGTAGGACATGCTAGGTCCTGTGGTAGTGCAGTACACTGTTAGCTACGGATGAGGCACTGGGTCTTTATGAACACTGCTATACAATGCTATATTATACAATCTCACGTTATACTATACTATTCTTAAAGTGACCTTTCCTTCTGTAAAGTGTCCATAATTGTGTGTGTGCTCATGTTAAAGTGGCTGCTAGTGTGTGAGCGTGTACAGTGTGTGTGTTGTGTGTGTGCTCATGTGTGCTTGTGCGTGGAGAGTTCAGTGTTCAAGGCTCTGATGGCCTGGGGGAAGAAGCTGAGCCGAAGTATCTCTGTCCTCGTTACTGGTGTTCGCAGGCGTTTGCCTGACCGCAGCAGCATGAACAGGCTGTTGTTGGGGTGGTGAGGGTCTTTCATTATCCTGCAGGCTCTGGATTTGCACCTCTTGTTGTATAGGACCTGCAGGGTTGCTAGTGCAATACCCGTGGTACGCTCGGCTGAGCACACCACTCTCTGTAGGGCCTTCTTGTCCAGTGCCGTGCTGTTGCCATACCAGGCAGTGATGTTTCCAGTCAAGATGCTCTCTACAGCTCCGGAGTAGAAGGACTGGAGTATCTTCACAGATACTCTGAACTTCCTTAACTGTCTCAGGTGGTAGAGGCGCTGCTTCGCCTTTTTTACGACTGAGTCTATGTGTGTTGTCCATGTCAGGTCCTCTGAGATGTGGACCCCCAGGTACTTGAAGATGCTCACCCTGTCCACAGTAGCCCCGTTTATCCTCAGTGTGAGCTGAACTTGGCCACACAGTCGTGTGTGTATAGTGAGTACAGCAGGGGGCTCAGAACACAGCCCTGGGGGGACCCGATGCTCAGGGTGATGGTGTTGGAGGTCTGACCCCCCACCCTGACCGCCTGGGGCCTTTTGCTCAGAAAGTCCAGTATCCAGGCGCTCAGAGCGGAGCTCAGACCCAGCTCGATCAGCTTGTGCACCAGTCTGGTGGGGACTATGGTGTTGAACGCTGAGCTGTAGTCAATGAACAACAGTCTCACATAGCCCCCCTTCTGGCGGTCCAGGTGAGAGAGGGTGCTGTGCAGTACTTGGGAGACCGCATCATCAGTGGACCTGTTCGGCCTGTATGCAAATTGCATAGGGTCCATATCACTGGGGAGGGAGGCACAAATGTGATCCTTGACCAGCCTCTCGAAACATTTCATGGCCACAGAGGTGATTGCCACCGGTCTGTAGTCATTGAGACCTGTTGGGGAGGGTTTATTTGGTACAGGGATGATGGTAGACATCTTGAAGCAGGCAGGGACCACTGACTCCGCCAGGGATCGATTAAATATGGCTGAGAAGTAAGTAAAGTTTATTTATATAGCACCTTTCACAGACCAGGGTCACAAAGTGCTTCACATAGTAAAAACATCAATAAAATGCAAAAGATAGCAGCATGGTAAAAGAAAATAATAAAAAACGTGAAAGATCAGGAAAATCCAAAACAGATAAAAAGACATAAAATATAAATATATAGAGCATAATTCCGCAAACGCCTGTTTAAACAGCACAGTCTTTAGCTGCTTTTTAAAAGTGTTTACAGAGACCACATATCTAAGGTCCAAGGGCAGAGCATTCCACAACCTAGGGGCCACGATTTCGAATGCTCTGTCCCCTTTTTTCTTCAATCTAGACAGGGGGACAGCCAGCAAGCCCTGATCAGGCGACCTGAGCGATCTGTTCGTGGTGTATGGACGCAGTAGGTTGCAGATGTAGCCAGGTGCCTGACCAAGGAGTGCTCTATAGGTGATGACCAGAACCTTAAAGTGAATTCTGAATTTGATGGGGAGCCAGTGAAGGGAAACTAAGATGGGAGTGATGTGGCAATATTTTCTGGACCTAGTCAGCAGCTTAGCGGCTGCGTTTTGGACCATTTGTAGCCGGCCCAAAGTGGATGCATCGAGGCAAGTGAAAAGGGAGTTACAATAGTCAAGGCGGGAAGAAACAAAAGCATGAATAATCATTTCCAGCTCTACCTGGGACACAACAGATGGCAATATTTCGTAGATGGAAAAAACAGGTACGTGTCAGAGATCTAATGTGGTGATCAAAGCACATCTGCTGGTCAAAGATCACACCAAGGTTTCTGAGCTTGGGCCTCAGATTTGTTGACAGGGTCCCCATGCATGTGGCAACTTCTGAGGTGACTTTTTCTGAGCCTATAATAAGAACCTCCGTTTTTTCTGCGTTTAACTGACGGAAGTTGTTTGCCATCCAATCCTTGACAGCAGTCAGGCAGTCAAAGAGGGCAGATAATTTGTCAGTTTGTTCAGACTTGAAAGAGACATATAATTGGATATCGTCAGCGTAGAAATGATAAGAGACCTCTTTGAATTGACTAATGATTACTCCCAGGGGGAGCATGTAAAGTGCAAACAGAGTAGGAGCCAGCACAGAACCCTGGGGCACGCCACAGGACAATGGAGCAGTTTCGGATGTGAAAGTGCCAGTAGACACAGAAAAACTCCTATCTTGCAGATAGGAGGAGAACCAGTCCAGCGCACTCCCAGTGATGCCAGCCCACTGCCTCAGCCTTTCGATCAAAATGCAGTGGTCGACTGTATCAAAAGCTGCAGTTAAGTCCAATAGCACCAGCACAGAACATTTCCCCTAGTCAGATGATCTCATGATGTCATTTGAGACTCTGAGGAGGGCTGTTTCGGTAGAATGCTTCTGATGGAAACCAGATTGAACACAGGGGCTAGCTGGTTAGCACAGGACTTAAGTATGCGTCCTGTTATTCCATTTGGGCCAGCAGCTTTTCTGGTCTTCACCTGCATAAATGCTCTTCTCACACTGTGTACCGACAATGAGAGAGCGGCCCTGCCCCCCCGCGGTTGCCCCCCCCCCCCCCCCCCCCTCCACAACAGCCGGCGCGCCAGTGACGTCACTAGCCGTTGAGCTAGCGGCGCCACTGTCTGCACCAAACCGAGCGTAGAAAGAGTTGAGCTTGTCCGCGAGAGAGGCGTCGTCGCTCCCCATTGAGGGGGCGCTGACTTTGTTGTCAGTTATCGTCCTCAGTCCCCGCCATAAGCCTCTTGTGTCATTCTGTGCCATTTGTGTCTCCATTTTGTCAGCATACGTCCGTTTTGCAAGTTTAACAGCCTCATATTCACCACGGTATAAAACAGAAATGTACCGATGAAAAAAGTTTTTTTGCATGTTGACTGGAGGAAACTCACTGACAATCGAAAACGTTATTAGATCCATAGCTATAATATTTAATATCGTTTTTAGCACTGCAAACACGCCATTCTCTCCATTGAATAGTACGCTGGCATTGAAGGCCCACAGTGCCCCCTGCTGCCTGGCAATCAAAGTGTTAAGAGGTTATTGTTCCCAAAAAAAAGTTTGACATTTGACAATATGAAACTATTAAAATAATACTGTTTGAGATCCGTCAACCAAATGTTTCATTCACAACAAATTTCACTAGGCCTACAAAAAAAGGATCCAGAACCAAATCAAAGCTAGGAGGAATAGGGTGGACAATATCTGTTTTTGAGAAATCTAAATGGTGGTCATATAATTTAATGTCTCACAACACTAGGATATCACAAAATAACAGCACATTTCAAAATATCATCATGATCGGCCGTTGAGAAGTAGGTAACCATTTTAGTTTTGTGAGAACATGAGGCCAGACATTTTCATTTATAACGTCTTTGCTATTAGAAAGACAAACATAGATTTTGAGTTTGGTGCAAAATAGGACATGTGTTCAGGAGTAATGCATTATTTCCTGTTAGAATTTTCCCGAAATTCAATTCGACTGGCGACCATATGGTTTGGCCTATGAATTATGTAAATGACAGATTTAAAGATGTTGCTTCTGGGGCGCCCTCGTGGCGCATACCATAGTGCCTTGCACACCTACGCGGCCGTCCCGGGTTCGCTTGCCGCTCCCGGGGGATAATTTGTTGCATGTCTTCCTCACTCTTCTCCCGTTCACCCTCTCCTATGTCAGTCATGTCTGGCCAGAAAAGCGCTAAAATAAATATAAAAAAAAATATATATATGTTGGTTCCCAGATGCCAGTACACAGATGCCACACAGTAAGATTTGTGAGAAACAGGTGACCAACAGATACAGTACGACTAACGGATCAGGATATATATGCTAATTTGATATAGTATCCCAACTTTTCTGTGGATATAATGATAGTATAGATGACACACAGTATTATTAAAGTGTATTGCTAACCATCTTGCTACAATCTAAAGTAGTTCCACTTTAACCTGCTATGTTAGCCCAATTTAGCCTGCATAATTACAGACTGGCTTCAGACTGCATTATTTGTTCATTGTTGGACTACCACAGGGGTCTACAACAGGTTTCTTTTATGACAGCTATTTATATAAAAACATTTCCATGAGTGAGTCACTCATTATTTATGACCTGTTTCTTCTCGGAGAGTTGTGGTTTCCGAGATTTGACAAAGAAAGAAACTTGAACCATTTACCAGTTCTACAGCACAATCTCCATAGATCCACAAATTATGTAATTATCCACAAGTGACATGAAATAATTATGTGACATCTTCTTTATCCATTCGTTATGTTTCCAGGAAAAGAACAACTGTATTGTATGCAGAATGTTTTAGAAGCGCTTTTCCTAACGCCAACCATACAAAGTAATGGATGCTAAACTCACATACGGTATGCACTGGGTAAAGCAGGGAACCGCCAATGATGGTAATGACTTTATCACCCCTTATTGGCTGTGTTTTAAGTGGCACCTCCCCTCACCATCGCAAACACTGGTTAATAAATGACCGACCGGCTTCCATCTAACAAGCTGCTTCCGAGTTATTGGAAAGATACCGCTCTGGTCAGCATGGACAAGATGAGGACTGCTCAATCTTTCTGCACTTAAATGGGAACCCGCCTTAATTAAGAATTAAATTATGTTATTTCCATGGCCCAGGCAAGTTCAGTCAATATTTGTGAACATGAAGCCAGAAACCAGAGAAGTCTCAAACATGTGATGTCATCATGTATAAAGTCTGAAGCTGCTCCATAGGCAATGCGTGGGAGACTGATTGTGTGGACCCACAGCATTTTTTTGTTTGTATTAAGGCTGTCAATCGATTAAAATATTTAATCTGATTAATCGCATGATTGTCCATAATTAACTTGCTATTAACACTTTGGCTGCCATGGGTTAAATTCATTATCAACCGTAGGTTGCCGGCTCTATTTGTCTATAGAGAAAGTCCCCTTCTTTGCAGGGCTATAACTTTTTAAATTCTATTGCTACATTGCCATTATTAGGGCCCATTCAAAGTCCTATATGTATTGTTCATTGTGTAGCAACGTTAAACTTTTTCATTCACATATTCATAGTAAAGTATGGTCTAATGTATAAGTATGTTTTCATCTCTTTCTGCAGCTTTCTCCAGAACGTGATCTATAGCCCCAAATACATTATATTGATGATGCAATAGTTTTATGGCAATCAGCGCGATATAAAAAATTCCAACTAGACGTACTTCTAGAAGTTACTACACGTCATCTGATGTTGACCGGATGGACTAGGGGGCGTTTATAATTCCGTGGGCAGCGTTATACCAATCATCTAATGTGGGTCAAATGTTGATAATAGCAGTTAGTATCGAAGACGGTAACTTTACACGCTAAAACTCACCCCAGTCTCCGCGCGCCGTTGGGCGATCATCGTAGAGTAGAAATGTTATCATTATGGGATGGCGATTTACCCGGTCCATCTCCAGCTTGTATAATGGTATATACGTCCAAATCATGTTGTTTATCGAGTTATTGGCAATCGATCGCTATGTAGTGTGTCGAGATCGAGTCCCGGAACCTATATCGAGTGCCCAGAAGTAATACGGCCGACCAGCACAATCTCTATAGCACTTCCTGTTAAGCGATTGCGCCGATCGGCCACCAGATGGCGCTCCTGAACCGCCAGAGAGCTCAGTGGGTCCTCCTGGTGGATCTCAGGCCAGCGGAGGGGAAATATGAATCCGATCCCAGATTTTTGAAATATTGATATTAAAGACGCTGTAAGGCGTCTTCGGCAACTTGAGCATGGCCGGGAATGACGTGTTTAGGCGTTTTCCGGCAGCCAAAGTGTTAATTGCAAATTAATCGAATATTTTTTATCTGTTCTAAATCTACCTTAAACTGATCTTTTTCAAGTTTTAATACTCTTATCAACATGAGAGTCAACAAATGCTTGCTTTATGCAGCCATTTAACACAAAAGGATGACCCTCATACATTGCAAATTTGCATCAAATTCAAAACAGAGTGATGCACAAAATAACTTAAAAGAAAATAATGATAATTAAAACAATGAATAAAGTGTGCATGAAATAATAGGTGAAAGAAAACGTTAGGAACTTGTTACATTCACCCACAAGGGTTGAGGACTCCCCCCCCCACCACCCCCACCTCTCTCTCTTTCTCTCACACTCTCCCAGCTCTCTTTCTCTCTTGCCCCTTCCTCATCTCTCTCACCCCCTCTCTCACCCTCTCTCTCTCTCTCTCTCTCTCTCTCTCTCTCTCTCTCTCTCTCTCTCTCTCTCTCTCTCTCTCTCTCTCTCTCTCTCTCTCTCTCTCTCTCACTCTCTCACACACCCTACACACACACACACACACACACACACACACACACACACACACACACACACACACACACACACACACACACACACACACACACACACACACACACACACACACACACACACACACACACACACACACACACACACACACACACACACACACACACACACACACACACACACACAAACACACACACACACTTTGAGTCAGAAACAAACATAGTATCAATGAGAGTATCAATAATACACCTGAGTAAAACATGAATACTGACGTTAAAAGAATTGTCTGTTAACGCGTTAACTTTGACTTAGTTGTATACCTTAATGAGAATCTTTCTGTAGTAGTATTCTCCAATCAATATTAATGTAACATTCCCCTGGGTGCTCTCAGTCTCACCTTTAACACATTTCCCAATTAATTATCTGCGGAGCAGCTTCAGACTTTATTCACATTTGAGTTTTAGCACTCTAGTTTTTGGATTAGGGAGAGAGTTGTTTGATTTCACTTGTATCTTTGGACTTTGACCATAAGAATAACATGTATGAATTCTGAAATTGGTAGTAGTTCCTCTTTAACCTTCATGGTTTAGGCAATCGCAGTGAGTGGGAAAAGTTGGTTATGGACTACTAGGCACCCTGCACTTAATCAGATGAAGAGGATGACAGTTCAGATCAGGAGCGAAAATATCGACCACGGTGCAAAGGAGTGAGATGACACAGCACACTTGTTGTTGTAAAATAGGTATTTGGGTCTCAATGCAATCAATAGAATTTTTTTTCTTATTTTATTTTTTAAATGCCACAAAATGCTTTTTAACGTATTCCTCCTTCCTGCTATTTTCTTTTGAGTGCCTGGCATTCTACTTCTTGTTCCAGTCTACAGAACACTTGGATAATGCAGCATGACCCATTTAGATAAGTTGTATGCCTGTTCTGGTACTCCGTGTGTTATGAGGACACAAACCCTGAAATTACCGAATCTTCATATAAAGGAGAATCTTCACCAATAATAATCATATCATGTCATTGTCAGATGAATTGT
The DNA here is from genome assembly GCF_963971535.1 of Notolepis coatsorum. Taxonomy (NCBI): domain Eukaryota; kingdom Metazoa; phylum Chordata; class Actinopteri; order Aulopiformes; family Paralepididae; genus Notolepis; species Notolepis coatsorum. The sequence goes on along the minus strand of NC_140180.1, from coordinate 55,878,176 downwards.
GATACCATGGTATAATTACAATAAACAAATTAGACTATTGTCTAATTCTCATGACAAGACCACATTTCCCCTAAATCCCATTGCTTGCTGTTGCAAATGAGATGTTTTCCATTTGTTCCCACTACCTTTCCACATGGGATTTGTTTTGAAGAAGCTTGGAGAGGGTGAACAGGCCCTTCTAACCATGCATCTGGACTTGTTATTTATTTGTGTTTGTTTGTAAAGGCTTCCTTTAGCAGGATCCACCCCCGTAGCACACAATATCAACACAAAATAGAGGTTACCAACAGACCTCACAGTCTCGTCAATGATCTCATCATGTTTCTGTGTGTTAATCCTGCCAAGGTATGGACATTGAATATACAATGATATATTGATGTTGAAATCTTACTAGTAGTGCCTGTAACGGTTCCTTTAAGATTAGATGTGCTGAAGATCTTTGACATTGTGAATCACCTAAATGTCAAATTGAATTCCAGCCTGACGGACTGATTCTCAATCTGACGGACCCATCCTCTGCTCCCCCGGCACTCTCTGTTGTGTGTTCCCACAGTCATTTGTAGGCTGGGGGGGAGGTGTGAGTGTGTACACAGGAGATCTCCCACATCCCAACCCACTTCCATCATCTCCTCCATTCGAAGGGGACAATAGTGTCAAGTTCACAGGCTCTAGCAATTACGATGTGTTCGCAACAGGAGCGATGTGTTGAGATAGGTCAGCAACCTCCAATTTAACTCATGCTGAGGCTCGTTTAGATTAAAAAGACCGGACAGTGTAGTAAGAGAATGTCCCGGGAGCCCAGTCTCAGGAGTATGGAAGAGATTAAAAAGATTGCTGAAAAGTACTTGCTTATGTATGTGATATAGGCCTATAGCTTACTTCAGGCACCCCTTGGCAAAATAATTCCTCAATTAGCTGGGCCGTTCGCTGAAAACACACAGAAACACAATGACAATATCACTGTCAGGTATCCTTAAAGATCACATTTACATAGTCAGTGGGTAGCGTACGTATTGCCACACCTCACATTGCTATCGGATAGTAACTGTATCTATAGGTCATGAACTCACACAACCCGCAAAACGCCCTTCAAGCAACATTTCTTTGTTTTATTGGACTGGATTAGTCTACAAATACTATACAAAATACTACATGTACCTTACAATTCACTCAGTCAGTAATGAATTATGTGCTACTTTCTAGGCTACTGTCACATGTCTTATGCATGCAAGGTATTTGTTTAGTATCACACCATTATTTGTGAAAAAAAGCCAATCGATCAAAGTCAACAACAAACATGGCTGAGAACATGGTGTTTGAAATGGGATGCAGTCAGTTGGCTGGTAACATGTCCTGGGGTTTGTACCTGTGGCGTATCTGCATTAAAGGGGAATGCCACCTATTTTAAGAATTCACATGTTCTTTCTGTGCCCCAGGATAGTTCAGTATTTTTCAACACAAGCCACTCTCTCCTGAAACTACAAGTCAGAGAGACAACCCTTCAATTGGTGATGCAACCATGATGTAATATCCAGGGCTGCTCCAATGAAGGACTTTAAGAGGCCATGAATATTAAGAGGCCATAAAATAATATTGGAAGTGATTGAGCTCTTACACCCAAATGCAGTTTATATTCTAGCATTGCTAGAATGCCTGAAATAGAAGTAAAACCTCATTTGGGGGTGTAAAAGTTCACATAATTGCATTATATCACAAGGACACTCAATATAGAATTAACAACCTTTTTTCAAATTCAACTCTTGAAGCCCAACAAACAATCAGACACAGATATATAGTTTTTGACCATTTCAACATTCTTCAAACTAATTGAACCAAACCAAATGGCAGGATAGCCACCTCGCTGTGGCTAGTATAGCCTGAATTTGAAATGTAACAGTATAAACAGTCAAACCACCTGTTGTGTTTGATTAGGGAGGACATTGATGACATAAGGATTGGAACCTGGTAGCAGATGCTTCCATATACCCAGTCTGCTGCGCCCCTAATGAATCACGAAGCCTTTGAATACTAAGTGGCACAAGAAGTCCCAGGCCGCGCTTGTTTTAGTCTGAATGGTATTCCCTGTGCACCTGCACTATGACAGCGAGCTGCCTCTCTTCCAGTCACTCGCATAGGAAACCTGTCTTATGCCTACTGAGGATTTTGTGCTCTAGCGGAGAGATAAAAACGCGCTGGGTGGCGGGGAATACATAACATGTAGAAACACAACCTCGGAAACACATACGCATACGAGGTGTTTGTGCCCAAAAGGGACATGTAAAATTCTGAGGAGAAATCTTTGTATTCCTGTCTGTCTATCACAGTGCCAACCTATCAATGAAAGTGACAGGCAGGGGGGGGGGGGGGGTGGATGCTGGAGATCCTTATCTGAATGAGGAGCATCCTTTTGTGTCCTGTACAATTGACTTGCACACATCAGCTGTTGTCTGGTGTGATCAATTACCTCAGAGGAAAGTGACAAGGCTATTGCACCTTTACAGTGGTGTGTTTCCATGTGCCATCCAGATTCCCAGGGGAAGTGATGGGAGGCCTCTGTCTCTGTCAGCAGATCTCTCTCTCTCTCTCTCTCTCTCTCTCTCTCTCTCTCTCTCTCTCTCTCTCTCTCTCTCTCTCTCTCTCTCTCTCTCTTCTCTCTCTCTCACCTCTCTCTCTCTCTCTTTCTCTCTCTCTCTCTCTCTCTCTCTCCTCTCTCTTCTCTCTCTCTCTCTCTCTCTCTCTCTCTCTCTCTCTCTCTCTCTCTCTCTCTCTCTCTCGCTCTCTCTCTTCTTGCTCTCTCTCTCTCTCTCTCTACTCTCTCTCTCTCTCTCTCTCTCTCTCTCTCTCTCTCTCTCTCTCTCTCTCTCTCTCTCTCCTCTCTCTCTCTCTCCTCTCTCTCTCTCTCTCTCTCTCTCTCTCTCTCTCTCTCTCTCTCTCTCTCTGGAAGACTCTGGCCTCTCAGCTGTGACACGTTGCTCGAATGGCGACAGAATGTGACTGTGGTGTGGAAGAGAGGTGTCAGTTATTGAATGACCCACCCGCCCCCCAGACGCTCGTATATCAGTGGAAAAGAACGAGATGTCAGAACAAAAGTGATAATAGACTGGAATACATTAACTGTTGTGAAGTATCCACTGGACTGGAACCAATTCGGCTCGTCTCTTTTTAAGGCCCGGATAGGCTGCGGTGGGGCGCAAGCACGCAGCCGCGCACCTGCTTGTAGCGCATTGGATTATGAAAGTATGTGTGTGTGTGTATGTTGGGGTAGGGGTACAGGATTGTAGATGACAAATGAAATCTACACAAAGCTTTGTATGCTGAAAAGCATTATTCCAATTCTTATTTGTGTGTCAAATTATATTTTCATAAATTACATGATGTAGGATCAGATAACTTCAACAATGCAATTTTGTATACTCTTGCTTTCAATCATAAATAAAGAAAAAAAATAAAGAATATGATCAAAAGCCATGCATTCTCAATCTGTCACCAGTTCTTATAGCCATTTAGACATTATATTCATAGGGAATTAAAAGTTCCGAAATGAACATGCAACCATTTTCATTTTGCTCCATTAAGTACCATCATCTCCAAATAAGTATAATTATCACTCAATGGAAATAAAATTGCAAGATCACCACTAACATTTCACCACTAATTGATTATCCCGGTACCTTTAAATACACACAAGAAAAGCTATTTATTATTACAATTATGCTTTACACCCAGTCCTTAAAATATCCCACCAGTTAATTTTCTGATACATCTGCATGCCATAAAATACTAAGTCCTCAGACACTTACAGAAACATAATGCCTCTCATTTGTCAGACATTTCAAAGGATTTCAAAGTAGGCTCACATGTACACCCCCCCCCCTCTCTCTCTCTCTCTTCTCTCAAGCTTTTCTATAGTAAATCTTAGCAGCATCGGCCATGAAAGCTGCTGGGATCTGCTATTCTGTTCTCGTTGGGACTGCTGCCTCTTCCCTCTTGATCCAAACAGTCAGCTTTGGGGAGCTTGTGGCACACAGGCGTACGTGTTGCCAAGGAGCTGTCACAGAGAGAAGACCAGGCAAAGGATTTCTGCAGCACACTGGTGGGTTTGATATACAAAACACCGCTTTCCCCAGGTATTTAAATGTACATAGCGGTGGGGGGTGATCCAATTGCAGCCACAGGAAATGCTGGAAGTTTATGTGGCAGACCTATAGTGACAAAATGACAGCTTGAGGAATAAATGGGTGTAGATGAGGTGCGAGATACTTGCAGCCTGACAAAACTGACACCAGTGTTTGTTCAGGGGAAAACGCTGCAAGTCAAAATCTGACAAAACTAGAACAGGGGCCATTGATGACGAGAATGCAGTCGATATGTATTTCTCAAAACTGAAGACACTCTAGGCATGGTGATGTGTAAACAACTGTGTGACCGCCGACAGAAAGAATATAAATATGTGAATATTATACTGTCACACTACAGCATCTACAATGTGGTGCTGCGATATGAGTCTGCATGGCATTAATTATTTAATTCATTACCATTCCGAATGCTGAACCTGTGTCACTCTGACCTAGATTCACTAATTGTCATTCGTGTTGCCCTTCTCGGCACGGCACAGTGATTGCGATGGACCAGACCAGCGCAGCGGTTATAACTCAAAGCACAGACAGGGATTTGGTTCAACAATACAAACATTTAAACTGTGGGGACGGACAACTCCAAAAATAATCCAGCTGTCCATCTGGTGTCACAGGGAATTCGGGCCAGTCAGGTCAATCAACTCTTCAAGCTGACCTTACTCTGCAATCATCTAGCTACAGGGGGATTAATCACTCAAACCACCAGAAAATGTACAGTTTGTTCACATCCCATGGCTTCCATCACATCACAGAAATAGTTTCAAAATAACTTGTTTTTTTCTCTCTCTAACTTTTTCCTTTTCTTTCTTTTTATAAAAGCCCCTCTGTGGAACCCTGTGAAGATGGATCAGCCCCTGTGGATTACAGTGCCAAGTGGTCCCTTTATCCCTTTAAATTTTTTGACAGAGGCATACAGTAGCTGTACTCTTCTATTTGGGCATTGTTGCTTGATTATATGTTTTGTACAATCATGAATAATGACAACCTCAGAGAAACCACACATACGAATCTCAGTTGATTCTCAGGACCAGCAGGCTCCAGAACAGCTTCTTCCCCTCAGCTGTCATCTCACTGAACTCTGCACCACGGTGTGACGTACCTGTGTACGTGGGTTGGTCATTACCATTATTACTGTATTTATGACACCTTCTGAACATCAGGTTAGTATATTTAATGTGTTGTTTTGTATATGATGTGTGTGTGTGTGAACATGAGAGCTAATGCTGTCTCTTCTCTCCCTGTCAGGTGCTGCCCATCCCTACTGAAGAGTGCTGATTGCCTAATGAGTGACAGCTGATGGCAATCAATCTCGAGAGGGATGGGTAGCCAAATACCTGACAGCACACACACGTCTCGGCGCCTCATTCTCAGTCAATTGCTCAGTCTTTGAGTAGAGTGAGGTTGCCATTGTGCTTTACATGTTTGTGGGAGATATATATATTGTTGGCCACCTTGGATTCATCCTGCACATGGGTAGAGTGGTGTTTCTATGTTTAAGAAGGTGAGCTTGTACGTTTAAGTATATGTATGTAGATCTTGTTGGCTTCCTAGATTCATCCTAAGCCGTGAGCTGTACGGTTAGAGCGGTGGTTCATCCCACACTCCATGTGATAGGAGGTGGATTGGTGTTCATCCTAAACTGGAGCGGCATGGTTAGAGTGGTGGTTCTTTGTGTTTGTCCAGACTTGTTTACTATTATACTTCCCTTGTTTGTTCTCCCCTTATATCTCCCTGTTTGTTAATTGTTGTGGGTTGAAATCCCCACCGACGACATCCCCTTTTCCCTTTGGGAAAAGGCCGTGGGTTGAAACCCCCACATTCCAATAAAACCTAATTTACCATTTGAAAACGTCTTGTGTTTGTTATTTCCTACCTGCCCGGGACCATTTTGAAAACATTTACTGAGAGAGGCTGTTTCTGTTCATGTACAGCCTGCTCCAGATACTCTTTGGTGCGGTCGTTTGACCGTCGTACATGACATGGGGGCTCGTTAGTTTGCACAATTGTATAGTTCCTTGTTGTTATGTGACATGTGGACTTGTCGATTGGAGTGTGTCAGGTAGGTTGCGTTGTTTCATTTGGTAAGTTATATTATTATTATCCATTTTTCCGTGCTGCACACTTGACTGTTGTAAACCATTGTTGTAAGTTATGCTCTTAACCATTCTATTTTTTTCCACATAGGTAAAGGGTGGATCACCTGCTTGTTAGGGGGAGGGGGGCACGCGTCGTCTATTCCGGTGGATTGCGCAATGAAATCGGTAAGCGACTGAAGATAGGTGTAGTCTTCATTCCGCTAGGGAAGTAGTTTAGACGGGGTAGTTAGTGTTACCCAGTGTGATCCTAATTAGGTGGTTAGAACCGACATTTATTGTTTTCATGAATGTTAGATGTGGATATTGAATCGAATTGGTCAGGTTGTCATACTGCATAATGTGGCTGTTGAGTGTTGCACAGGGACATTATTGAGTACCATAGGTGAGTGGTTATTTTATGGGGCTTATTGAAGTCTGATTCGGTGTAGTAATGGGGTAGTATTGTGTGTTGCTACGGGAGTATATTTTCTTTCATAACTATATTCTGCAGAGTACAGAGTACAGAGTACAGAGTGCATCCTGGCTGATGTCTTGCCGCTAAATGAAGACTCTTACTGTCAGTCTAGTGCGATGGTAAGAGGTATAGAAATTAGGTGTATGCGCATGCCATTACATAAGGTGCATGTACAGTCAGATCTTATCACAGGTTGTTTTCCGGTCGCCGTTCGCCCATGTTTCTCTGTGGAGGGCGTTGAGTTTATCATGGGGAACGATATGGCTGGGGGAGAGTGTGATCCCTGTGTTGGAGGTTGAAAACGCTCCATTAACTGACTTGTGTTGTGATGTATTGATTAATAATCACCCCAATGTTTTTTCTGCTTGTGTTGTCACCAAGGCACGGGAGAGGAAGCAAACTCAGGCTTTGACGTTGAGTGACTCTATCTGTGGCGAGGCTCTGGCTGGGGACAGGTGGCCATCTAGTGGCACGATGGGGGAGAGTGTGAGTGGTGTTCAGAGGACGCGGGTGGAGTCAAAGTTCCCTGACGTGCCCTTGCCACTGGCACATCAGGCGTTGATTGATGCCCAGCGGAATGATTCTTCGCTAACAAGCTGTTTCGCGGCAGAAGCCAGTACTGCTGACAGTAAGAAACACACCTTTTTGGTAGGAAAGGGAGTGTTGATGCGCACCTGGGTAGCTGGCCAGGTGTGACAGGCTTGCAGTCTGGAGAAGACTGGAATACAAAGCGTCAAATGGTGTTGCCGATGGTATGTGGACATTACATGTACATGGTGGCACGTTGACCATGTGTGGTCTGCTAATTTGGGTATTGCTAGAACTTTTACTAGTGGGGACGCCAAATCAGGGGGTGCATCCGGCTCCCCTGCGCTCCATTCCGGACATGGGGGAACCTTTTGAACATGTGTCTGTCATGTGCCTAAAACAAGGGCGGAAAATCATTACATGTTGACAATTATATGTGGTTCCACCCGTTTCCCGGAGGCGATACCTCTGAGGAAAGTCATTGTTCCAGCCGGTACCAAGGTTCTAATTTGGGTGGCATCATTTTTGATCCTGACCATGTTATTTTTGTGACGCAACAGGAGAGAAGATTTTCCCTGTGTGCTGTCCTGTTGAGTGTGATGAGATGATTTTTTGTGTTTATTTGTTTTTCCAGGAAGTTCCAGATTGTTGCCTCCTGTTGACAGGACGTTATCGGCGGTGCGGTCTGTCAAAGTAGAGGTTGTTGTTGTTTTGGTTTTTCCTGGTGGGTGGTACTAATCGGATGTTGGGTAATAAGTAATAATGTTTTGCTAACCCTACAGGTTCGCTCTTATGGGGGGGGTGTGACGTACCTGTGTACGTGGGTTGGTCATTACCATTATTACTGTATTTATGACACCTTCTGAACATCAGGTTAGTATATTTAATGTGTTGTTTTGTATATGATGTGTGTGTGTGTGAACATGAGAGCTAATGCTGTCTCTTCTCTCCCTGTCAGGTGCTGCCCATCCCTACTGAAGAGTGCTGATTGCCTAATGAGTGACAGCTGATGGCAATCAATCTCGAGAGGGATGGGTAGCCAAATACCTGACAGCACACACACGTCTCGGCGCCTCATTCTCAGTCAATTGCTCAGTCTTTGAGTAGAGTGAGGTTGCCATTGTGCTTTACATGTTTGTGGGAGATATATATATTGTTGGCCACCTTGGATTCATCCTGCACATGGGTAGAGTGGTGTTTCTATGTTTAAGAAGGTGAGCTTGTACGTTTAAGTATATGTATGTAGATCTTGTTGGCTTCCTAGATTCATCCTAAGCCGTGAGCTGTACGGTTAGAGCGGTGGTTCATCCCACACTCCATGTGATAGGAGGTGGATTGGTGTTCATCCTAAACTGTAGCGGCATGGTTGGAGTGGTGGTTCTTTGTGTTTGTCCAGACTTGTTTACTATTATACTTCCCTTGTTTGTTCTCCCCTTATATCTCCCTGTTTGTTAATTGTTGTGGGTTGAAATCCCCACCGACGACATCCCCTTTTCCCTTTGGGAAAAGGCCGTGGGTTGAAACCCCCACATTCCAATAAAACCTAATTTACCATTTGAAAACGTCTTGTGTTTGTTATTTCCTACCTGCCCGGGACCATTTTGAAAACATTTACTGAGAGAGGCTGTTTCTGTTCATGTACAGCCTGCTCCAGATACTCTTTGGTGCGGTCGTTTGACCGTCGTACATGACAACGGTGACCCCACCACCCGGACTCAATCTCTCCTTATATACACTATCTATATATGTGTGTGTGTATGTATACATCCACACTGTACACAGTGTATATACATGTATCTATATACTGTATCCATACCTATGCATATTAGTTAAACCACTGGCTAGTATGGTTTATTACTTTTGTATATTCATACACTCAAAAAACTGGGATTGGGGTTAATTAATATTTATTAAATAATTATTAGTAACTTATACATAATAAAAAAGACTATGTGCCATATGCAATAAAATTGGGCTGAATTCAACGAATTTGAACAATTTATTAATTGCATTTTACACTTTTAGTTGAATAAAATTAGCTGTGATACATTGAGTCGAATTTAATTATATTTGATCAGCAATGTCAGAGATGCAGAAAATTGATAGATTTGACTCATTAGGAGGTCTTTGGTTTTAATTACCTGGCACTTTTGCCCAACTGTTACGATTCTGGTTCTTGACTACGGTCGGGAACCTCCCACCTTCTCTGTCATCTGTCACTTGTTTACTGTCACTTGTTTTCCCTGTCATTTAGTGCTGTCAATTAGGGGTTGGCTTCTGATTGGCTGTCACAGGGGTGTGTCTGGAATGTTGGTATTTGGTGGCTATATAACATTCCTTTCCTCTGCTTGTCATTTGTCAGGTCTTCACTATAGGCGTTCGGAGATAACGCGGGCGGTTCCTGTTCTGGACCACCACTAAGCTCCATTATCTAATTCTCTCGTTCCCTTGCCTTGGCATAGTATCCTAGTATTACTCTTTGTGTTCTTTACTATTAAAGTCGAACCTGTTCAAGAGTATACCTTCTCCGTCTCTGTGATTGCCTACAACAATTGGAACTCACCTACCTCCATCCTGACAGAAGACCTGACCATCAGAGTTCCATGGAGGCAATCATGGAGATGCTCCAGGCACAGAAGAGTGCACAGGAGCGCATGGAGGAACACCAACATCTGGTCAGCGCCGAGTTGGTTCGGCTGGGCGGGATCGTCAGCGCGTCGCAGGAGACATCGCAGGAGACGGCGCAGTCGGCGCTCATCACAGCCCAGCAGGCACAAGTCGAGGTGGCGGGGGTAAGGACGACGGTGGGTGAGACAGCGGCAGGAGAGACGGCGTTCAACACCACGTTCAACACCGAGGAGAGTCGTGGAGCTCTTGGGCACCAGGATCGGAACCAGGAGCCCCGGCTACCCGCACCAGGCCGCTACGCGGGAGCACCGGAGGGATGCAGGGAGTTCATCACCCAGTGCTCACTCGTGTTCCAGCTGCAGCCACGCTCATTCCCCTCTTCCAGAGCACAAGTCGCATATATTATCACCCTCCTCACCGGTCAAGCACTCTCCTGGGCTACGGCCGAATTAGAGAGCGGTTCGCCTCTCTGCGACTGTGTGGACGACTTCACCAGGGAGTTGAGAAGGGTATTCGACACTTCCTGAGTACTCTCGGTCTTCGAGGCCGGTGGGCGGCTTCTCGCTTGCCGGCAGGGCTCCCGCACGGTCTCAGAATACGCCATCGAATTTCGGATCGTGGCTCGGGAGGCGGCTTGGCCGGAAATTCCTTGTGTGGTCCTATTTCTCAAGGGACTCTCCGCACGGATGCGAGACGAGTTCTCCGTGCGTGAGATCCCTGAGCAGCTGGAAACGCTCATCAACACCGCCATACGGATGGACAACCGACATCGGGAGAGAGAGAGGGAGCGTGAAGATACTACCCAGGTACGTGTCCTTTCTCCTCCCGTTGTTGACATCTTCCCGCATTACACGAGTGGGCCACTGGGTGATGAATCGATGCAGCTTTCTGCGCTTCATCGAGGAGCGACGCTGCTTCCGGTGCGGCCGCGCCGGTCATCGTTTCGGCAGCTGTCGGGAACAGGCTGGCTCAACTCGGCGCCAGTCGGGAAGGGGAGGTGCTCCGCCGGGCCTCGAGAGGGCGCCAGCAGGTGGGCTCACCCCAGCACTACCATCTGACTCACGTACATTTCTGGAGGTGGCGGTTAACTGTGGGGGTAACGTTAGGGGTCGAAGGCTCTCATTGACTCAAGGGCGGCGGGCAATTTCATTCACTTGGTGTTGGTGAGAGAATGGGGAATCCCGGTAGAAGAGTTGGGGGTTCCCATTCCTGTCTACGCCCTGGACGGTCAGCCCCTGGGCAGTGGGAGCGTCACACAACGTACTGTCCCTATGCACATCCGGGTGGCGGGTGGGGGGTGGGAGTGGGTTCAATTATTTGTTATTGTCTCCCCCTATTCTGTTATGGTGTTGGGTCATCCCTGGTTGTCTTCATATGTACAGAATATTAATTGGAGCACGGGCAAGCTCTCAACGGAGGTCGACGTGAAGTCGGTCGTCGGCGAGAGTTTGTCCACTCCCTTGTCTCCCTTCCCCTCTTCTCTTTTTTCTCCTTCTTCTCTCTCCAAGGTGGTGGGGAGCGTTGCAGATTCTGTTCCACCCTCTAATCCCGATTTGATAGGGGTTCCTGAGATCTATTGGGACCTGGCGGACGTTTTTAGCAAGACGCGTGCTAAAGCACTACCGCCTCATAGATCATACGACTGTCCCATTAATCTTCTACCCGGTACCTCCCCGCCTCGCGGGCGAATGTTCTCTCTCTCACGCCCCAAGACCTTGGCCATGAACACCTACATTGAGGAGGCATTGCTTGCGGGGCACATACGTCCTTCCACATCCCCGGCCGGCGCTGGTTTCTTCTTTGTTGACAAAAAGATGGGGATCAGCGCCCATGCATTGATTATAGGGGATTGAATGACGTTTCCATCAAGAACCGATATCCTTTACCTCTCATGGACACGGCATTTGAGTGCTTACAGGGGGCACAGGTCTTTTCTAAACTTGACTTACGTAATGCATACAATCTGGTCAGGATTAGAGAAGGAGATGAGTGGAAGACTGCATTTAATACACCCAATGGTCACTATGAGTATTTGGTCATGCCCTTTGGTTTGGCTAATGCTCCGGCAGTCTTCCAAGCCCTGGTTAACGACGTGCTGCGAGACTTAATTGGGGTGTCGGTGTTTGTTTACCTAGATGATATCCTAATTTTTTCTCGCAATATGGTGCAACACCAACTGCATGTTCGGGAGGTGCTAGACCGTCTCCTCAAGCATCAACTATTCGTTAAGGCTGAGAAGTGTGTGTTTCACACTGATACCGTTTCCTTCCTGGGCTTTGTGTTGACGAAGGGTGATCTACGCATGGATTCGGCCAAGGTGAGTGCAGTCTTGGACTGGCCACGGCCTTTGTCGCTCAAGGGGTTACAGCGTTTTTTGGGCTTTGCAAATTTTTACAGGCGCTTTATTCGCAACTTTAGCGCCTTAGCCAATCCGTTGACAGCTCTCACTAAGGCCTCTCTCCCTGGCTTTGAATGGTCGCCTAGGGCAAGGTCGGCCTTCTGCGATCTCAAGCGTCGGTTTACATCCGCTCCTGTATTGATCCGCCACGATGCAGAGGTTCCGTTCATTGTGGAGGTGGATGCCTCTGACATCGCTGTGGGGGGGGTGCTCTCTCAGAGGTGCTTAAAGGATGGGAAAGTGCACCCGTGTGCTTTTTTTCTCGCCTTCTGTCATCAGCCGAGCGCAACTACGACATGGGTAATCGGGAGTTGTTGGCTATCAAATTGGCACTGGAGGAATGGAGACATTGGTTGGAGGGGGCGGCACATCCTTTCATTGTTTGGACCGATCATAAGAACTTGGCTTACATCCAAGGGGCTAAACGCCTTAACGCTCGCCAGGCCAGGTGGGCGTTATTCTTCACACGATTTCGATTTACCATCTCCTATAGACCCGGGTCCAATAATATCAAACCCGACGCGTTATCGCGCCAGTTTGATCTTCCTGGCCGGGAGGAGCAGCCCCATCCCATTATTCCACCGGCCTCATCCCTCACCAGCCACCCTGGGGCCACCAGGACCCTGGAATTTATCCGTAGGAGGTTCTGGTGGCCGACAGTGGAGGGGGATATGCGTTCCTTTGTGGTGGCCTGCCCGATGTGCGCGCGCAGTAAGACCTCTCGCCGTGCACCGGCAGGTCTCCTCCGGCCACTTCCTATTGCTAAACGGCCCTGGTCGCACATATCCCTGGACTTTATTTCTGGCCTCCCCCTTTCGGACGGGTTCACCGCCATTTTGGTGGTGGTGGACCGGTTCTCGAAGGCGGCTCATTTTGTTCCTCTCCCCAAGCTTCCATCGGCCCGGGAGACTGCTGATCTGGTGATACAGCATGTCTTTCGGGTCCACAGGCTTCCGGTGGATATCGTGTCGGACCGGGGTCCTCAGTTCGCTTCCAGGTTCTGGAAGGCGTTTGCCGCCGGTCTCGGCGCCTCCGTCAGCCTTTTGTCTGGGTTTCATCCGCAGTCGAACGGGCAGACGGAGCGCGTCAACCAGGACCTGGAGGGGGTCTTGAGATGTTACGTTGCCGGTTGCCCGGCAACGTGGAGTAGGAGGTTGGCATGGGCTGAGTACGCGCATAATACCCTCCTCTCCTCCTCTACCGGTATGTCTCCCTTTCAGTGTCAGTATGGTTTTCAACCTCCTTTGTTTCCCGAGCAGGAGCAGGAGGCGGATGTGCACTCGGCCCAGGCACATGTGGCTCGCTGCCGCAGGACGTGGAAGCGGGTCGGGGCGGCGCTGCAGAAGGTTTCGGTTAGTACCCAGCGGCAGGCTAACCGCAAGCGTCGTCCGGCTCCGGTTTACCGTCCTGGGCAGCGGGTTTGGCTTTCCACCTGGGATCTCCCTCTCCGGGTGGAATCCAGGAAGCTGGCTCCTCGCTTTATAGGACCCTTTAAGGTGGTACGTCAGGTGAATCCTGTGGCTTACAGGCTACGGCTTCCGAGTTCTATGAGGGTTCATCCGACGTTTCATGTGTCCCTGTTGAAGCCGTTCCTCTCATCGCCCTTGGCCCCGCCACTGCCTACGGTTCCTCCGCCTCGGTTTATGGGTGGTCAGCCCATTTACACGGTGCGGAGGATACTGGGTTGTAGGCGGAGGGGTAGGGGGTTTCAGTTCTTGGTGGATTGGCAGGGGTACGGGATAGAAGAGCGTTCTTGGGTGCCTCAAAGGGATATTTTAGATCCCAGCCTGATCGATGATTTCCGGCGGCTGAATCCAGAGGCCCCCAGGTGAACGTCTGGTGCCGTTCGTCGGGGGAAGGTACTGTTACGATTCTGGTTCTTGACTATGGTCGGGAACCTCCCACTTTCTCTGTCATCTGTCACTTGTTTACTGTCACTTGTTTTCCCTGTCATTTAGTGCTGTCAATTAGGGGTTGGCTTCTGATTGGCTGTCACAGGGGTGTGTGTGGAATGTTGGTATTTGGTGGCTATATAACATTCCTTTCCTCTGCTTGTCATTTGTCAGGTCTTCACTATAGGCGTTCGGAGATAACGCGGGCGGTTCCTGTTCTGGACCACCACTAAGCTCCATTATCTAATTCTCTCGTTCCCTTGCCTTGGCATAGTATCCTAGTATTACTCTTTGTGTTCTTTACTATTAAAGTCGAACCTGTTCAAGAGTATACCTTCTCCGTCTCTGTGATTGCCTACAACAATTGGAACTCACCTACCTCCATCCTGACACCCAACTAATGGGACTTTATTTTGACACAACGTGGATGATGCGGCCAATCACATGCAAGGATCATGCTATTGCCATTATATCCAAAGACAGCGAGTGTGGTACATGCACACGGACCCAGGTGAGTAATAATTACGAGTACATTTAATCTGTTGCCTGTTCTCAAGTTAATGCAGGCACTATGTCTTTATTCATTTATTCATACGTTTTACATTTCAGGAGAAAATGTTTTTCCGACTGTTGTAGGAGAGTGCATGCAATTCCGACTCCCCCTACACTATCTTATCTTGGTTCGCTAATGTGTCTACATGGCTTGAATGCTTGCTATAGCTAGCCTATAGGCCTACTAGCCAACCAGTTCTTGCTAAAAAGACGCTCGCCTGACATCGTCATGTAACTCGAGAACCGTGGCACGGAATTGGTAGAGTGAGGTTGCATTAGAATGGAAAAATAGATCTTTCGAACAGTATTTATATGTTGGGCGAAAAATGCAACCAGACTCAGAGCCTCTAGATGCTCGCAAAGTGCCGCGACTTGTGTGTGTGTTCAGTGCATGGGCCCCACACGGTAACTCACCTGTTAAGATTAAAACGTGGCAACAGCCAGGCACCATGCTGTCAGCTTGCATGCTAGCTAGCTAGCCTATACTAGCCACCCAGTTTTTGCTAAAAAGACGCTCACCTGACATCGTCATGTAACTCGAGAACCGAGGCACGAAATTGGTAGAGTGAGGTTGCATTAGAACGGCAAAAAATAGATCTTTCTAACAGTATTTATATGTTGGGCGAAAAATGCAACCAGAGCCTCTAGACGCTCGCAAAGTGCCGCGACTTGTGTGTGTGTTCAGTGCACGGGCCCGACACGGTAACCCACCTGTTAAGATTCAAATGTGGCAACAGCCAGGCACCATGCTGTCGGCTCCAATGCTAGCTAGCTAGCCTATATTAGCCAACCAGTTCTTGCTAACTAGCTATCGTGCTAGCTAAGCTGTAACGTTATCAGCCACAACACGGTGTAATTTCCCTATTTTCTTTTTGTGAAAATGCAAATATTTCTTGTAGAAGTGGCACAATCTTCCATTTACTTGGGTATGTAAATGAATTACTTTTTTCCTTATCTTAGGCTTGGACTATGAGGTGGAACTGTAAGATCTGCAAATCATTGCCTACTACAAGGAGGAATCTATACTGAAGCATTACAGACTACAACACGCAACATTCGGTAGTGCACAACCCCAGCCATGTCTACATGACGGTAGTCCTTGCACATTCAAAACACAGGGTTCCCTTGTGTGCCCTTCGCACACATTTATCCAGATACCATGCAGCAGGAGAAAGTTCAAGGCCAGGAATTATTAATTTTAAGTGTTTAGTTTGCAGTCGCCATTGTCCTACAGTGAAGGACTACTTTCAGCATATTGGAAGGCATCTCAAGAGGCACAAAACTGTCTTTTGTGTATTTAAAGGTTGTGACTTTTGCACAAATATATACAATACATTTTTCAAACACAAAAACAGAAGCCATATAGGCTATTCTTTGAGTGATTTTAAGCAAGACGTGTTTGCGAGTCACCATAATCAGACTGTTGACCATTCTGATGTAGGCCTACCAGAGGCCAGTGATGGTGAGGAGGATGGATTTTGTGTTATTATTTATTTCATGGTTATAACGTTTTTAGAAATGTACTTGTACCATTTGAGGCTTCAATGTTCCTTATTGTCTTTCAGCTCCATGAGTTTCAAAGAATCACAATTGTTGTGAAGGGCCAGATTAAACTGAGAATCTACCTTTATCATTTGATATACTTTGTATATTATTTATATATATACACGGAATATCCCTTTACCTGCGTTCAAACCAGAGTAATATTCGCTCTCCTTATTGGACAGCGCCCCTAGGCGCCAGCGCGCAGGCCCCCAACGGCAGGTTCAAAAACAAGTTCAGGCATGTCAGGACATGCCCGGAGTCAGCGTATTGATACCAGACAAAGACTGCGGTTTGGGACTAGATATTCACTTAAGTATAAATACAGCGCAAGGCGCGCACACCGTTACGTTCAGTACCTTACCCCACCTTCATCACGAGTCAACGTGCAGTGAAGTGAGCAACCTTGCGTCTAACAGAGCATTGAGAACCACGTGTGAATAGAATAGTAAAGTGTCAGAGTTTAATGCAGTAACGTCGAGTTCGACCTAATCTAATGTGAAGTAAATAGTCGTTCATTTATTGTATATCGTGCGGCCACAATTTGTTCGTGTGTAGCATTACCCAGCGGTTCGTCGTGTCTTTAGCTAGTGTACTTAGCCAAGGTGTGTGGCCTAAATACGTCGCCCACACCCGAGGAGTCCTAGGCGGAGAACCGTTGGACATGTACACAGGAGAATCGGCGTCGGCGATTGCAGAACCATTACTGGTTGGATTATATTGATTTGGAACGTGGTACCCGGAGAAGAGCATCTTTGATTTCCACTATCGTTTGGGATTCAACCTCGTGAGGATTACAACTCGGGCTGGCCTCGTGGACGGAGGCTGGCTAGCTGTCATCAATGCTATCGAGCATTTGGATTACAATTATTGCTTTGCTGCTGATCAAGGGAGTTTACAAGGACCGACTCCTGTACCTGGAGTCTCTTTATT
Source organism: Notolepis coatsorum (assembly GCF_963971535.1). NCBI lineage: Eukaryota > Metazoa > Chordata > Actinopteri > Aulopiformes > Paralepididae > Notolepis > Notolepis coatsorum. The sequence goes on along the minus strand of NC_140180.1, from coordinate 55,861,017 downwards.
CCTCATTGAATCAGACGGAATACCCGAACATTCCTCTACCCTCCAGGCCTTACACCCCCGGAGGGAACCCATTGTCTCCAAGCGGTACCAGTGTTGCCCTATATAGTTGCTACTATACGACAGGTGGTGTCAACTTAGACCCATCGTAGGATTCCTGCTATTCTTAGTGACTCATGCTATTGACTGACTTTACGCATATTCTTCGCCATATAAGCGCGACCCTAATTCTCATTCTGTAACCTAATGTTGCCTAATAATAATAAATTACCCTCAAATACTATTTCTTTGTCAATGCCGTGTTCTTGTGGGTGTTCACCATCTATATTTGATGTACTGTCTGGCCAGTAATTAAAGTACATAACTAGCAGTGGTTTAATCTATCACAATCTTTAATACAGTCAGGGTTTTGTAACCCCTCAGTTACAATTGGTCCTTCGAGCCGGAGGGTATCAGTGTAATATTTAATATAATATTAATATTGACATGGCCAGCGGTGAACACTCTCCAAGCGGCTCCCCTAAGCTAGAACGCCTGCAGCGCAAATGTCAGCTACCTCCATATCTGGAGGACTTCGCTTTCGTTCTACCCCCTAGCTTATCTAAACAGACGTTAAATACGGATAAATCGGATAGTTTAAGCATGTCCAATCCTATCGACTTGGCGACCCTGCCAGTAGAGACCCCAGTGGGTTCAAACGAAACTGACTTAGCTCACGGGGGGGACCAAGTGGGACATGACGTGACTATACCTCCAGACAGCGTCACCGGGATAGACCCCGGAGCGCTCCAGGATAAAGAAAGCGCTCCAGGGATAGAACCCGACACACAACCAAGAGAAGAGAACCGCGCCCAGGAGATAGACCTCGGAGCGCGCCAGGAGAACAGATCTCCAACAAGCCCTGTCAGCACCCGATCACCTCTGTCAGTGTCATCCCCCAGCGAGGCGGACCAGAGACTGGCGCAAGCCTTGATCGCCACGCTGACAGCCTCAACCGAAAGAGACCGACTCCAGGGTGAGCGCGACCGGCTTCAAGCAAAGCCGCTTAGTGAGCGCGAACACTCTGCCACGGAAAGAGAGCGCCTCCATGCGCAACTCCAAGCGCAAGCCCTTACTGAGCGCGAACACTCTGCAGCGGAACAAGAGCGCCTCCGGGCGCAACAATTAAGTGAGCGTGAACACTCTGCCGTGGAACGAGAGCGCCTCCAGGCTCAACAGATGAGCGAGCGCGAACAACGAGATCGCCTCCAGGCGCAACAATTAAGCGAGCGCGAACACTCTGCAGCGGAACGAGAGCGCCTTCACGCGCAACTCCAAGCGCAAGCCCTTAGTGAGCGCGAACACTCTGCAACTGAACGAGAGCGCCTCCAGGTGCAACAAAGGAGTGAGGACGACCGCATAAGACTGGAGGAGAGGCGCCTTCAGACGGAAGAGAACATCGAACGAGACCGCGCCAATGCACAGCGCAACACCGCCAATGCACAGCGCGAAGCAGAGCGCAACGCCGCCAATGCGAAGCGCGAAGCAGAGCGCGACCGGCTGCAGGCGCAGATGATAGAACAATTGATCGCCAGGGCGACACCCCCTCTCTCCGCACGGAGCTCCCGGAGATCATCACGACAAGGGTCTAGGGCACCTTCCCCTACCCGACAAAGCTACCCGGGACCCGGCCAACAAGAGGAACCTGTCTACGTCTCCGAACCCCCTCCCCGACCGGTCCATACGAGACCCAGCCAACGGGAAGAACCGGCCTACATCGCCGAGAGACTAACTAGAAGACTCCAGGACCTAGAAGAGGAAGAGGAGGAATATAAAGCCCACCAGTACGAACGTACTCTGGACCAGGAGGCCCAGCACAGCCCCGACTTCAGCCCCGAGTCACTGCACTACAAACCCCCGACCCAACTCACGGGTGAGTTTGACGTACAGTCAGCACCGAGGAACAGCACCTGGGGACCCGTCCTCTGGTACCCACCAAGTACTAACCCACGACCACACGTACGGGGAGACTCACCCAGGAGGCCTCTTCCCCTACGCTCACCAATGTACCAGCCATCCATGGCATCGTACCTTGGCACACCGTCATTCCCAGACTTTACACGCGAGGGCAGAGCACAGTACACGGAATTACGCATGTGTTTGGAGACTATGATGTCCGATGTCCACGACGAGTCGTACAAATATGCCATCCTCCTCAAGCATCTCAAGGTGCCCAGAGCGCATAACATAGCGCTGGCATATTCCAACTGAAGCACCCCATACTCCGCGGCTCTGGTGGCCCTCGACCAGCGTTATGGACGCATATGGGATTACGTGATCCAAGAAATACGGGATATCGACCGCCTCCCCCCAGCCAAAGACAATAGAGCACTGGATGACCTCTCTATCAAGGTACAATCCCTCGTGGGGATGCTGGGGTCCCAAAAGGAGAAGGGGAGATATGAACTGTATGCAAATTCTAATGTGGAGCGAATACTGGAGAAGCTCCCTCCAGCCCGCCAAGAGCGTTTTCGGCGGCAGAGAGACCACCGTGATCCCAACGGCCCAGAGCCATCCCTCCTAGACCTGGCCGCTTTCCTCGCAAGGGAAGTTAGCAGCCTACGACTGGACACATTCGTGTGGAGTGGATCTAGCCCAAGAGATGGACCTCGGAGGTCCAACGATAACCGCCGGTCAGTGACAGTTATGCACCAGGCCGAGTCAGTGCCGCAGCACAAGAACCACAGCACCCCCCAGACCAAGGGGAAGTGGAAGATTGTATGCCAGTACTGTGAAAATGAACATTGGCTGTCTCAATGTGACACCTTCAAGAAGCTGACCGCTGACGAGGTGAGTCAGTGGATCAAAGCCAACCGCCGCTGCTTCCGCTGCGCACGCAGCCATATGGCAGCTGAGTGCCGCCTAAAGAAAAGATGCAGCAAGTGCGACGGCGCCCACTTGGAGGTCCTACACGACAGCAACAAGAAGAAACCCGTACCCCCAAGCAGCTCGAGAGTGAACGTCATGTACATAGACCCTGCGAAGAGCGGGAGCTCCCGAGTGCTCTTGAAGGTGGTCCGAGTGCTCTTAAGCAAGGTCTTCGTGGGAGTCAGAATCACAGAGATTCAAGACCTGGTAGGATCAGTGTGCTGGAGGTACGTGGACACGAAACAGAACCCAGCCGATGTCATCACACGGGGGATGTCCCTAGATGACCTCACACGTCACAATATCTACAATGACGGTCCTGAGTTCCTCAAGCTCCCGGAGGAAGAGTGGCCTACCCCCACCCCTCGGGAGGCTAGTCAAGAGGAGGCAGAGATCAAGAAATCTATGTTCTGTGGGTTGACGCACATCCCAGTCCCCACTGACCCTAACATAGACGACTGCCTCACCTTTGAGAGTGCGCAGCTAAAAACATTCCTGTGGCACCACCCTGAGGTTCCCCCCACTACCGACATTGACGCATCGAACTACGCAGAGGCAGAACTCCTTCTGCTACAGCGAGCCCAAAGAGACTCGTTCCCCGACGAGCTAGACTGCCTGCAGGGAACAAAGCCAATCCCGTCAGACAGCAGACTGCTCCACTTGGCCCCCGAGCGCAACACCCATGGCCTCATCCGGGTGGGTGGTCGTCTGAGACGGGCCCCGGACTTAACGGATGACGTCAAGTTTCCTATAGTCCTCAACAGCCGACACAAGTTCACTGAGCTCATCATAAAGAAATACGACGAGGATGTGCACCACGCTGGGGCAGAGAGAGTCTTCGCTGAGATCCGACGTCGCTATTGGATACTGAACGGAAGAGAAGCAGTACGTCGCTTCCAGCGGATTCGTCTAGACTGTCGCAAGTGGCGAGCACAGCCCAGTATACCCAGGATGGCCGACCTGCCTCACTGTCACACCCGACCCGTGGCGACGCTAATAGAGTTGCCGAGGCTCTCTGACTCCCCTGATGACGATCATGACCCACTGACTTTGTAGATTGCCCTACCCCCCACAACAGACATTGAGCAGTTGACTGGACTATTAATCTGTCTCCCTTAACTAATTAGGTGCGGACTAATTAGGAGGCGGCTGTTGTGAAGGGCCAGATTAAACTGAGAATCTACCTTTATCGTTTGATATACTTTGTATATTATTTATATATATACACGGAATATCCCTTTACCTGCGTTCAAACCAGAGTAATATTCGCTCTCCTTATTGGACAGCGCCCCTAGGCGCCAGCGCGCAGGCCCCCAACGGCAGGTTCAAAGACAAGTTCAGGCATGTCAGGACATGCCCGGAGTCAGCGTATTGATACCAGACAAAGACTGCGGTTTGGGACTAGATATTCACTTAAGTCTAAATACCGCACAAGGCGCGCACACCGTTACGTTCAGTACCTTACCCCACCTTCATCACGAGTCAACGTGCAGTGAAGTGGGCAACCTTGCGTCTAACAGAGCATTGAGAACCACGTGCGAATAGAATAGTAAAGTGTCAGAGTGTAATGCAGTAACGTCGAGTTCGACCTAATCTAATGTGAAGTAAATAGTCGTTCATTTATTGTATATCGTGCGGCCACAGTTTGTTCGTGTGTAGCATTACCCAGCGGTTCGTCGTGTCTTTAGCTAGTGTACTTAGCCAAGGTGTGTGGCCTAAATACGTCGCCCACACCCGAGGAGTCCTAGGCGGAGAACCGTTGGACATGTACACAGGAGAATCGGCGTCGGCGATTGCAGAACCATTACTGGTTGGATTATATTGATTTGGAACGTGGTACCCGGAGAAGAGCATCGTTGATTTCCACTATCGTTTGGGATTCAACCTCGTGAGGATTACAACTCGGGCTGGCCTCGTGGACGGAGGCTGGCTAGCTGTCATCAATGCTATCGAGCATTTGGATTACAATTATTGCTTTGCTGCTGATCAAGGGAGTTTACAAGGACCGACTCCTGTACCTGGAGTCTCTTTATTCCTCATTGAATCAGACGGAGTACCCGAACATTCCTCTACCCTCCAGGCCTTACACCCCCGGAGGGAACCCATTGTCTCCAGGCGGTACCAGTGTTGCCCTATATAGTTGCTACTATACGACAGGTGGTGTCAACTTAGACCCATCGTAGGATTCCTGCTATTCTTAGTGACTCATGCTATTGACTGACTTTACGCATATTCTTCGCCATACAAGCGCAACCCTAATTCTCATTCTGTAACCTAATGTTGCCTAATAATAATAAATTACCCTCAAATACTATTTCTTTGTCAATGCCGTGTTCTTGTGGGTGTTCACCATCTATATTTGATGTACTGTCTGGCCAGTAATTAAAGTACATAACTAGCAGTGGTTTAATCTATCACAATCTTTAATACAGTCAGGGTTTTGTAACCCCTCAGTTACAACAATGGTGCACCTTGAATCACAGTTCATGTCCAAGCTGGATGAATACACTCCCAAGCTGTTGGCCCTCTTCCAGTCCAAGGGTGGTGCCGTGGGGATGAGGTTGAATGCTATCCTACTTGAGGTATTCTTCAATGACTTTTCTGTTTGCTAATATTTTCAGGGATGTTGTGGTCAAACTGCTGGAATATCATTGCTTATATGAAATATACAGCAGGTATTGTTCGTTTGTCATTTTCTCTACAACAAAGAGTATGAAATAGTTGCAGACCTTTTAAATACACAGTTGGCGGCTGGTTAATGTGGGGCACCTGGTTGGAAAATAGTTTTCAAATTGTATTTGGTTAATTTCTGTTTATTTTGAGATGGACTCTTATTTGACCAGCTTATTGAGAACTCCACTGGTTTGGATTCATAACCAATTGCAAAGTTTTGGTGCTCGGAGTTCTAATAATAATTACTGGACCATGGAAGGTAATTAATTACACACAACACACGTGTGTGCGTGAGGCGACAAAACACAAACTCATTTCATAATTATGTACTCTGAAAATATGTGAATGTGTCACCAGACCCCAATGAAAAGTACCCCAGTCTACAGCTAGGAAGTGTAAGCGCACAGGTGTACTTTCCAAAGAGCTCAGCTGAACTACCACAACAGATTCCCCAGGACCACAGACAGACAAGGAGAGAATGTTTAGCAAAAACAAGCAATACTTTATTACATAATGGTATTTAAGAAAAACAGGCAATACTTTAATACATAAGATACAAATTCATAAACCTACCTAAACACTATTAGACTAGATTAAAATACCCACGCCTCTTAAGCCTAGGGTAGTTTAAAAGGAGGAAGTGCTCCATGCCCCGTAAACCCACCCCCAGACTGTTACTCCCACCCACGTCACCTATCCCCGCCCCTGAGACACTACACACATGAAGGAAAAAGAGTCTACCCTGCACACGGGTCTATGACTTATCAAACGTCAACTTAGAATCACACTATACCACACGGTTCACTGCAAACATCCTGAAATAAGCATCGATATCACACTATCCCTCGGGGAGCCACGGCAAATGATTTAGGGAGAATATAGGTAGATAAATACACACTAAGTGTTCACACGGTAAATTAAGGGGGTTTGGATAGGATAGTGGGTGTTGTTCACCGCTAGGGGTTGGGACCAGTCCTAGAATACTCCTCCCATATCCTAACCTAGGTCTGGGGCAGTGGAAGCGCTGAGTTACAAACAATACAAACAAAGGTTAATGATAACCGGGGCCCGAAGCTGAGGGCCGGAAGGACGCCACCTCCTTCCGCTCCCGTAGCCCCTCTCGGCTTCGGGCAAAAAACTGTTCGGTCTGTACTGGGGTGTTTTAGGCCCTCCAAGCACCAGGCGTGCAATAATGTCCTTCCGCCTGTAATGAAAAGCACAGTCAGTAAGAGCAAGGTTCCCCCCGTTCACGGGTTCGTCACAATGCACAATGGATTAGATATCCTCCATATGATTTAGAAAAGAGAGAAAAGGTAGTTCACAGAGGATGGAGAATCCACAATACTAGGTTCCAGTCTTCGACAGTATTACTGGCTTTACTGTATGCCGTTCCGATAATCTTCAGGTTCACGCCACTAATAATATTCCTTATTCAAATGCAGTCACCGTTCGTCTATGTCTTCATTTACCACTCGGGAAAATAGTTCGTTTGTTTAGGCACGTATTCTACTGTCTTGCGTTCTTTACTCACGGCGCCCGGTGTGGCGATAATGTCTCTCCGGTCTGAAGCTCCACTCGTTTCCACTCTGGAGGAAACACCGCAGTTGCCGCTATGAACTGGTTCCACTGGAGGAAAGGTAAAAACACAAAAAGAGCCGTGTGTCCTCGCAGCCCTGCGTCCTCTGCTAGCGTCCTCTCGACTCCCGTTTTCGTTCTAGGAAGCAGCAATAGCGCCGTGTGTACCAGCAATATCACCAGTCGGCGTCCTCGGGTTTCTCTTTCCTCCTCTGCTCCGGGTCTCGTCCTTCTGTGTCTCGCCCCCAGCTGACAATACTCGCCTCCCTTTTGAGCGAGTTTGCGGGGTTCCAGGGCACCGCCCCTATGCGCCAGCCAGCCAATCAGCTTCCTCCAACGGCACAGCCTGTAACGCAAGAGAGGGAATTCCCATGGGTAGATCCCACCGCTCCATGAATACACACAGACACACACATACCCCCACCCGCGACATTTCCCCCCCCCCTATATCGATGGCCGTCCCGGCCATCACAGCTGGACCAAGCGGATGGGCAGTTTGCCCAGGTTGCTGCGTCTGGATCGTCACACTTCCGGGGAGATTGCAGTATGCTCAGTTTCCGATCCTGCATTTCCTCTGCATCTTCGTCATCATCATCGTCGTCGTCCTGGGCGTCGTCCTCCTCGCCAGTCTCTGGTTTAGATTCCTTCTCAGCTTCACCCCCTTTCAGTTCTTCAGAGAAGCAGGGGGACTTTTCGGCACCTTCAGAGTTCCTTCCCCAGGCCTCTTCTGCACTGCCTCCACATGAGGCTCAGACCCGTCCTGCTCGTAGAGTCAGTCTTCGCTATTTCTCTTCGTTCATCTCAGCGTCCGGCTTCCCATCCTCGTCTCAACGTCCGTCTCCCCGTCCTTGAAGAATCTCCGAAGACCGCTTTTCCCCATGTTCCAGGGGCAATGCCTTTATCACTTCCCGTGGGAAAGCCTTAGTCGCCGCTGGGAGGAGCATGGCCTCTCTATGTGTGGGGTCTAGCCAGGCTCTGGTCATTCAGGCCTCCTTCCACAGTCTTCAGACAGAAGGGGAAAAAAACAGTATCCAGGTTCTCCAACACTCAGGTGTGACAACGTATTCCTCCAGTCTTTACACATCATATGTTTTCCGTCTTCAATTCAAACATTACAGGACACTGCCCAACATTTACTCACGACCCGGGGGGTATCTTGCTGTCTTCCAGGGTGGTGGAGAGCTCTTTCTCCAGGACCGTCGTCTGGAGTTTCTCCTCATAGGTGCGGGGCTCTCAAGGGAGCTAAACAGAAAGTCTCTTCCCTGGTGGAGTGGTAACGCTCGTGGTCACAACAACAACACTAAAAAAATAACTCAACCTGGACTAGCCACTGACTGTATTTAGCAGTCACTTTTTCCTCCGCTAGACTTAGGAACCCAATGCGACCCCAAATACCAGGGCATTACTTGTATTTGCTGTCACCAAACTAATCTCTACAGGATTCTCATCCGCCATGTTTGCTGTGGACTATGGGGAATCCTACCGACTACGCCAAAATAATGTCACCAGACCCCAATGAAAAATACCCCAGTCTACAGCTAGGAAGTGCAAGCGCACAGGTGTACTTTCCAAAGAGCTCAGCTGAACTACCACAACAGATTCCCCAGGACCACAGACAGACAAGGAGAGAATGTTTAGCAAAAACAAGCAATACTTTATTACATAATGGTATTTAAGAAAAACAGGCAATACTTTAATACATAAGATACAAATTCATAAACCTACCTAAACACTATTAGACTAGATTAAAATACCCACGCCTCTTAAGCCTAGGGTAGTTTAAAAGGAGGAAGTGCTTCATGCCCCGTAAACCCACCCCCAGACTGTTACTCCCACCCACGTCACCTATCCCCGCCCCTGAGACACTACACACGTGAAGGAAAAAGAGTCTACCCTGCACACGGGTCTATGACTTATCAAACGTCAACTTAGAATCACACTATACCACACGGTTCACTGCAAACATCCTGAAATAAGCATCGATATCACACTATCCCTCTGGGAGCCACGGCAAATGATTTAGATAAATACACACTAAGTGTTCACACGGTAGATTAAGGGGGTTTGGATATGATAGTGGGTGTTGTTCACCGCTAGGGGTTGGGACCAGCCCTAGAATACTCCTCCCATATCCTAACCTAGGTCTGGGGCAGTGGAAGCGCTGAGTTACAAACAATACAAACAAAGGTTAATGATAACCGGGCCCGAAGCTGAGGGCCGGAAGGACGCCACCTCCTTCCGCTCCCGTAGCCCCTCTCGGCTTCGGGCTAAAAACTTTTCGGTCTGTACTGGGGTGTTTTAGGCCCTCCAAGCACCAGGCGTGCAATAATGTCCTTCCGCCTGTAATGAAAGGCACAGTCAGTAAGAGCAAGGTTCCCCCCGTTCATGGGTTCGTCACAATGCACAATGGATTAGATATCCTCCATATGATTTAGAAAAGAGAGAAAAGGTAGTTCACAGAGGATGGAGAATCCACAATACTAGGTTCCAGTCTTCGACAGTATTACTGGCTTTACTGTATGCCGTTCCGATAATCTTCAGCTTCACGCCACTAATAATATTCCTAATTCAAATGCAGTCACCGTTCGTCTATGTCTTCATTTACCACCCGGGAAAATAGTTCGTTTGTTTAGGCACGTATTCTACTGTCTTGCGTTCTTTACTCACGGCGCCCGGTGTGGCGATAATGTCTCTCCGGTCTGAAGCTCCACTCGTTTCCACTCTGGAGGAAACACCGCAGTCGCCGCTATGAACTGGTTCCACTGGAGGAAAGGTAAAAACACAAAAAGAGCCGTGTGTCCTCGCAGCCCTGCGTCCTCTGCTATCATCCTCTCAACTCCCGTTTTCGTTCTAGGAAGCAGCAATAGCGCCGTGTGTTACAAAGGGTCAGATTAAACCGAATATATATATTTATTGCCTGAGATCCCATGTATAATATTTGTATATCGTCTGATATCCCTTGTATATTCTTTGTACATATACACGGAATATCCCTTTACCTAGGTACAGGCCAGACCATAATATTCGTTCTCCTATTGGAAGCGATCCCCTAGGCGCCACGGCCATACCCCCAATGTCTAGTTCAAAGTCACCGCTAAGACATGTCTGTACATGCCCGGCTTTGCGCAGAAATACGAGACAGAAATGAGGCTGGTACTAGATTGTTCACCTAACGTATAAATATGGCGCAGGTGAATACAGCAGTATGTTAACCAATAAGTTGAAGCCTCACACCACGATACAACGTGCTGTGAAGTGGGCCCGTTTTTGCCCCAAAATAGAGCCTTGAGACCGCGTGCGAATTGATAGCTGAAGTGTCAGAGTTTAATGCTGTATCGTCGAGTTCGACCTATTCTATTATTAAGTAATAGTCTATTATGTATAGAGTATCGTGCGGCTACCGTTCTACAGTGACCAGCATTACCAACGTTTCATCGTACCAAGCTAGTGTGCTTATCCAGGCTGGGCGGCTTAACCTGGTGCCGTCATCCGAGGAGCCCTAGACGAGAACCGTGTGGATATGTACACTGGATAACCTACCCGACGACTACAGAGCCCTTTTCGGCTGGATTATATTTGCTTTGATCCTGTAGCTGTTGGAGCGGAGAATCGTCTACACCCACTGTTGTGTGGGATTTACCCTGTGAGGAGCACCGTCGAGCCCGCCTCTAGTACTCTGAGGCTGGCTAGCTTTCCTCCATGCGGCACTGCATACCGGAGAATAGCTGTTGTTCGTCTACGGATCAAGGGATTATTGCACTGTCTCCTGTACCTGGAGTCTCCTTATTCCTCGTTGACCCAGACTTTCGTTACCGACAAATCCTCTCCCCTGCTGGCTTACAACCGGAGGGACCCCTTTAGTATCTCCAGCTGATCTACTAGTGTACCATATATAATTCTTATGATACAGGTGGTATTAATTATCTCCTGCGTAATATGCTCATGGACTTACGCTCTTGACCTATTCATGCACATTATTCGCCTTACAAGCGCAATTCTCAATCTTGATAAGTAAAGTAATGTAAGATAATCTTTGTGCTGCTAATAAATATTCTTCTAAACAAGTATTTGTGTGAAACCGTGTTATTGTGGATGTGTTCATCTCATATACCTGTGTACTGTATGGCCAGTAGTAATGTACATAAGTCAGTAGTGGTTTAATGATACCATACTTATTCAATACAGTCAGGGAATTGTACCCCTCAGTTACACCGTGTGTACCAGCAATATCACCAGTCGGCGTCCTCAGGTTTTTCTTTCCTCCTCTGCTCCGGGTCTCGTCCTTCTGTGTCTCACCCCCAGCTGACAATACTCGCCTCCCTTTTCAGCAAGTTCGCGGGGTTCCAGGGCACCGCCCCTATGCGCCAGCCAGCCAATCAGCTTCCTCCAACGGCACAGCCTGTAACGCAAGAGAGGGAATTCCCATGGGTAGATCCCACCGCTCCATGAATACACACAGACACACACATACCCCCACCCGCGACAAATGTCCCCGAGTTTGGTGACTAGTATGGGGGGTTATGGTGTTAAAAGCTGAACTAGTCAATGAACAGTAAGGAAGTAGGTAAAGGCGTCCATAGGCCCACAGTTGATGCAGTTGCTCACATCCTCCACACTGCAATATACTGAAGAATAATGATTATTTGTGTAATTTCAGGCTCCGAGCATCAACATAACCAGAGATGTTGCCATTCGGGGATTGGTGATGTACCTTGGGGAATCTACAGATCAGCTTTTAAAGGAGTATGATGTAAGTTGAAGCACATGTTAAAAGAGAGAAAAGTAAATCAGAAAAATAATCAGAATGAACATACTCCCTAGACTACTGCATCCGTTTCAAATGCTGCCCATCCCAATTGATAACCCCACTTTTAACTTACTAAATCGATTACTCTCACGTTTAATATGGCAGGGGAAATTACCTAGAGTGTGTTTCAAAACATTACAGCTGGCTAAAACTGCTGGCGGTTTGGCCCTCCCTAACCTCAAATATAATTTTTGGGCTGCTCAACTTAGACCCTTGCACACCTGGATTACAGATGATTTGTCATCAAGATAGTTAAAAATGGAAAAAGACTTATCTACACAGAAACAACTTACTACCTTATTATTCTCTGGACATAAGATAAGGGAGGACTCAATAGGTGTGTGGTCCAGATTTACGCTAAAAATATGAAGAGAGGTCCAGAAAGAGTTCGGTTGCCTTCAACATCGGGCCTGACCTCAATCGGTTTCATTGGGGACTTTACACAAAGGGTCTGAAATTTGTTCACCAACTTATTCACTCCGGCCAGCTTAAATCTTTCGAACAACTCAGAGTGGAGTTTAGCCTTCCTAGTACTGACTTTTTCATGTCTCCCATTAAGATTTTTTTTAGAAAACTAGGAAGATTGGGACAAAATTCGACACCCTTCTGCTATAGAAGAACGCTTTATAGCTAATATCCAAATTGATGCTTCAATACAAAAAATTCTTTCTAAATTATATCAAAGCCTAATATCAATGAACCCCAATGACTCGCTATACATTAAGTTGAAGTGGGAGGCTGAGCTCCAACAGGAGATATCACAAGAGGAGTGGTTCAATGTTTGTACTGAAGCACATACGGTGACTAATTCTAATTCCTGGAGAGAATATAGATGGAAGGTCATTAGTAGGTTTTTCAAGACCCCCTTATTGACTGCTAAAGCAGGTACGACTCCCACAAGCGAATGCTTGTCACTTGTCACTATGTCACTTCTGGGATGATGTATTCAGGGATGTAAAAAAAGTATTCGACATGGACATTCCACAAGATTTCAAAACTGCCATCCTCGGAGTCATACCAGAGCATTGAGGAAAGGAAAAGTGTGTATCTTCTTCAAATACGGTTAACTGCTGCCAAGAAAATGATCACAATTAATTGGTTAAAACCCAGTCCCCCAACACATAACCAATGGCTAAACAAAGTTAAAGAAATTCAGGACATGGAGAGGATGACTCATCTGATCAGGTTGCAAGGTGAACAGTTCGATAGAAAGTGGGCTTGTATAGAGCGTATAGGGCTATAAAGCTATAACTTATTTTCATCTTATTATTTTCATCTCACTCCCCATTTTATTGTCATTTTATTTTTTAAATGGTTTGAACAACACATGTAGTATATTCTGATTTACCTGTTTTTATTTTTTTTATTTTATTTATTTAATTTTTTTTTAAATATTATTATAATTTTTTTATTTGTTTCTGTTAATGTATTTATTTTTGCGCCCCTTCCCAAAGCATAGCTGTCTCTTGATGACACGGTACAGACAGGATGTTGGTTGAGAACTAGTTGTAAGGTATATCTGCATATCTGTACTGTCTTAATTATGTGCTGAATAGAAGGGATATGTGAACGGGAAGAAGGACGCAATCCTAACTGCATGCATTTACATGCTTTTGAGAAAGGTCAGTGATGGAGGATGAAGGGTTGGATTTGTAATGCAGTGATGGTGTTACAACCAAAGCTCTGGTATAAGAGAATGTTTGCTACTGCTGTACTACACCCAGAGAAGAGAGGTTGACACGTAGTATATTCTGGGTTACCTGTTTATTTATTTATTTTGTTTTGTTGTTGGTCCCCCACGCCCCTTCCCCTTCCCCAATGAGGGATTTGGGGTGCTTTTTCAATGTATGTGATGTATAGATTGGGGAAAGATGGTAGCATCTAACGGTGCCCAGTCAGAAAGGGCAGAAATGTGTTTGGCTTAGCAGAGGTTGGTTCAGAACGGTGACCAGTGGATTGAATACACTGCCAGCGAGGGTGTTTGTTGACATTCCTTGTAAGAACATCTGAGATAAGACGGAGTGTCTCCCAGAGCGAGGGAGAGCGGTTCACAGTGAATGAAACGTTTAATGTGTGTAAAGGTTATTAACGCAGTTGTCATGACAACACGTCGCATGACAACCAGAAGGCGGGGCCGTCGTTGCGACGACGAACATCTATGAGTCGAACGGTGTTTCCGGGTGTAAGGCAGACTAAAATCTGGCTGAGACTAAGAGGGAAGAAACCAGGAGAGACTCTCTCTCTCCTCTTATCACAGAGGGGGGGGGGGGGGGGAGAATGCCACATCATCAGTAGCTTCGGCTACCACGAGGATGGTCTTGGCTAACGAACAGGCCTGACCACTGTTGGACTGAGAGACAGAGGGACAATAGACTGGACTGAAAGATCATTAGATAGACGAACACACCGAAAGATCATTAGAATAGACTCTTCAAGGACAATACAATCTGTTAACATCTGAGCTGAGGTTTCTGTTTATCGAATAAAACCACGCTTTTACTTGTAAGGTATTTCACGTTGTCGAAGTGTCGGATTCTTACGGAGGTGGAGAATTATTATGGTTTGTGGATTGCACTAATGGGGGAGATAAGGATCTTATCAACCGGTATCGGAGACGTCAGGACCATTAAAATGACACAACGCAGAGGAATTGGATGGAGAGCCAAACAGACGAAGACGTGATACTGGCCAGTTTGATCAGGATCTTACAGTTGGTGCCGTGACCCGGATTATTGCTTGCTTTGAAGTTGCTTGAAAGGAAGAGACTGTGTGCAGTGCCGAGGCGTGAAGGGGTAGCCATGGACGCGAGCCAACCCAGCGAGCGAGCCGAGCAAGGCCGGAGAGATAAACAGCGCCATGGACCCAGCCATGGACCAGAACAACTGACGGTGAAAAGATAAAGTGAGTCTCAACAACTTCACAAGCCAATAAGAAAACGAACAATAGTGTATCCGTAAACGTAATTATTTTGACACAGAGAATGCCAGCTCTAATAGTGTGTTTGAATAACAGCAGAGCGGCACCGGTTTTTGTTTTGAAAATCGAGAGTCTTATCTACAGAGCACAGAAGCCACTGTATAGGAGATGGGAAGGGAGGCAAAGGGGAGATGTTCATTCAGTTAAAGGGGCAACATCGTATTTAGTTTGATTACTGTTCAAAATGCAGAAAGCGGGAAGCGGGACTGTGACGTGAAGGGAGCAGTGAACAAACGTTACGGGTGTGGTCAGTAGCGAGAGAATGTTTGAGACATTAAAGGGACGGTGGAAAAAAAAAAAGAAAAAATTGAGCAGACAAAAATGGCCGCAGAGCCACGAGGGGTTTAGAATCAGGAAGTGAAACGTCACCTACAATCCTCTAGACTGAGTTTTGGCCGCCATCTAGGGGGGCAGTGGGATAATACAGGCAAATGGAGGAGGAGTAGGTCGCCACCTAGTGGCGGAGGGGGGGGGGGGGTAGTGCTGGGAAGTTTCCATTACCCCTAGGGGGATATTTAGAGTTTAATTCAATTAAGGAGTTTAATTGCGGAGGGGGGGGGGGTAGTGCTGGGGAGTTTCCATTACCCATAGGGGAATATTTAGAGTTTAAGTTAATTAAGGAGTTTAATTTTTTCAAAATTACCAACTGCTTGTGTGTATACACGGTGGTGTATGTGAGAACTTTGTAAAGGAACTCAAAGTGTGGTATAGAGCGACGGTGACAGCTCCAGGGCGACGGTAGACAGCCCCGTAGGGTATAGAGCGACGGTGACAGCTCCAGGGCGACGGTAGACAGCCCCGTAGGGTATAGAGCGACATGACAGCTCCAGGGCGACGGTAGACAGCCCCGTAGGGTATAGAGCGACGGTGACAGCTCCAGGGCGACGGTAGACAGCCCCGTAGGGTATAGAGCGACGGTGACAGCTGCAGGGCGACGGTAGACAGCCCCGTAGGGTATAGAGCGACGGACAGCTCTGTTGTATGTTAGATGATAGTACAAGTACATATGTGAGTTAGGAGCAGGGAACCAACCTGCTCTGTTGTATGTTAGAGCGATGCTCGGTTGTATGTTATTATCATAATAATAATATCGATATACAGGTTAATTAAATAGTTTAATTATTGAATGGGTTAAATAAGAATTGCACAGAGAGATGAGATACGGTTTAATTAAATAAGTTTAATTATGAAATAAGAGGGAGTTCGATCTCCAGTGGGGCCTTCTCACACCTAATAAATAGGCAGTCTTGAGGGGACACGTCACCAGAAAGAACTGGCGCGCGCTGGGGGTCACCCGTGGGACAAACGTAGAGCGCCTAGTGGGTATCGTTTAGCTGCTGGTGTCACGCCGGAAGACAACAAAACAGGGAACAGCCCTGTAGGATTAGATATGGGTGTTGAGAAGGTGGGAGACTAATAGAGAACAAATAGCGCCATGGGCTGTAGGACACTCACACCGTCCAACAGTCTGAAAGGGCGTGGCCATGGCAGGGGCTTGCAGAGGAAAAAATATATAGAGAACGAGCTGCAGGCCCAAAGCCACGGTAGACTAATAGAAAACACAGGGTCGAGTGTACAGAAAAACTGCCGGCGTGGTGTTTCTGCTTCCAGAGTCTGGAGAGGGCCGACGGCGGTGGAGATGAGCCTCAACCAAGATGACCGACAGGGCGGAGATGACCGACGGGGCGGAGACGGCCAATGGGGCGGAGACGGCCGACGAGGCGGAGACGGCCGACGAGGCGGAGTCCAGCGGTCGCAGGCGGTGTTTGCCCAGGGGAGAACGAGGCGGACATCGGAGGGGGTTTCCCTGCGGAGACGCTGTTTAGAGAGCGTTTTGAAACAACAGAGCACGGGCGGTGAATCATGGACAAAACAGGGACTTCCTTTCAGAGTCAATCAGGAGATCGAGAGACGAGACAACAGCGAGAAGTCCGGTGTTCATTGATTAGGAGTATGAGATATAAATGGAGGATTCATATAGAAGATATATGTATAGAAGGATATATATATATATATATATATATAGAAGGTTGATAAGAGGGAAAACAGTAAAACAACAGGATAGAATTATTGGGAGCAGACAGAGGAGCTCCAATTGTGATGAGTCGTTGGATGTTGTTGGTTTTGGTGGTCGGTTTCGGTTCCCTTTGTGCACGAAGAGGGGCGCAAACAGACATCAGGCAGCAAGATCACTGGGTTGACCCTGGGCCGTCTTCGTTTCTTGTGCACGAGAGATGGGGTTGGTTTGCTTCAACCACAGGCTATTTTTGGCATAATTAATTAAAAAAGCAAATAATGGTGCCAGGTCAGAGAGGGCAGAAATGTGTTTGGCTTAGCAGAGGTTGGTTCAGAACGGTGACCAGTGGATTGAATACACTGCCAGCGAGGGTGTTTGTTGACATTCCTTGTAAGAACATCTGAGATAAGACAGAGTGTCTCCCAGAGCGAGGGAGAGCGGTTCACAGTGAATGAAACGTTTAATGTGTGTAAAGGTTATTAACGCAGTTGTCATGACAACACGTCGCATGACAACCAGAAGGCGGGGCCGTCGTTGCGACGACGAACATCTATGAGTCGAACGGTGTTACCGGGTGTAAGGCAGACTAAAATCTGGCTGAGACTAAGAGGGAAGAAACCAGGAGAGACTCTCTCTCTCCTCTTATCACAGAGGGGGGGGGGGGGGGGGGGAATGCCACATCATCAGTAGCTTCGGCTACCACGAGGATGGTCTTGGCTAACGAACAGGCCTGACCACTGTTGGACTGAGAGACAGAGGGACAATAGACTGGACTGAAAGATCATTAGATAGACGAACACACCGAAAGATCATTAGAATAGACTCTTCAAGGACAATACAATCTGTTAACATCTGAGCTGAGGTTTCTGTTTATCGAATAAAACCACGCTTTTCCTTGTAAGGTATTTCACGTTGTCGAAGTGTCGGATTCTTACGGAGGTGGAGAATTATTATGGTTTGTGGATTGCACTAATGGGGGAGATAAGGATCTTATCAACCGGTATCGGAGACGTCAGGACCATTAAAATGACACAACGCAGAGGAATTGGATGGAGAGCCAAACAGACAAAGACGTGATACTGGCCAGTTTGATCAGGATCTTACACCAAGCATAGCTGTCTCTTAATGATACGGTACAGACGTGAAGTTGATTGAGAACGTGATGTAAAGTATATCTGCATATCTGTACTGTTTTGATTTTGATTTTGTGCTGAATAAAAAAAAATATATGATCAAAAAGAGAGAAAAGGGTTGGGGGCAACTTTAAGCCTGAGGATGTTTTGTGAATACGGCCATTGGTTTTCTTGTCCAAAGGTTGGAAGGAAGGAATTTGGGAGATGTTCAATTATAGGACCTTCTCCTGTGGCTGTACAGTCTAAAGTTTCTTGCCCTTTCAGGATGCTGATGGAGATGGTGTGTCGCAGGACCTTGCTGTACAAACAACAAAAATCTACACGATCAAGAAGGAAACATCAGAGGGTCCCGACGACATCGGTATCATCATAGAGGGCGTGAAAGTGCTGACTGCTCTGGGTAATTTCCCATGGGCTTGCTCCATGCTAGTTGGGTTGGCATATGCAGTGAATCTTGCCTATCCCAAGGAACTAAGGTACACAGAATTAAAGACCTTTAAATTTTTCTAACCTACCTTGAGTAAACCTGTATTATTTATGCCATTTTCTTTGGTTTTCTTCCTCTCTTTGATCTCAGGTACACATTCGAAGTCTTCCATAAACTCTTCCTGGAGCTGGATTGTACAAGGCTGTCTCCAAAAGTGACCAACCTCAAGAATAAGATACTGGTAAGAAAGGTGACCCTTGCAGAGTGAAAGGGAAAAGTCACTGTCAAAAATAACATTGTTTCCTTCAAGTTTTGGTTAAATGTGAGTTTCAGTGAACCGGTTACTGTAAGTAGTTGTTTCATCTCAGATTTGTCCAAATAGCCATACTTATTTGAGCGGAGAGGCTTCATGGTTTTGAATATTGGCACAGAACAGTTTGTTTATAATGTGCACCTTGTGTACACTTTACCTTGCGGGGTGAGGCAAGGTCAAGTGTTGGGGCATTTACAATGTTATGTCAGTCTTTTCATACGGAGCAGAAGCATGGACGCTGAATGAAGAGGCAAAGAGGATGATAGACTCTTTTGAAATGTGGACACTGAGGAAGATGCTGAAGATAACATGGAAGGATAAGATCAAGAATGAGGAGGTACTGAGAAGAGCGGATATGCAAGGGGGTCAGCTGCTGGAGAGGTTGAAAAAGAGAAAGATGGAGTTGTGCGGGCATGTTCTGAGAGGATCCAGCGGGGAGATGTTCAAGAAGGTGGTGATGGGGAAGGTGGATGGAAAGAGAGGAAGTGGAAGACCAAGAAGAGGCTGGGTAGACGATGTCTGTGATTGGAGTGGAGTGAGAGGCGGAGTCACGGAGTTGGAGAGAAGAAGTGGGGACAGAATGGGTTGGAGAGTGATAGGCAACCTTCGGAACGAAGAAGCCACCTAATGATGATGATGAGACTGTTGTCCATTTAATTTTAAGCACCTGACATTGGTTTTCTTCCTCTCTTTGGTCTCAGGTACACATTCGAAGTCTTCCAGAAACTCTTCCTGGAGCTGGATTGGACAAGGCTGTCTCCAAAAGTGACCAACCTCAAGAATAAGCTACTGGCTTAAGAAAGGTGACCCTTGCAGAGTGAAAGGGAAAAGTCACTGTCAAAAATAACATTGTTTCCTTCAAGTTTTGGTTAAATGTGAGTTTCAGTGATCCGGTTACTGTAAGTAGTTGTTTCATCTCAGATTTGTCCAAATAGCCATACTCATTAGAGCGGAGAGGCTTCATGGTTTTGAATATTGGCACAGAACAGTTCATTTATAATGTGCACCTTGTGTACACTTTACCTTGTGGGGTGAGGCAAGGTCAAGTGTTGGGGCATTTACAATGTTGTGAGACTGTTGTCCATTTCATTTTAAGCACCTGACATTGGTTTTCTTCCTCTCTTTGGTCTCAGGTACACATTCGAAGTCTTCCAGAAACTCTTTCTAGAGCTGGATTCGACAAGGCTGTCTCCAAAAGTGACCAACCTCAAGAATAAGCTACTGGCTTAAGAAAGGTCAAGTGTTGGGGTGGGGGTGAGGGGAGGCAAGGTCAAGTGGGGGGTGTGGGGTTATGTTGTGCTTAATTTTTACGTTTAAACTTGGGGGCTAGTTGACAATGTTTATGAAAACCGGCCCCAGACTAGGGTCCTTTGTTCAGCCTCTTAGGCGACAGAAGACCTTGGTCTGAAGCCCATTATAGTTTAACTAGTGGGCCACGACCATTAACACTGGTGATCCCTGTGTTTTCTGGACGAGTGGATGTTTTCTCTGTCACCGTGAGCCCCATCTTTCATATCCAAATGAGAGTATTCCTCACGAGGAAATATGGGCATAGATGTTCGGTAGCGGGGAGAGGTGGGGGGGATTCGAAGTCTCGCCTCTGGTCGCGTGCGCCGTTCGCTCGGCGTCTCGCGGGCAGGGGCGGTAGCGACCGACGGTTAGAGCGGCCGTTAGCTTAATGCTACTCTGTTGAACGTGCTTTGATTATAACATGTTTTAAACACTCTTGACTACGACGACATCTTTGACAGAGGATGTTCGTCGAACCTGCCCTGGGCCAGGACGGCAAGGACTGCGTCAACAAGGGGGACCGTAGCGATGGGATGGAGCGGCGACGCTGCCCAGATCGACAACACAGAACGGCTGTGTTTACTACGGTGCCTTGAGACTGCACTTCGCTTGATCTACGCTCCGGGTAGGCAAGGTTTGGCCAGACCTTGTACACTTCTTCTGGCTTTCCCTTCTAAATGTTTTGTAAATAATGATGTTTTCCAAAACGAGTGTTGCTGCACTAAATTTAGGATACGACGCGAGTTATGTGTGAATTGTCTTGTCACTGGTATTTAGCTTCTCCATGCAAATCGGGTTGTTGTTACAGATGTGAAAATGATCTGGTTTGTTGTGTTGAGAAACATCATGTGTGTTTATATATACCGTGTACTCACAACTAAGGGGGTTAACTAACCTATAAAGCTATGCTTAGTGACAAATGAGTAAAGAATGATTCTTTTCTCAGCCTGTAATGACAATGAACAGTGTGTTCACATATTAACAGGTTTTCCTGTTTTAACTGGCCGTATTAAGGGTAAAGTAGGAGGATTGTGTTTCCCCCCGGTTCCCTGGGGACTTCTTCATCCTCCTTGCAGACATGTTGTTGCACTACATTGTGTCACTGTGTGGTAGGGATGCGATGTAACCCTTAGCTTGATTGCTGAGGTTGTGCTAAAACTGCTGGAGAAACTTTATTTTCCTAAAAGAAAAGATTGTTTAGTCGCTTTCGTGTGTGCTTAGCAAGGCCTGTGGCCGATACTAATCGAGAACTATGTATTCTCTCATTATGAAAAACGGCGTTCCTCTGTAGAGTGTTTTTGCCATTTTTTGTAGGTGATGATGGGTTGTGTGTGTCATGTGACCTACAACTGGGTTGGACTGGCCACAGAAGCACATGTGTAAGTTTGGTACCGGGGCTCTTGGAGAGCCCTCTCTATTCTGGGTTTTTTCCTTAGTAAAAATCAGATAGCAGGTTAGCTCATGCACTGTGTGAAGCTGTCGGACGCTTCATGGAGCTGACTATGACTGTGCCATACTCTCTTTTTGTCATTACATCGTATCATGGGTGTGGGGTCGTAAAGGGGTGAACTGGTAACCTTTCCTCCCCCTTTTTTCTGTTGGTCAGGGGTAAACAACTCACCTGTCCTTCAAGGTTCCTGTCACGTTGCGGTTCGGCACGTTACAAGGTGAGGGGGGGGGGGGGGGGGAGGAGGGAGTGGAATATTGGGCGTGTGCACCGCAGAAATTCCCCCGCCATAGAGTACGTCACTCTGTTGGTAGGACTTCCGTGTGCTGTTCAGGTCCATGTGATGGATCTGTTTCGGGGGGTGGTCAGGGCTCCTCCTCACCAAGCTCCTATTCGGGCCTTCTGTGAGTTGGGACTCCTTCCGTGAGGAGGGAGCCTCCTTCAGAGTACAGAGCCTCCTCCTCAGATTGTCAAGGTGAGTGGACCCTCTAGAAGGAGTCCTACTCTATTGTGTATGTATTCGATTCAATTCGATTATTGAGTGTGTATGGTTCAGTGCCTCCTCCCCGCAGAGCCCTAAAACCAATTTTTTACATGGCTCAAGGTGCAATATATTCGTTTCAATCTGTACAGCTCGCGTGGGAAGTCTCTCTGGGGATTCCCGTCTCCTTCCTATGGGAGGGTGGTGGGATGTAAAAATGTGAAAAAAATTTACCCCCGGCTGTGTAGACTGGGATACATACTGTTGGTGCTTCCTTCTTTTCTACTAAAAAGAGTTGGAGTTAGGAAGTATCACACCCCTCTTGTCGTTCCCCTGGGCGCCTTGGGGATTCAATGACAGGTCTAAATAGCCTGTTCATTGATGTGGGTGTGTCCCGACGCACGTATAGTGCTAGCTCGGGGTGTTCTGTAAACAGGCGACTGACTGGCACGCCTTGGTTGCTTGAGGTTAAAACGGCGTTTTTATAAAGCAACTGGGATGGAGGTTTTTCCTCTTCCGACGACCAAATCCGACGACCTGGTTTGGTTATCGACGGATTCTCGTTCATATCTGGGGGATGATGACGGAATGGATCTGAACATATGTAGAGGGGTCTCACGCCCTGGGGGTGGGCCACCGGGCGCGGTTCGCCCGAACGTCTGGATGGCGCCTTCTTTTCATGTTTAACATCAACACGCGTATCTGCCCCTTCTCCTGGAGTAGGCATGTCGGTGTGGTTAGGTCACGGGACTGGTTCTGGTCACGCTGGTCCGGATCAGTTGAACCCGTTGTCCGCCGGGACGTGCACTACATTGTGTCACTGTGTGGTAGGGATGCGATGTAACCCTTAGCTTGATTGCTGAGGTTGTGCTAAAACTGCTGGAGAAACTTTATTTTCCTAAAAGAAAAGATTGTTTAGTCGCTTTCGTGTGTGCTTAGCAAGGCCTGTGGCCGATACTAATCGAGAACTATGTATTCTCTCATTATGAAAAACGGCGTTCCTCTGTAGAGTGTTTTTGCCATTTTTTTTAGGTGATGATGGGTTGTGTGTGTCATGTGACCTACAACTGGGTTGGACTGGCCACAGAAGCACATGTGTAAGTTTGGTACCGGGGCTCTTGGAGAGCCCTCTCTATTCTGGGTTTTTTCCTTAGTAAAAATCAGATAGCAGGTTAGCTCATGCACTGTGTGAAGCTGTTGGACGCTTCATGGAGCTGACTATGACTGTGCCATACTCTCTTTTTGTCATTACATCGTATCATGGGTGTGGGGTCGTAAAGGGGTGAACTGGTAACCTTTCCTCCCCCTTTTTTCTGTTGGTCAGGGGTAAACTCACCTGTCCTTCAAGGTTCCTGTCACGTTGCGGTTCGGCACGTTACAAGGTGATGGGGGGGGGGGAGGGAGTGGAATATTGGGCGTGTGCACCGCAGAAATTCCCCCGCCATAGAGTACGTCACTCTGTTGGTAGGACTTCCGTGTGCTGTTCAGGTCCATGTGATGGATCTGTTTCGGGGGGTGGTCAGGGCTCCTCCTCACCAAGCTCCTATTCGGGCCTTCTGTGAGTTGGGACTCCTTCCGTGAGGAGGGAGCCTCCTTCAGAGTACAGAGCCTCCTCCTCAGATTGTCAAGGTGAGTGGACCCTCTAGAAGGAGTCCTACTCTATTGTGTATGTATTCGATTCAATTCGATTATTGAGTGTGTATGGTTCAGTGCCTCCTCCCCGGAGAGCCCTAAAACCAATTTTTTACATGGCTCAAGGTGCAATATATTCTTTTCAATCTGTACAGCTCGCGTGGGAAGTCTCTCTGGGGATTCCCGTCTCCTTCCTATGGGAGGGTGGTGGGATGTAAAAATGTGAAAAAAATTTACCCCCGGCTGTGTAGACTGGGATACATACTGTTGGTGCTTCCTTCTTTTCTACTAAAAAGAGTTGGAGTTAGGAAGTATCACACCCCTCTTGTCGTTCCCCTGGGCGCCTTGGGGATTCAATGACAGGTCTAAATAGCCTGTTCATTGATGTGGGTGTGTCCCGACGCACGTATAGTGCTAGCTCGGGGTGTTCTGTAAACAGGCGACTGACTGGCACGCCTTGGTTGCTTGAGGTTAAAACGGCGTTTTTATAAAGCAACTGGGATGGAGGTTTTTCCTCTTCCGACGACCAAATCCGACGACCTGGTTTGGTTATCGACGGATTCTCGTTCATATCTGGGGGATGATGACGGAATGGATCTGAACATATGTAGAGGGGTCTCACGCCCTGGGGGTCGGCCACCGGGCGCGGTTCGCCCGAACGTCTGGGTGGCGCCTTCTTTTCATGTTTAACATCAACACGCATATCTGCCCCTTCTCCTGGAGTAGGCATGTCGGTGTGGTTAGGTCACGGGACTGGTTCTGGTCACGCTGGTCCGGATAAGTTGAACCCGTTGTCCGCCGGGGATGCAGATCTGCTGTTCTGGTAACCTGAGGGACTTGGGCTTTTTTCAGGGGGAAAAATGCCAGGTCGGTCCGGGTGTCACAGGGTTAAGCGCTATGGAGACCCTGGTTGGGTAAATTTTTTACTCAGCACTGTCGTAATGGCTTACGGCCATGCCAACCTGTACACGCTCGATCTCGTCGGATCTCGGCCGCTACACAGGTTGGTCCTGGTTAGTACTTGGTTGGGAGACCGCCTGGGAATACCAAGTACGGTGTGCTTGGGGCTGGTTCTCCATTCTTTTTCGCTCCTCTCTCACGCATGGCGAAGAGGGGCCTGTTGGGGTGGTCTTTGACCTCCTCTGGTGACCCTGTGCTTCCCGTATCGCCGGGCCCAGTCCGAAGTCATGTTTCATCGACCCGTAGGCCTGGGTTAACCCTTTTTTG
Source organism: Notolepis coatsorum (assembly GCF_963971535.1). Classification (NCBI taxonomy): domain Eukaryota; kingdom Metazoa; phylum Chordata; class Actinopteri; order Aulopiformes; family Paralepididae; genus Notolepis; species Notolepis coatsorum. Next base: position 55,836,115 of record NC_140180.1, on the reverse strand, counting down.
AAAACTGAAACACTTGTACTGCGGTATAGCCGGTGTATACCCGCAAGTGTGTTTTGGAGTTTTTTTCTTGAGGGGTTATAGGAACAACCACCGCATTGGGTAACACCAAGGTGGTTGATTCCCTGGTGTGTTGGAGCAGTGTCAACTCCCGGGTTCACCGGTTGAGGGTGCCCCTGCACGTTCATGACGTCTGCCAATTGTGTCAGCCTTTCTCTGCCTCAACCCCTCTGGGTGGGGGCTTTTTAAATGGAGGCTTGGTCATGCAACAACGCCAGCTTACGCCCCTTCCGCCGGGGCGGCTGTGTTCAGCTGTCCCCTCTGGCGCCTGTCTCGTCCGCAGTCTCCAGGCTAGGGTTAACAGCCTGTTGCCTGGTTTTTCCCCGGTGCGCTGCCTGCTTCCGTTGGTTAACCTTTTTTTGTGTGCTTACGGCCATGCTGACTGCCTGTTCTGCAGGGTCAGTGTGCCAGGCGGTGTACTATTGGGGGGACAGGGCCCGCTCGGCTGAGGGGCCTTTGTCCGAATACGCTGGCGATGTGGTGGGGGTCCAGTCCCTTTGGTGGGTCTGGGTCTTCCTTCGCGCTCCGCTGCTACGGCCTTGCCACGGGGTTGGGTTTGCCCTTGACCCCGTGATTCTGGGGGCAGTAACGAGGTTGTTCCCTCCGTTCGTTCCCGGGTGGCATGCGGGTTGTGCGTGTGTGTAGTCGTGGGGTCAAGCCACGGTCTGCTCACCCTGTGCGTTGAGTTGCTTGAGTGCCTCTTCGCACGGTCGGGTCCGTCGCCCTCCCGTCCAATAGGGGTGCCCTCCATTAGGGTGGGTCGGGGGGGCTCGGCCCTCCCTGTTCTGATGGTTGTGGGGGGCTTTCAGCGGGGTGTATTTGTCGGCCGATGGCTCTCGCTCGGCCTCCCTTGTGCAGAGAGTGACGCCGAGCGAGAGCCATACGATACAGAACGTTAGGTTATGACTATAACCAAGTTCTGTTAGTATGGTGACGCTCGGCGTCCGACGCCGATGCAGCCCTTGATCTCGCCTTGTAGTGAAAGCTTGGGAAGGAGGCGAGTGGGTGGCCCCACCCCTGCTTATATGGGTAAGCTGATAGGGGTGTGGTCAGACAAATATTGGGATTAAAGGTACACTGTGGTCTTTATTCAGTGCGCGTGCACGTGTGCGAGGACAGTGCAGAGAGTGACGCCGAGCGTCACCATACTAACAGAACTTGGTTATAGTCATAACCTAACGTTAAAATGTGTTGGATTTAGTAATAACATGCCAAATCATGAGTTAATAGCCCAATTTTTTTTTTGCAAGTACAACTCAATTTCACAAGGGAAATTGATTTAAATGTACTTAAAATGTTGGGCTATATTAACTCATGATTTGGCATGTTATTACTAAATCCAACACATTTTAACTGTTATTATTATTAACATGCACTTAAGTTTTTGGTTTAAATTTAGTTCACTTATTCAATCAATTTTAATCAAATGTATGTGATTAAAATCTATTCAATTATATGACGTGTCCCTTTGTTGCCTTAATTTTTTTAAGTAAACACTAGTCACATTATTTACAGTGTACTTATACCACTGTATATGAGTCATTCCACCAATCCGGTCCGATTTGAGTCCCTCTGATGTTTTTAAGTGTCTTTTATCTAATCAGTTACCAAAATGTGCTTTGAAATGCTATTTATTTCAGTTGCAATGTCCTCTTTAATAAAGTGTAAAAACATTGCATTAATGTATTTTTTTTTATTATGCATTATGTTATTATTTCAGTTGACACCATGTATTTTGACATGTCCCTTGTGGCATTTCATGAAAATGTATTTGGGATATGACCAAGAAAATTTGTAAAAAGTCCATACTTTTTTCCATGAACATACACATCCATCTGTGCTGTTAATGCTGGTCATGTTTTATTTCAAAATAAATGAATAATTATTCATTAAAATAACATTATTCAGTCTGTCCCTCAGTAACCCTCAACCCTGTTACACTGAGCATTCTCCCCCCCACAAAAATAATGGTTCAATCCATAGAAACATGTGAAACAGGAAGTGACAACTTTGAAGTATTTTGGAAAACACAACACCAGGAACAGGCAAGTAGCTACCTCATTGTACTATGTTTTCAGTCATTTATCATGTAATATTATGGTAGTCAAGCATAATTACTCAACACTGTCTCTTGAAAAAAATATAGCAAACTATTACTTGTGAATATGATCTTTGTTATTAAAAAATGTTTGATGCTTTCTTAATATCATGCATGCCATGTGCTCTCCTGGTATTCACCACATGTGGAGTAGCAACCATTTTGTGCAAAAAATCACAACCCTGTTACACTCAACCCTGTTACGTTTGAATGTAACGTTTGAATGTAACAGGGTTGTGATATTGTAACGGGTTGTGATTTTAACACTGATTTTGAAGTTATACAATAATAGTTCAATTAATTATTGAGCTTTTTCAACATGCTTATGCCACATACATATTAATTGTAATGTGCATGTTGCTGTGTGTGTGTGCTCACACGTTACCCTAGACTCAACCCTGTTACAGCTACATGTTTATTAATTATTTCTTCAAGTTTATGAAAAACAAATTCAACTTTTGAATAATTTTGTCTGAAACGTTTAGAGCAAACATAAGTGTTACAAAGGGTCAGATTAAACCGAATATATATATTTATTGCTTGAGATCCCTTGTATAATATTTGTATATCGTTTGATATCCCTTGTATATTCTTTGTATATATACACGGAATATCCCTTTACCTGGGTACAGACCAGACCATAATATTCGTTCTCCTATTGGACAGCGACCCCTAGGCGCCAACGACCATACCCCCAATGGCAAGTTTAAAGGCAACGCCAAGGCATGTCTCAACATGTCCAGGTTTGCGCAGTAATACGAGACAGAACTGAGGTTGGCACTAGATAATTCACCTTACGTATAAATACGGCGCAGGTGGATACAGCAGCACTTACTGTAGCACTAAAACGTTGATGCCTTCACCACGAGACAACGTGCCGTGAAGTGGGCAACTTTGCCTCTGAATAGAGCCTTGAGAACCGCGTGCGAATAGATTGCTAAAGTGTCAGAGTTTAACGCAGTATCGTTGAGTTCGACTTATTCTAATGTGAAGTAATAGTCTATCATTTATAGTGTATCGTGCAGCTACCGTTCTTCAGTGACCAGCATTACCACCGGTTAGTCGTGTATATAGCTAGTGCACTCATCCAGGCTGGGCGGCCTAAACTCGTGCCACCACCCGAGGAGTCCTAGACGAGAACCGTTGGATATGTACACCGGAAAACCTACCCCGGCGACTGCAGAACCTTTTCTGGTTGGATTATATTGCTTTGGTACCGTGACTGCTGGAGCAGAGAACCGTCTACCCCACTATCGTGTGGGATCTACCCCAGTGAGGAGCATCCCTCGAGCCCGCCTCTAGGAGGAGGCTGGCTAGCTTTCATCCATGCTGTCGGGCATACTGGATTATAGCTGTTGCTTTGTCTACCGATCAAGGGAGTACTGCACTGGTTCCTGTATCTGGAACCTCGTTATTCCTCGTTGACCCAGACTTTGCACCCGAACATTCCTCTACCCTGCCGGCTTACACCCGGAGGGAACCCCCCAGTGTCTCCAGCTGGTACTAGTGTGCCTTATGTAATTGCTATGCTACAGGTGGCGTCAGTTTAGACCCATCTTACTATTCTCATTGACTTACGCTCTTGACCTACTTTACATGTGTTCTTCGCCTTACAAGCGCAAGTATAATTCTCAATCTGTAACTTAACGTTGCTTGCTCTGATAATAATAAAACTCTCTAAATAGAACTTTATGTGTCATTGCCGTATTCTTGTGTGGGTGTTCACCATATATATTCATGTACTGTATGGCCAGTAATTAAAGTACATAACTAAGTAGTGGTTTAATAATACCATACTCTCAATACAGTCAGGGAATTGTACCCCTCAGTTACAATTGGTCCTTCGAGCCGGAGATTATCAGTGTAATATCTAATATAATATTGATATTAACCATGGCCAGCGGTGAACACTCCCCAAGCGGCTCTCCCAAGCTAGAACGCCTGCAGCGCAGACGTCAGCCACCTCCCTATCTAGAGGAATACGCTGTCAGTCTAATACCTAGCTTTAAACAGACGTAAAATGCGGATAAAGCGGATAGTCAAAGCATGTCAAATCCTACCGACCAGGCGACCCTGCCAGTAGAGACCCTAGTGGGTTCTAACGAAACTGACCAAGCTCACAGGGGGGACCAGGGGGGACATGACATGACTATACCCCCAGACAACGTCAACGGGATGGTTCCCGGAGAGCTCCAGGATAAAGAAAGCGCTCCAGGGACAGAACCCGACACACGACCAGAAGAGAAGCGCGCCCAGGAGATGGACCTCGGGGCGCGCCAAGAGAACAGATCTCCAACGAGCACTGTCAGCAGCCGATCACCTCCGTCAGTGTCATCCCCCAGCGAAGCGGACCAGATACTGGCGCAGGCATTCATCGCCACCCTGGCAGCCTCCACTGAACGCGATCGACTCCAAGCACAGACGCTTAGTGAGCGCGAACATTCTTCCATGGAACAAGAGCGCCTCTGGGCGCAACAACTAAGTGAGCGCGAACACTCTACCATGGAAAGAGAACGCCTTCAGGCTCAACAGACGAGCGAGCGCGAACAATCTGCAGACCAACAAGAGCGCGGTCACGCGCAACTCCAAGCGCAAGCCCTTAGTGAACGCGAACACTCTGCAACCCAGCGAGAGCGCTTCCAGGCGCAACAAAGGAGTGAAGACGACCGCATACGACTGGAGACCAGACGCCTCCAGACGGAAGAGAACATTGAAAGAGACCGCGCCGATGCACAGCACGCCGCCGCCAATGCACAGCGCGACGCAGCCCATGCCCAGTGCGAAGCAGAGCGCGACGCAGCCCACGCCCAGCGCGAAGCAGAGCGCGACCGGCTGCAGGCGCAGATAATAGAACAATTGATTGCCAGGGCGACACCCCCTCTCTCCGCACGGAGCTCCAGGACATCATCACGACAAGGGTCTAGGGCACCTTCCCCTACCCGACCAAGTTACCCGGAACCCGGCCAACAGAAGGATTCTATCTACGTCTCCGAACCCCCTCCCCGACCGGTCCATACGAGACCCAGCAACCGGGAAGAACCGGCCTACGCCGCCGAGAGACTGAATAGAAGACTTCAAGACCTAGAAGACCTAGAAGAGGAAGAGGAAGAGGAGGAAGGTCAGGCCCACCAGCAGCAACGTGCTCAGGACCAGGAGGCCCAGTACAGCCCAGACTTCACCCCCGAGTCACTGCGCTACAAACCCCCGACTCAACTCACGGGTGAGTTTGACGCACAGTCAGCACCGAGGAACAGCACCTGGGTACCCGGCCTCTGGTACCCACCAAGTACCAGCCCACGACAACACGTACGGGGAGACTCGCCCAGGAGGCCTCTTCCCCAACGCTCACCGATGTGCCAGCCATCCATGGCATCGTACCTTGGCACACCGACGTTCCCAGACTTTACGCACGAGGACAGAGCACAGTACACGGAATTACGGATGTGCTTAGAGACTATGATGTCCGACGTCCCTGATGAGTCGTACAAATATGCCATCCTCCTCAAGCATCTCAAGGTGCCCAGAGCGCATAATATAGCGCTGGCATATTCCAACTCAAGCACCCCATACTCCGCGGCTCTAGTGGCCCTCGACCAGCGTTATGGACGCATATGGGACTACGTGATACAAGAAATAAGGAATATTGACCGTCTCCCCCCAGCCAAAGACAATAGAGCATTGGATGACCTCTCTATCAAGGTACAATCCCTGGTAGGGATGCTGGGGTCCCAAAGGGAAAAAGGGAGACATGAACTATATGCTAACTCTTTAACCTGTCCTTAGAACAGGCTGTCATCCCCACCTGCCTGAAGAAGTCCACTATTATCCCTGTACCCAAAAAATCCAAGCCTGCTTGCCTCAACGACTACCGCCCTGTAGCTCTCACCTCCATAGCCATGAAGTGCTTTGAGAAGCTAGTAAAGGGCTACATCTGCTCCTCCCTCCCCATCAACATGGACCCCCTGCAATTTGCATACCGCCCCAACAGGTCCACGGAGGACGCCATAGCCCATGTGCTGCACACAGCAGCATCACACCTGGACAAGAGGCAGGGGAACTATGTGAGAATGCTATTCATCGACTACAGCTCGGCATTCAATACCATAGTCCCCTCCATACTCATAGCCAAGCTCAGGGACCTGGGCTTGAACTATGACCTCTGCCAGTGGGTCTTGGACTTCCTGACTGGCAGACCCCAGGTGGTGAGAGCAGGCAACTGCACCTCCTCATCCATCACCCTCAACATAGGGGCCCCCCAGGGCTGTGTTCTGAGTCCCCTCCTCTACTCCCTGTACACACACGACTGTGTGGCTCAGCGGAGTAGCAATACAATCATCAAATTTGCTGACGACACAGTGGTGGTGGGCCTGATCTCTGCCAACGACGAGAGGGCCTACCTGGAAGAGGTCAAGGTCCTGGCGGGATGGTGCCAGGAAAACAGCCTCTCCCTGAACGTCAGCAAAACAAAGGAGACGATTGTGGACTTCAGGAGGTCGGGGGTCAAGGACTACAGCCCCCTCAGCATCGACGGGGCACCGGTTGAGAGAGTCAACAGCTTTAAGTACCTCGGAGCCTACATATCCGAGGACTTGACATGGACCACACACATTGACAGTGTTGTGAAGAAGGCACGACAACGCCTCTACTTCCTCAGGCGCCTAAGGAAGTTCCAAGTCAGTCAGAAGATCCTTAAGAACTTCTACTCATGTACAATAGAGAGCATCTTGACCGGCAACATCACCTCCTGGTTTGGGAATAGCACTGCACAAGACCGAAGCAGACTACAAAGAGTGACACGTTCAGCCGAACGCACAATTGGAGGGGGGCTCCCCACCCTCCAGAACATTTACAACAAGCGTTGCAAGGGCAAGGCTAAGATAATCATTAAAGACTCCAGTCTCCCGAACAACTGCCTCTTTGAACTGCTGCGGTCAGGCAAGCGATACCGGAGTCTCAAGGCGAGCACAGAAAGACTCAGAAGAAGCTTCTATCCCCAGGCCATCAGGCTGCTAAACGAACAATGAATGAACACTACACAACAACAACCACCAAACGCACATAGCACACACATCCACACGCACACACTCACTTTAAACAAACACACTGTAGCACCCACTCCACACACTTTATAGCACACACCCACTTTAAACAAACACACTGTAGCACCCACTCCCCACACTTTATATTTATTGATGAAGGATTGCACTACAACTCGTACACCTTACTGTAAATTGTACCTAAATTGTACCTCATCCCATTTCTGCTTTGCACTAGATAGTACTGTACATTAGTACACTGCATAGTATTGTATATTATATGGTAACTCAGAACATTGTACATATGTCTATACCGAACACTGTGACCTCATTTCTTCTTCTAAATTACATGCTATACTATGTTATTTGATACTATCTTGTCTAGCACAGTCTCTGGAGCGTAACAGTAAGAAGCATTTTGTATGAAAGTATTCTGTACTTCTGTATGACAACTATTAAAGAAACTTGAACTCTAATGTAGAACGAATACTAGAGAAGCTCCCTCCAGCCCGCCAAGAGCGCTTTCGGCGGCAGAGAGACCACCGTGATCCCGACGGTCCCGAGCCATCCCTCCTAGACCTGGCCGACTTCCTCGCGAGAGAAGTCAGCAGCCTACGACTGGATACGTTCGTGTGGAGTGGACCAAGCCCAAGAGATGGACCTCGGAGATCTAATGATAACCGCCGGTCGGTGACCGTTATGCACCAAGCCGAATCAGTACCGCAGCACAAGAACCACAACACCCCCTCGACGAAAGAGAAGTGGAAGATTGTATGCCAGTACTGTGAGAAAGAACATTGGCTGTCTCAATGTGACACTTTCAAGAAGATGACCGCTGACGAGGTGAGTCAATGGATCAAGGCCAACCGCCGCTGCTTCCGCTGCGCGCGCAGCCATATGGCAGCCGAGTGCCGTTTAAAGAAGAAATGCAGCAAGTGTGACGGCGCCCACTTGGATGTCTTGCATGACAGCAACAAGAAGAAACTCGCACCCCCAAGTAGCTCGAGAGTAAACGTCATGTATATTGACCCCACCAGCAGCGGGAGCTCCCGAGTGCTCTTGAAAGTGGTCCGAGTGATATTAAGCTACGAGGACAAGGTCATGGACACTTACGCCGTCCTGGACGATGGGTCAGAAAAGACTCTCCTCCTCGCATCCGCCGCAGCCCGGCTGGGTCTGCGGGGGAGCGAAGAAACAATGACAATCCGTACTATAAGAAGAGACCTGAAGACCATAAAGGGTGAAAATGTCTCCTTCACTATCGCAGCAGTCGGGCAGCCCGAGAAGCAGTATAGGATTACTAACGCCTTCACCAGCCAAGACATAGGCCTGTCACAGTACACCTACCCCATCCCCAAGCTGATGGAAAAATACGTGCACCTACGTCAACTACCTATACCGCTCATCGACGGCGCCACCCCGACCCTGCTCATAGGATCCGACCACGCACACCTCATCGTCCCAACGGACCGGGTCCACATCGGGCCCAGAGGCTGTCCAGCAGCAGTCGAGACCCGCCTAGGATGGACACTACAAGGCCCCCTCTCCAGGTCTCCCAACCGACCAGCAGCCACTCGCTGCCTCCACTCAAGAATAAAAGAAGAAGACACCACCCTCTTACAGCACGTCGAGAGGCTATGGACATTAGACGCAATGCCCTTTAAGAATGAAAAGAAACTTGTTCGATCAAAGGAAGACACTTATGCCATAACCCTCCTCGAGCAGAGGACAAAGAGAGTCGAGGTCAATGGAGTGATGAGATACGCAACTCCACTCTTGAGGCGAGAGGGTATGCCCACCTTCCACGCCTCAAAAGAAGCGACCGAGCGATATCTACTGAACACCGAGCGGCGTCTAGCCAAAGACCCCACTCAAGCCACTGTGTACCGCGCTGAGATTGACAAGCTAATCACAGCGGGACACATAAAGAAAATTGACATTCAAGAGGCCGACCAGACGACCGAATCATGGTACGTGCCCCACCACAAGGTCCACCACAACGGCAAGGATCGTATTGTGTTCAACTGCAGCTACCAGATCGGACTACAGAATCTGAATAAAGAACTCTTGCCCGGCCCAACACTCGGCCCCTCTCTACTAGGCGTGTTGCTACGTTTCCGCCAAGACAAGGTGGCCATCAGCGGCGACATCAAAGGGATGTTCCTGCAGGTGCGACTAGTGGAAGAGGACAAGCCCCTGCTGCGGTTCTTATGGAGAGAGAGGATCGGGGATGAGCAACCATCCATCTACCAATGGGAGGTCCTCCCTTTCGGAACCACATGCAGCCCATGCTGTGCTACGTTCGCACTGCAAAAACATGTCGCAGAGGACCCAGCAGCTGACGAGGAGGTCAGACAAAGTGTAGAGAGGAGTTTCTACGTGGACAACTGTCTGCAAAGCGTCTCGACGCCAGAAGAAGCCGAAGCCCTCCTACTCAAGCTCCGCGCCTCCCTGATCAAAGGCGGCTTTGATCTCCGGCAGTGGGCCAGCAGCGACCCTCAAGTACTTCGCAGCCTCTCCCCAGAGAACAAGGCAGCAAGCAGCGAGACCTGGATGGCGACCATCCCAGGTGAAGCCCAAGAAATGACATTAGGACTAGTCTGGCGCTTCAAAACAGACTCGCTCCATTACAGATACACACCCCTGACCACGGAGCAGGGAAGGTCGACTTCCAACAGGGCTGGGACGACCCCATACCCGACCACCTCGCTTCCACCTGGAGAGAGTGGGAAAAAGAACTCAACTCGCTCCCAAATGTGAACATACGCCGCAGCTACTTCCCACCCACAGTGCGGCTGGAGACGTGCCAGATGGACCTGCACGTCTTCAGCGACGCCTCAGAAGTAGCCTACGGATCGGTGGCCTACTTGCGGGCCCGAGAGGAGCGAGGAGAAATACACACAGCCTTCATCCTGGCTCGCTCAAGGATAGCCCCCCGCAAGCAACAATCGATCCCGCGTCTAGAGCTCTGCGCAGCCCTGGTAGGCGCGCAACTCGCCACGTTAATCCAACGTGAACTCACCATCCCGGTGCAAAGAACAATCCTGTGGTCAGACTCCATGACCGTACTCACATGGATCCAGTCCGATTCGTGTAGATACAAGGTCTTCGTGGGAGTCAGAATCACAGAGATCCAAGACTTAACAGAATCAGCATGCTGGAGGTATGTGGACACGAAACAGAACCCAGCAGATGTCATCACACGGGGGATGTCCCTAGATGACCTCACACGTCACAATATCTACAGTGACGGTCCCGAGTTCCTCAAGCTCCCGGAAGAAGAGTGGCCTAACCCCACCCCACGGGAGGCTAGTCAAGAGGAGGCAGAGATGAAGAAATCTATGTTCTGTGGGTTGACGCACACACCAGTCCCCACCAACCCTAACATAGACGACTGCCCCACCCTTGAGAGTGCGCAGTTAAAGACATTCCTGTGGCACCACCCTGAGGTTCCCTCCACTACTGACATTAATGCAGCTAACTACGAAGAAGCAGAACTCCTTCTCCTACAGCGAGCCCAAAGAGACTCGTTCCCCGACGAGCTAGACTGTCTGCAGGGATCAAAGCCAGTCCCGTCAGACAGCAGACTGCTCCACTTGGCTCCTGAGCGCGACGCCCATGACCTCATCAGAGTGGGTGGTCGTCTGAGACGAGCCCCGGACTTAACGGATGACGTCAAGTTCCCTATAGTCCTCAACAGCCGACACAAGGTCACCGAGCTCATCATAAAGAAATATGACGAGGATGTGCACCACGCTGGGGCAGAGAGAGTCTTCGCTGAGATCCGACGTCGCTATTGGATACTGAATGGAAGAGAAGCAGTACGACGCTTCCAGCGGACCTGTCTAGACTGTCGCAAGTGGCGAGCACAGCCCAGTATACCCAGGATGGCTGACCTGCCTCCCTGTCGCCTCCGACTTGGCGACAAGTCCTTTCACTCCACCGGCATGGACTGCTTCGGCCCGCTGTACGTGAAGAAAGGAAGAGGGATGGAGAAGAGGTGGGGCATTGTATTCAAATGCATGACCACCCGAGCAATACACATAGAACTCCTTCCGACCATGAGTACGGACTCATTCCTTATGGCCTTCCGGAGATTCACAGCGCGAAAGGGAAAACCGTCTATATTATTGTCTGATCACGGGACAAACTTCAAAGGCGGAGAAAGAGAGCTGAGAGAGAGCTTCCAAGCCATGGGCCCAGAACTTAAGACCCACCTCGCTCCCTCTCAGATCGACTTCCAGTTTAACCCCCCGAACGCCCCTCACTTCAGGGGAACCTGGGAACGAGAAGTACGTTCAATAAAGACAGCCCTGTACGCCGTGCTTGGGGCCCAGACCGTGGCTGAAGAAGTCCTCACGACAGTCCTCACAGAGATCGAGGGAGTATTGAACTCAAAGCCCCTCGGTTACGTCTCAAGTGATGTAGCTGATGTCGACCCAGTCACCCCCAACACTCTCTTGATGGGGCGGCTGGACCCCGCGCTCCCACAGACAGTGTACAGACCTGAAGAAGCGAACGGCCGAAGAATGTGGAGGTACAGTCAAGTATTGGCTGACAAGTTTTGGAACAGTTTCCTCCTCCACTACCTACCGTCTCTACAAACCCGCCAGAAATGGGTAAAAGATAGAGACAACTTGACGGAGGACACAGTCGTCATGATCGTGGACCAATCACTACCCCGAGCTATGTGGCCGGCCGGCCGCGTAAGCAAAGTGATCACTGGTGCCGACGGAAAGGTCAGGGCGGCAGAAGTTCTTGTCCAGGGACGGACATACACCCGACCCGTGGCGAGGCTGATAGAATTGCCAAGGCTCCCTGACTCCCTTGATGACGATCATGACCCACTGACTTTGTGAATTGCCCTACTCCCCACAACAGACATTGAGTAGTTGACAAGACGGTTAATCTGTCTCTGCTTTATCTAATTAGGTGCGGACTAATTAGGAGGCGGCTGTTACAAAGGGTCAGATTAAACCGAATATATATATTTATTGCTTGAGATCCCTTGTATAATATTTGTATATCGTTTGATATCCCTTGTATATTCTTTGTATATATACACAGAATATCCCTTTACCTGGGTACAGACCAGACCATAATATTCGTTCTCCTCTTGGACAGCGACCCCTAGGCGCCAACGACCATACCCCCAATGGCAGGTTTAAAGGCAACGCCAAGGCATGTCTCAACATGTCCAGGTTTGCGCAGTAATACGAGACAGAACTGAGGTTGGCACTAGATAATTCACCTTACATATAAATACGGCGCAGGTGGATACAGCAGCACTTAGCACTAAAACGTTGATGCCTTCACCACGAGACAACGTGCCGTGAAGTGGGCAACTTTGCCTCTGAATAGAGCCTTGAGAACCGCGTGCGAATAGATTGCTAAAGTGTCAGAGTTTAACGCAGTATCGTTGAGTTCGACTTATTCTAATGTGAAGTAATAGTCTATCATTTATAGTGTATCGTGCGGCTACCGTTCTTCAGTGACCAGCATTACCACCGGTTAGTCGTGTATATAGCTAGTGCACTCATCCAGGCTGGGCGGCCTAAACTCGTGCCACCACCCGAGGAGTCCTAGACGAGAACCGTTGGATATGTACACCGGAGAACCTACCCCGGCGACTGCAGAACCTTTTCTGGTTGGATTATATTGCTTTGGTACCGTGACTGCTGGAGCAGAGAACCGTCTACCCCACTATCGTGTGGGATCTACCCCAGTGAGGAGCATCCCTCGAGCCCGCCTCTAGGAGGAGGCTGGCTAGCTTTCATCCATGCTGTCGGGCATACTGGATTATAGCTGTTGCTTTGTCTACCGATCAAGGGAGTACTGCACTGGTTCCTGTATCTGGAACCTCGTTATTCCTCATTGACCCAGACTTTGCACCCGAACATTCCTCTACCCTGCCGGCTTACACCCGGAGGGAACCCCCCAGTGTCTCCAGCTGGTACTAGTGTGCCTTATGTAATTGCTATGCTACAGGTTGCGTCAGTTTAGACCCATCTTACTATTCTCATTGACTTACGCTCTTGACCTACTTTATGTGTGTTCTTCACCTTACAAGCGCGAGTATAATTCTCAATCTGTAACTTAACGTTGCTTGCTCTGATAATAATAAAACCCTCTAAATAGAACTTTATGTGTCATTGCCGTATTCTTGTGTGGGTGTTCACCATATATATTCATGTACTGTATGGCCAGTAATTAAAGTACATAACTAAGTAGTGGTTTAATAATACCATACTCTCAATACAGTCAGGGAATTGTACCCCTCAGTTACAATAAGAATATCGATTTTAGTAAAAAATCTGAAGTCAAATCACATTTCTGATGAAAAAGCTTGCGGCCGCTGTCAAAAAAAAGGCAAATTTCAGGGTTCAGAATAGCAAAAGTGTAGGATTTTACGTAATTTTTAGACGAGCAATTATAGAAATGGTGTAAAGGACATCTAATTATTATAGAAATGTTGACTTTAGCACAAATACATGTTTAATCTTATTCAGAGAGCTTCCAGAGTGTCCGTAACGGGGTTGAAGAAAAATGGTGTCCATATCATACAAATAATGATCAAAAATAATAGAGATTTCATGCCTGAGATGGAAAAATATATTTGTCTGGAAGTTAAATATGTCATTCATCTTGAGGGGTGTTCAGAAAAGTAATACCCCTTGGTAAAAAAAAATATCCCAAAGTCCAAATCGGACTGGATTGGTGGAATGACTCATATAATAATTAATACATTGAGGCGATTGGAATCACCATAGTGTTATAGAATCTGTATCCCTATTTCATTAGTAATGTAGCCTGATACTTTCCTCCCTGTAGAGACAACTAGAATCAATTGTCTCTCTTGCTCTAGTGTCGGGTTAAATGTCCCATGTTTTGCTATTCCTTTCACTATTTGGGCAATTTGACACAATTCCTGTGAGTCTATGGAACACATCTGTAATCCCCCCCCCCCCCCCCCCCCCCCCAAAATGCATTGTTTTGCATTTCTAACAAGTACTCTAAAGCAGCATTTTTCCACTTCAAGATTTCAAGCTGTTTTGGGCATGGCTCCGCCCATACTCGCAAAGCGCTTTGAGTCACCAACCAACGTTACATCCAGCCTGTTTGAAAATACTAGAATCCAACATAGTCTGGTGAAAACGCAGCTTATGTTATGGATGGATCATCACCGTTTGTCCTCTTCCTCTTCATAATAATATTCAATAGTTTGCTCTAGGCAATCACCATTGTATGCGATCGCCCAGCTGTAGTCTGTGGGGAGCTCTCAACTCGGCAACAAATAATGCCTCGGCCGGTGTTGTGCCAAATTCGGACTCCCTGCCAGAATCCGACTCCCCCTTGTGATCAGATTTCTGTCATAAAACGATAAAGCAGACAGAAATGCGGGAACGTTTTGATTATGTTTAAAAGGCTTTGACATTGTAAAAACTAAATAAGTGGAGTTTAGAAGCTGTAAGCTGAATACAAGTCATAGGAACACCCACGTTCTTCCCCCTTCCTACTGTATAACAAAGAGGAAAATCGCAAAACGCAGAAACACTACAGTAAAATAGTAACGTTAATACACTATTGACACATGGTGTGCAGACAGTTGCTGGGTAATGATTTGACAACTTCTGTCCATAATAAATATAACCCCGACCGTGAATCAATGACTAATTGCGACATTTGTACTTACTGATTCTATATTTTCTTTTCTGATCCCGAATACTCGATTACTCAGTACAGCTCCCTTCTTTAATAACATCCTGGAAATCATCCTATGGAAATCATCCCAGCATTATAAAGTCCTTGATTCTCAATGTCCTCCTTGCAAAAATGTGTGGTACACATTCGGCGGGTCTCCAAAAACAAAACAAACTTGGCCCATTGCTGGGCCAAGTCATCAGGAAATTAATGCAAAGACGTATTCTTGGCAGTCAGGAACAGCACACCATATCTTGCCCGTTTTGCTCATAACGTTTTTAAATGCTAACCCAATGCTAACTAACTGTTAAACTTCAATTCCACGCATTTGCTTGTGTACTGCAATAAATAATGGTTGAGTGGGTGGTTACAAACATAGAGGGGGCGTTACTATGCAGATGAGAATTCTTTCTACGTCAGCAAAACAGTCAAATTCGAATGGCTTAGTTCAGTGTAGCAGCATCTCCTGAGATCTGAACTGGAGGAGTGCGCTAATATGAGAATTAGATAAATACAACCCCAGATTGCTAGAAAACAGTGCTAAACACTGGAAAAGGCAATTTATAAGACAGGGGACCATTAAAACATTCCTAAGAACATAGTTAATTTTAGATTACCTCTGACCTCTCGCCCCAGAGGAGCTTAACACATTGCCCGCCGGGGGTTATGCCCATATAATGCCCCTCTCTGCCAGCGCTGTAAGCCTATGGAGATGTTTACCTTCTTTGCAGGGCTATAACTTTTTAAATTGTATTGCTATATATTGACATTACTATGGCCCATTCAACATCGATTATCGTTCAGGATGTGGGAAGGTTATACTTTTTCATTCATACATTCATACAAAAATACCTTCTAGAATATAAGTATGTTTTATATCGTTTTCTGCAGTAATTCCTAGAACGTGAGTTATAGGCCTAAACGCATAATGATAGATTATCGATTGGCGTTTCTTCCCTATACACGCTATATTAAAAAATTCAAATGTATATGATCGGTATACGTTATGCTTCATCATGCGTGAAGGAAAGGGTGGGGGGGTCGTTTATAATTCCCCGATCATCAGTAAATGTTTTATGTAGGTTGGGTGATATATTGATCAGATCGGATTGCTCACAAGGAAACTCACAATCGGGTTGAAAATAACGTTGTATTCCTCTTACCGTGGGTCAATGAGACTGGCGTTGAAATATCCTAAGTACACGACGCCGATCGCCTAGGTCCATTTCCGGTTTGTATGTCGCAATAAACGCCGAAATCATATTGATTATTACGTTTAGAAAGCGATCCATTATGTACATAATGTCTGTCGGGAGTCCCGCAACGATATGTGACGGCCGGATGATTTTCATCGGCCACATCCTGTAGGCGAGTGTAACTCGCCCGACCATCCACCAGGCGGCGGTATTGAGCCGTCGTTGCCGTCACCTATTGGGTCCAGCTGCAGCGTCGCGGGTGTATATATGAATTATGAATGCCATGGTGAAAAAAATATATATTGATCTCAATAACGCTGTACAGCGAGGTCTGACGCTCAACACATGGCGGGCAATAACGCTGGAAAGCGTTTCCGGCGCTGGATGTGTTAACGCCTTCTAACACCCCTGCTGTGAATATGACACCGGGCCAGGACTCCTGCCCACTGGAACTAGCCAGGGCAGAGTTGTGTAAAACCTACAGGAAGTCCCAGGGGGAGAGCACGCCCCCATTCACATCGGCGGGTCAACTGTGGAGAGAGTCAGCAGCTTCAGGGACCTCGGGGTCAACATCAGCGAGGGCCTCTCCTGGTCTCATCACACCAGCATTTTCCTGACTCCTGAACAAGGACAAGAACAGGAGATACAAGCCCTATTAAAACACACACACACACACACACACACACACACACACACACACACACACACACACACACACACACACACACACACACACACACCCACCCACACACACACACACAACACACACACACACACACACACACACACACACACACACACACACACACACACATACACACACACACACACACACACACACACACACACACACACACACACACACACACACACACACACACACACCCTGCATTGCACCTTAATATGCACATACACTTTTATGCAAGACACTTTCGGTAAACATTTTATTTTATCTTACCTCATCTTATATTTAATTTCATCTTACTACTACTACTACTACTACTACTACTACTACTACTACTACTACTACTACTACTACTACTACTACTACTACTACTACTACTACTACTACTACTACTACTACTACTACTACTACTACTACTACTACTACTACTACTACTACTAGTCCATGGCCGCCTAGTTATAGTTGAAAGTGGGGGGTGCAAGAATATTATTTTTATAAAAAAAAATTTTTTTTATTATTATTATTATTATTTTTTTTTTTTTTTTTTTTTTTGACAGGCAAGGGGTGGTTTGGAGGGGGTCCGGCACGACCCCTCCATGGCAGATTTTTTTTTAAATGTAATGAACCTGTACGTGCAATTTCCTGCAATATAGAGCCTTCAATCTTGACCAATAAAGCTGCTCTTTTCACTATAAAACTCAGTTTATATTGCAGTATGATAGCCAATTACTATAATAATAATATATTATACTGTATATACACTGTATATTGATTTTTCGCTCATTCATTTTTATTAAATCAATCTCCTTTCAAATAGGCCAAGTTTTTAATAAGAAAGAGAAAAAAGATATATTTCCATTACCTGTAAATCTTGTGTCTCTTTCTCTCCTTCTCTGCCTCCTCCCTGAGTCTGCAGTGCACAATCATGACATCGATCTCAAAAAAAAAAAAAAAAAAAAAGGAAAAAAAGCTAAAATTGAGGCCCCTCGTCACTATAGGCCACGGGCCGCGGCCGTCGTTAATCCGGCCCTGCTCGTCTGCCATATAGATAGCGATAGCGTTAACGTTTGGAAATGAAGTCAACGTCATCCAGCTGAGCTCACACCACATATCTAGATAACGTTAGCTAGCGGCTAGCACTAAAGCTAACGCCAACCAGAGAGGGAAACGTTATTATTATTTATTCGAGGAAACCGTATGATTAACCAGATCGCAATTCGGGGACCGTGAAACACTTTTATGTATTGCGTGGTAGAACCGTAGAAGTTCTACTACCACTCAATAGTAACTTATGTCTAACATAATCCTTTTATTTGAACAACTTACTGGAAAAGCCTGCCTGCCTCACTGCCTGCCACCAATATTATGACACACTATGTGGGCTTTGATATTTACACTGACTCCTGCCTGCAGCCAGACTGCAGCGCTGTGAGGCAGTGAGCCAAGCTCTACGTGCTGGAGATAGGAGGAACTGGATCAAACCATAATGGGGCAGGGGGGGGGGGGGGGGGGGTTCGCAATCTTTGGAAACTTAAAAACGTGTTATTAAGTGTCATTGCGTATTATTAATTTGATTGAAATTACGTAGTTATGCTTAGATTTATATATTGGGGGGGGGGGGTATATCATATTTTTCATATGATCAAAAAGTGGTGGAGCAAGATCATATCCTTGCTCCCCCAAGTTCAATAGTGGGAGAGCATGTGCATCGTCTGCTCTATTGCGCAGGCGTCTATGACTACTACTACTACTACTACTACTACTACCAGGGCCGCCTGGGAGAAATGCGAGGCCCTGTGCAAGATTTAAAAGATTTTTTTTTTCATACAGTCAACATATTCTTAAATAATAGCGCTGCCCGAGGCTAGGCATGATACAGTCAACATATAGCAAGAGAGAGAGCTCCCGTTCCACAGTCAATATACAGTGTTATCGCTGCACAGACCCGGCAATGCCCCTGACCCTCCACCAGAGCAAGGCCAGAGAGAGAGAGAGAGAGAGATACACATTGGAAAGAAACAACCCAAAACCAGAGCAAATTGAAATGCTATTTGGCCCTAAACAGAGAGTACACAGTGGCAGAATACCTGAGCACTGTGACTGACCCAATACTAAGAAGATCCTTGACTAGGTACAGACTCAGCGAGCACAGCCTAGCCATCAAGAAAGGCCGCCATAGGCAGACCTGGCTCCTAAGCGAAGACAGACCCACTGCACACAAGATGAGGTGGAAACCGAGCTCCACTTCTTAACAACCTGCCCACTATACCAAGACATACTTCCCACAAATTGCAAACACCCAACATCGACAATAACTCAAAACTCCCATACCTACTGGGAGAAATACAAGAATGTGAAATAAAGCCCATTTGAATTGAAGAGAGAGAGATAGATAGAGCATGTCTGTGTGTGTTAGAAAGAGAGAGATAGAGAGAGTGCATGTCTGTTTGTGTGTGTGTGTTAGAGAGAGAGCATGTATATGTGTGTTAGAAAGAGAGATAAATATAGAGAGAGAGAGAGCATGTCATTTTGTGTGTTAGAGAGAGATATAGAGCATGTCTGTGTGTGTTAGAAAGAAAGAGAGAGAGAGAGAGAGAGAGAGAGAGAGAGAGAAAGAGAGAGAGAGAGCATGTGTGTTTGTGTGTTAGAGAGAGAGAGCATGTCTGTGTGTGTGTGTGTGTGTGTGTTAGAGAGAGAGCATAAGCAAAGATGAGCCCCTAAAGGATATTCAACTTTTAATGGAAGAACAAAACAGAAGGAAAAGATAACTTCACAAAGGCAACATGAATATACATAGATCCAAAAGGACAAAGATCAACACTTAAATCCAAATAGAAGAGGGTCTATACCAGAGAAAACAAAGTAGCAAGGAGCCAATGGCCGACATCAGCTAAATAGGCTAACTGCAAATAGAGTAGCCAGGTACTGACACCAGGCCACACACCGTTAGCTACTACAACAGCTAGCCGGCCCGTTTGGCTCAATATAACGTTAGCTAGCCGGCCCGCTTTGGCTCAATATAACATTAGCTACAATAGCTAGCCGGCCCGTTTGGCTCCCGAGAGAGAGAGAGAGATATATCCACGGCGGGAATAGAATAGAGTGCATTAAAAACTCACCAAACGTCCAAGAGGATGGAGACAACCGTGTGGAGTTGACGAAGTTCATCTGCCGATTGACCGTCCTCTTCATCTTCGCATAACAATGCTGCACGCGCTCTCTCTAGGTTAGCTAACGCTAGTTAGCCTTTAGCTAAGCTAGCTACTAGCCGACATCATCATGGCTATCCCGACTGAACCACACATTAGCACTCGATATTATAACGTAGCTAAAGCTAACTAGCTGTCCCTGCCTTTAGCTAAGCCGACATGGCTAGCCTGACTGAACTGTCTAACATGCAACAACTTTCATCTTCAGTCCATCTGCCGAATGACCGTCCTCTTCCTCTTGGCTGGCATAACTAAGCATAACCTCCAAAGCTGCACGCGCAAAATAGTCAAACGCAGCTGACGCACGCCGGCGTACACATGATGTAACCCCTCCCTTCGTTGAAACCAATAGTATGTCTGCTGCAGAGCCCCAGAGCTCCAATAGTGAGTATGTCTGCTGCAGAGCCGCAGAGCCAGGAACAAGTCACACACATTCTACAAACATGTCTAATGTGAAATATATAAGCATATAAGCAAAACTATATTTTAGGTCTGTGATTAAAAAGGGCCTCGCGGGAAGGGGGGCATCGAAAAAAAAATAAAAATAAAAAAAATGTGCGAGGCCCCCCTTCCCGCGAGGCCCTGTGCGACCGCACTGCTCGCACACCCCCTGAGGCGGCCCTGACTACTACTACTACTACTACTACTACTTATTGTTACCATTCTTGCATTCATTGTTGTTTCTTAATTGTGCACTGTTGAGTCTGAGCTTGAAACACAAAAATGTCATTACCTGCAATGCCCCCCTGTATTGTGTATTTGACAAATAAATAACTTGAACTTGAAAGGACTTGCTCTTGCAATGATTAAAATATAATATAAAACTGAGAGAACAGCTTAGCATATTTACTCTTTAGCTTTGTCATACTCCACATATTCACACTTTACACTGTGTACTCCAATGCACTTTACTGCTACTTTGCACTCTGGTTCGATGCCAACTTCATTGTGTTGTACTCTGACTTGTGCAGAGCAATCATCTTCTTTGACATTTATTCCCACCAGAGAGAGTTAAACGTGTCAGTTAACTGTGATCCCCCGCCCCACATGTGGCTTTGTGACCGCGCTTTGCTGTTTTAACTCCCTTTCGTAGTTTAGAGCTCTGATCACAAAGTAATCAAAGACAAAACGCACGTCTGCATTGATACTGTTTTGTCTGTTCTGGCCTCCTTTGTTTTTTTTGCCATTTTTCACTTTGAGCTATTTTTTGTTTAGTGTCAATTTTGTTCTTGTTTTCTAGGTGAACTGAGTGAAGTCTGGTTCATGCAGACAGTAGGCCTACTGCAGGCATCCTATTATAACCCTGTCTGGTTTATGCTGACAGTAGGACTACTGCAGGCGTCCTATTATAACCCTGTCTGGTTTATGCAGACAGTAGGAGTACTGCAGGCGTCCTATTATAACCCTGTCTGGTTTATGCAGACAGTAGGCCTACTGCAGGCATCCTATTATAACCCTGTCTGGTTCATGCAGACAGTAGGCCTACTGCAGGCGTCCTATTATAACCCTGTCTGGTTGATGCAGACAGTAGGCCTACTGCAGGCGTCCTATTATAACCCTGTCTGGTTTATGCAGACAGTAGGAGTACTGCAGGCGTCCTATTATAACCCTGTCTGGTTTATGCAGACAGTAGGTCTACTGCAGGCATCCTATTATAACCCTGTCTGGTTTATGCAGACAGTAGGCCTACTGCAGGCATCCTATTATAACCCTGTCTGGTTTATGCAGACAGTAGGCCTACTGCAGGCGTCCTATTATAACCCTGTCTGGTATATGCAGACAGTAGGCCTACTGCAGGCGTCCTATTATAACCCTGGCAACTGTTTTCCTCTTGAACCTTTCTGAAATTTGATCGATGAAGTAAGATAACATGACATGACATAAAATGACATGAAATCAGATTAGATGACATGTTATGAGATGGCATGAGATCAGATTAGATGACATGACATGAGATCAGATTAGATGACATGACATGAGATCAGATTAGATGACATGACATGAGATCAGATTATATGACATGAGATGAGATGCATGAGATCAGATTAGATGACATGAGATGAGATATGAGATCAGATTAGATGACATGACATGAGATCAGATTACATGACATGACATGAGATGAGATGGCATGAGATCAGATTAGATGAGATGACATGATATGAGATTGGATGAGATGACATAAGAGGAGAAAAACTATTATCTGGGGAATCGTGTAAGGTCGCTTTCACACCAGAGCTGTTTGGTCCGGACTATCAGACCAGAATTCGATAGTCCGCTTTTTTGGGTTTGTGTGAATGCGCAGTCGAACTCTAGTGCGGACCAAACATGCAAACTCTGGTCCGCCAAAAAACATAGGTCTCGTTTCGCTTCATCGGACCAAACGCGGACCAAATATACAGTAGGAAGTCACCTGATAAACTGTGCATCTTGGGTAGAAGGAAGAAAAAAACACAGCGGCTTGTTATTATTATTATTACCGCGGCGAGCGGCATTCACTGCAAAACAAGCACACTGTACACATTGTTCTCGCACATAAGTGACAAAAGCTCATAATACTCCTTTCATTGATGCACATATTCATTACTTAGAGGAGGGGGCGTTATTCAATGGCTGAATGACTTCATGATTAGGGTATGGGGCTTGGTTACACTAATGAACAACAACAAACAAAGGAATAAAAACTTAAAAAAGCATGTTGATTGAGCACAAGGGTATTGGGAGGAGGGCTCCATACATTGTATACGGTACATCACCGGTCTCTTTAAAGGGGTACTTCACCAAAAACAATGTATCGTCTCTTTAAATGAATTAAAGTGTACTCTGTGTTGTTTTCTGATGTCCCAAAAAGTGGTGAGGTGCTGTAGAATGATTTGGAAACCAAACGTTCGCTCCAATTGTAAAAAGCAGCAGGTTTATTAACTACACAGGTCGTAATCAATAACTGTTTACAAAATACGCACTCAAAAAATAGGTGTTCCCTTTAGAAGCACAAGCGGTATAAATCACCTGCACTGGGAGTCACTGAAACTAAAACAAGATTCACAGATTCTGAAAGTAGTTGTACTAAAAATGTCCAGACCAGCGTGAGGCTTTGTCTCCTAAATATGTTGACTCGATATCAAAAAGTTCTACATCATTGACGTCTCACAGGAAGTTGAAGCCGTCTTCTTCACAATCTTTTTCTCTCTTCTTCAGTTCCCAGAACATCTCTTTTTATTAATGAATTTAGAGGTCCGGGTGACGTCACCACGCAAATCCAATAGTAGCTGTCGTGGAATATATTATCATGTCATTATGAGTCTTTGTTATTTTATCATGTCATACAGCTTGAGTTTCAGTCTGACCAGATTTACTGGTTAATGTGTGTATGTCTCTTTAAGATTACTCTGATATTCTCTCAGTCATAACGAAGTTGTTGTTTCTCCCAGCCATAGAGCCATAACCCAAGGTCATGGGAACTGTAAGATGGAGCTGTTTTCCTTCCAGGCTTAGCCATAACATAGTCGTATTATTAATTTCTCTAACAAGCCATTTTGTTTTCTTCTACGTCATTTCATGTATTCAATTGTATGTCTGACCAAGGCTCTGGGTCAGTCCCCTGTCAGACGCTAGTGGGTTAACATGTCTGCCTCTGGCGGGTGACTGGTCTGGCAGCGTGGCCACGCTGTCATAACCTTTCTTTATTGAATAAACCTTTTTATTATTATGAATAATGACTCAGAATGATTAATGTAAACGGCTCATCGTTTGTCCTTTAATAATTCCCATTACAGTTGGCGACGAGAAGAATTATGGGATATATTTTTTTTAATTAGGTTAATATATATTTTAAAGCGATGGGGGTCGAGTTGGCCGCGAGCCGAGGCGCTATGCGGGCAGGTTGAAATCTTGGGTTTCAGGGAAAGCGCTTTCTCATCTCAATACTCCTCCGCACATGGGAAGGGAGTGAGAAACCACCTGCTAGCGTCCGTTTGGCTGCCAACTACGGCTAGGATCCATGGGAACGCGTGGGGGAGATATTCGGTGAGCTGGGCATTCTGTTTAGAAGCGGTTATCTATAAAGTAGGCATTCTGTTTAAAAGCGGTTATCTATAAAGTAGCCATTCTGTTTAAAAGCGTTTTTTGTTTTTATCTATAAAGTAATTATGCGAGTGGGGTATTGAAGTTATTTTTGGGGTTCTGGGAAGTGGGTGTCTAAACATTAGAATATAGGTTAATGTGTGTAACCCCCCTGTGTTTCCTTGAGTACTGGGATTTAAGGGGTATGTTCTGGTAATTATCGAGAATTGCATGTGTAAGGTGTACTGTGGAATATGATGGGAATTACAGGAGTTCATGCGATGGTTCACTATTTAGCGTGGGTTATCTTTTAAGCACTGTTTTTGGGTTATCACAAAGAGGCGGGAAGAGGGTCCGTGCGTGAGGATACCAAGAGGGAACAGGTGCTGGGTTGTGCGTGATTAATTTCTATCACCTATCTGGTCAAACTGCAGTTTTTCTGAAAGGAAATAGGATAGGGCGTGAAATACGCTGTTTCACAGAGCTTTTTATCTCTGAGTGCTCAGGAGGAACCAAATCTTTGGGGGCCACATAATTTAGTTTTGTTTTGTTTTTGTTTGTTTTGTGTTTACCTAGAAAATGGAGAATGTGGACAGTTTAGAGGGGCCAGAAAGGGGGGCCTGTGGGGTTGTGACGGGAGAAGCTAATAAGCTGTTCTCTGTTTTTTCTCCCACGGTGTGCCCGGGGCTGGATTTTGGGCTCTGTGTTTTTCCGTGTGCGTCACCGGCCGTCCCGTCTCCTATCCGCTGGTCTCGCCGGCGACCATCAACTCCGGTGCGAGGAGAGGCCTTATATGCCACCCGCCGCAGCGGCCACACATGAGGCTGGATGAGGGTGTACGCTGAAGAGCGTGCGGAGGTGCAGGACGGGACGGGCCCTCAGCGCATTGACTGGACGCACAGCGGGGAGACATCGACCTGAGGCTCGGGACAGGATAATGGCAGGCAATGTATAGCGCACACTCACATGCACGCACGGTATGTAAAGGGTTGGCTCATTGGAACCATACAAGTCTCTGTCCTATAACCATCTCCAATTTGTATTAGTAGCTCCAAAGTGATCATAAAGTGTATAGGGTTAGGTGAACCCTGAAGAAGGCCATGTAGGCCGAAACATGTTGGACTTTTAAAAGATTTTTCTAAATAATGTAAGCCACTTATTAAGGGCTTTTTAAAAAACTGTAGAGCTGCCTTGGATCTCAACCTTTCTTATATAAGGGTTAGGTATACCTTTGAGACTGCGATTTAAATACATTTCAATATATACCCTGCTTTGAATCAACATAAAAAAAGAGCAGCCATAAAGGCACAAATATGGGTAATTATTTTTATTAAATGCAGCATAGAATAGAAACAAGTGCATACTGTAGCACAGGCAGGTGCACGCTGACCGCTGTACACTGTTATATTATATAGAAATCTTTAATGGGTAGATTGCCTACACACCACAGGGCTACTGTTCTGGGATATACGGGGTGCCGCTTCCTTGGTGTTTTCATCGTTGATTGCCTGTAGTAGCTGCATCTAACGTTAGGAGCTAACGTTAAATCGAACCTAAAGTTAGTTGTTTACCAACAATGGCAACATTTGTTTTATCATTAGCGTATCATTGGTTCAAAAACACAGAACCGGACGAGACGAGTGGTTCGCGCAAAATAAAAGTCTAAAAACACGGCGTTGTCCTCCACGAGTACTCTAGTACAGCGGAGATCTGCCAGGGGTTCCGCGAGAGGCCTGATGGGAATGTTTCTTTAAGAATATAGAATGACTATTTAACTAAACAAATGGTCTGTCTAGGGCTTCATGTGTATACAATAATTGCCTAAATCTAATAACATGAACTAAAAATGAAAACGATCAGAATGTCTTCACACGTTTCGTAAAGTTATTATAGGAACTTTACCAACTTAACGTCCGCGGCAGGCGTCATTGCTTTTACCAACAGGTTTTCCAACGCATTTCCACTGGGCAGTCGCATTCGTGTGACGTCACTCCGGGGTCCTATCTCCGTTACAGAGCTGGCTCGCGGCTCTGGTCCGTTATGGTCAAGGAAACACAAAGTGATGGCTGTCGTGATAATCACTAAATGCATTCAGTGCTGGATCTAATCAAATGGATGTATCGAGACACGTTATGGGAAGTTCATGAGGGGAGCAGACCAAGTGTGTGTATTAGCTGCTGTGTTATTCTCGAAGTCAACTTCCTGTCTTTTTAACTTTCTGTCAGCTTGGGGGGACGGGACATGCACTTAGAATCACCAGTAGGGCTTTCGAAATAGTGATATGCCATGTTGGCCTCAATATTTTCAAAACAAATTATATGAAAGGGTTATGAAATTAACAGGAATGTGATAAAATAGGTAATAAAGACGGAGCTCGACGCATACATTTGGTGGTAGAAATCCGTTTTTGTTTCCCCAATACCAAGATGGCGGCGGTCTCGTGACGTCATAGTGTCTTCGAGAATGACAAGGAGCCAGACAGAGGGCATGTGTCCAGTTTAATTTTGCTCAAACTCATTCAATCATGGATAGAAGGTCCGTTTGCTATACAGTGGTCATTGAGACAGCTGATGGGAGCAAGAGGAGGGGGCCTATTAAGAAACCAAATATGATTTATGATTCTGGGGTTGTTAGAATCATAGGGGGGGGGGGAAAGAGAGTTTATTTCGATGTATATTTGGTTTATAAACATAACGTGAGATTATGACAATCACAATGATAATCTAAAAACGGTAAACATTGTAGACATCATTATCAATATAAGAATATTGTGCACACATATTTAAGTAGTGCATTCTCAGGTGGTATTTGAAAGACACTTTACTATTCAATTTACTTATGTTCAGTGGGCAGTTATTCCAATGATTGATGGCACGATAAACGAGAGTCCTTTTTAAAGCCATTACCTAACATAATATGTACTGTGTTTTGCATTTACACGGGTCAAAGGTTTTTGGCATGGCATTCCCTAGACACGTCAGACCAATGGAGAGCTAGTTTGCATTAAGGCCAAGAGTTCCCAGAAGTTGCCAGCACCGAGCTGGTAAAACAACCGGTGATGCTTTTCTCTTTGTATAGTGAAGACATGCTCTCTTTACTCACATTTCTTCTGAAACAGGAACACGGCGCTGCCTTCTTTAATCCATGTATAGGCTAGATGTCTTAATCCTTCAATATTTTTTGCTGTCATTTATGACATCAGCCAGCTGCCTAAAATAAAGTCCCCTCAACAGAAATGAAAAACATAAAGAGTCCTCTGAAATAAACAGTTTTTTGGTTGTTTCTGTTTTCCTGGGTTTTATTTATTTTTTGTTTTGTTTTGTTTAGCCATTGGATTATGAGCGAGACAAAATATGGCAATTACAAGTAGCCAAACTAGCCATGGTGAAGGGCACACAGAGGATGTGCACACAAAGGAGGTGCACACTGTCAGTGCACCCACAGAGGACGTGCGCCCAGACAACATACAACCAGGTTATCGTTTTGTTTGTAGTGTATAGTGTTTGTTTGTTCTTTTGAAGGTATCGTTGGCATTTGCTTTGTATCACATGCAATTGGTGCATAATTATGTGGTAAATAAACCCATTTGGGGTATTAGTGGAACGGACCTTGTGGACATTCATTCCTTTCACCAGACGGTATACAACAGTGGCCACAGACGCACAACTATAGATTTTAGCCGGTAACAGCCTCCTCAAGGGCTTTATAGTTTTATTATTTTTGTCAAGACAAGTTGGCCCTTATACAAGTCAACAACTATTTTTGTTTTGTTTTATTTTTGTCTGTCAAAAGAAAATAAGCGTGTTAAAATGGAGGTATCAACAACCTGACTGAATGGTGTGGGTCAGATGTATGTACAGATAGAGAGCATTATAATCCAACCCAATGTTAGATAGTTTCTTTAGAAGTAAATAGTGATCAACGCTGTCATCATATATCGACGTAATGTGTGCGTTTATCTTTAAGAGAAGCACACATTAGCCAGTCAAAACAATATGGTTATGAACTATGTTGATCCTTGCTATAAGGCCATAAGTCACAAGGTTATGGGATCCGTTCTGTTTTCCTTGTAGGGCAGCCATAATAGTAATTTCAGCAAATCCTCAGGGTGATGTTATTGCAGCTCCTTCCACGTCATATGTGTGTATTAACTGTCTTGCCCCTCCATTTAAAACCAGGGTATTACTCTATCTTTAATGCAGATTTTTTTTTAGAAGGAGTATGTTTGTCAACTAGTAAATTAAATGTATTTACAAAGGAGTCCAGGGGACTGACCATCAATTTCAGTGTTACAATAAGTATCGGGAAGAGCAAGATCATCTAAAAAATTATTCGTTAATAAAAGATTTAAAATTCCTCCTTAAAACTGTGGGGCAATGGTCACTTATGCCTAGGTAGAAAACCCCACAAGCTGAGATCCTGTCATATTTATTGAGAAGGGAAAAAACAATCAAATCAATAAGGGCAGACCTAGAGTAATTTTTAAGGTTTGGTCTGGTGGGCTCAGTAATGAACTGGGAAAGACTGAGGTTTACCACTGACTTCTTTGTCAATATTAAAATCATGTAGATTTATTGTGGAGTCAGAATCAGATTTCTTCAACCAGGACTCAGATATGACCAATATATATCTAATATAATGTATTGTCATTATGCAGTACAAGTACAGTAGGGCTCAATACACACGGTGATCGAAATGTGTTTGCCTTAGCAAAGGGCGATAGAAGGAGTGGTTCAGAGGCAGAATGTTTAGCACACTGCCAGCAAGAGTGGGTTTTTATTTTTTGTCTTTTATTTTTTGTTTGTTTGGTTTGTCCAGTTCTATTCATATCTGATTTAGCGTAGTATGGAATTTTGCCATAACAATGACAAAATGGAGCTATAATTTTGAAAAAGGGCTTTATCCAAGGTTCAGATTTCTGTCCTGGAATTATATGCAAATTAGTGCATATTTAAGTAGATTAGGCCTCATGTGCATATTTGAACATACAATTGTGATAAAAAAAAAAAAAGGTATTGTCTTAATGTGAGTAGTCAACTGGGGAAGTTTCATTGTGGTATATATATATATATTAGTTCACCTGCAGTGTCTCCTCTTTAAGTTCAGTTCAGTCTTACAGTGTGATTGAATGATCTTCGTCTAGCTTCAGAATACGGTTTTTATTTTTTTTTTATTTAAATTTTTCTTTCTCTCTCTTTAATCTTGGAGAAATGTACCTGTTCAGTACTTGCATGTTTAGTAGCTGCTAGCGACGGCGATCATCTAATTTCATGTGACCTGCAGAGATCATTATGGCCTGTTTGCAGACGAGACTCTTAGAGACGTTGTTTTTGTTGTCATGACTTAGGGAATCTGCCTGCTCGTTGGAGCTGATCGAGGTACTATAGAATGTCCTAACTTCAAGCCTGGAGTGGACCCTTTCTACCGTTTTAGTGTGTAACTGTCTATAATGTGTGGTAACGGGCAAATATTTTTTAAGTGTGGCTGAGAGAAAAAAAAAAAAAAAAAAAGAGGAAAGAAAAGGAGATTACAGCCAGCCACTCATATCTCTCTTTTGTCTCTTCTCTCCCACGTACACCTTTGTAGTTTCTCAGGGGGGGGTCCTCCGTCTCTGTGCCAAACAAATGACCGCCGGGCCCTACTGACCACTGCCTCAGTGAGAGGAAGCTGTTCCCGGAGAAGCATATGCCTACCAGCCTCAGCCTGCTCTGGCCTGCAGCTGGACACGACGACGCAGCTATGAGCTACATCAGACACTGCCCAACAGCTGACCACAGCTGGGCCAGCACTGGCCGAATCATTGGTCGAAGATAAAGAACTAAGAGACAGTTCAATCCTAACTGCGATTCATCAACAGGCTTTTATAGTCCAGGTGGTTGACGTATGGGAGGCCTCACACACGGAAGGGCATCGAGGTCAGGGTCCAGACAAAGCAGCAAAATGTTATCCTCTACATCAAGACAGTTAGCCTGTTTTCAGTTTTCAGTTGTGAAAACGAACCAGGGGCAGTGCGAGGACAGACCATCGGCAACGACGAGGGAACCATCGGACTAGGTCGGCCCGGGGGTGTTTGGTGCGAGGAGAGGGGGGACCTGCCTGAGATTCAACAACTGATTAAGAGGCAAGTCTGACCCACATCACATTACATTATCTCGGAAATATTGAGTAACAATGTACTGAACTTTGTTAAAGAATGGAGATGTTTGTTTGCAAATTGTAGTTTTGTTTTGTTTTGGCTATCTCCCGGCCTCTGTGAGAATGCAGTCACGTGTATTCTGTTTTCGCTATGAGTTTTGTGAGAATGTTTTTTGTCTTCTAGTAATGCACCCAGTGTTATATTTCGTGAGCGCAGTCTATCTTGCAAGGTACTGCCCTGTTTTTTCTTTTGTGATTTCAATTTTTCAGCTTGGTGGTGGGTGAAGTATGGCCTTGAGCGCCCAGAGCCGGGACACTGTGTTGTGAAATCCCGACCATCGAGACAGGGGTTTTGCTGGAGACAACCTGTTTACCTGTCATCCGTCATCATTCATTGATGTGTGGATTTCGTTCTCCCTCTAGTGACTGTTTTTTAGATAATAAAAATAGTTTTTGCTGGGTTATTATAATCTGTGTTTGAATGATAATATTTTTTGTTGTCTTTATGAAATGATAATGATTGTGATTAATAATTATCAAGAGGAGGGAACTGTCGTGGAATATATTATCATGTCATTATGAGTCTTTGTTATTTTATCATGTCATACAGCTTGAGTTTCAGTCCGACCAGATTTACTGGTTAATGTGTGTATGTCTCTTTAAGATTACTCTGATATTCTCTCAGTCATAACGAAGTTGTTGTTTCTCCCAGCCATAGAGCCATAACCCAAGGTCATGGGAACTGTAAGATGGAGCTGTTTTCCTTCCAGGCTTATCCATAACATAGTCGTATTATTAATTTCTCTAACCAGCCATTTTGTTTTCTTCTACGTCATTTCATGTATTCAATTGTATGTCTGACCAAGGCTCTGGGTCAGTCCCCTGTCAGACGCTAGTGGGTTAACATGTCTGCCTCTGGCGGGTGACTGGTCTGGCAGCGTGGCCACGCTGTCATAACCTTTCTTTATTGAATAAACCTTTTTATTATTATGAATAATGACTCAGAATGATTAATGTAAACGGCTCATCGTTTGTCCTTTAATAATTCCCATTACAGTAGCTTACTTGGGTCAGATTCAAAATAGTGGCCGGTTCTAAACCCGCCCTTGACTTAATCAGTCAGACTCTAATTCCAAATTGGTTTTATATCAAAATCAGCTTAAACCAGCCTTTTGTTTGGCACAATCTTTACATATTATTGTAAGTCTGCTTCGGGGGCACATTTCAATATGACTTATTACAATTTGTACCATATTATAACACAAATAGACACTTATTGTCACCCAACCTTGGTTGTAGTCACTATTTCTCTGGGTTTTAGCTGAAAACATATAATTTCTAACCAGTTTAATTACTCTAAACCATTTCTATTATTGGCAATAATTTCCAAATCTATGTGTTGCATCTTAGACCTGTGATTCTGGGTATAAACATCTCATCTCTTATATCATCACGTTCATCTTCTTGAGCAGATCATGTCAGTGATAATGGCAGTTCAATTCGGGTTATATTTCATATAGAAAATTACATTCTAACGTTTTACCAATGTCTTTAATATACATAGTTTAAGGCCCTCCTTCTGCCTTTTACCTGCGACCAAAGTCCTAGTTTGTTTCCCACAGAAGCAATCTTATCATCTCTTGGTGAGGTCCATTGTTCTAAAGTCCTGCAGCTGTTTTGCCAGTTACATGCTACTTAGATCTACATTCCATTCTAACAATAAATTTGCTTTGAAGCTTCCGTGGGTGTTTGGGCGGCACTGCAGTATAATCAGGAAAAGCACCTTTGAATAATGACTGGTTGCTACAGTAACCAGGCTTTTGGTTAAGTGTGACCACAGATGCAATCAGCCTGGTCATTCTATATGCAAATTTGGTGTCTGTGGCGACATTCCAATGGTCGTCATGTCTGCACACCTTCCCTCAGTAATGACACTTGGTGAAGTTAGCCTGGTGATTGGGTTTTAAGACAATCTATTGAGTTCTATTGGAAGATAAACACTGATTACTAAAAACTGGTATAGCATTAATTCTACAACAAATGCTAATTGTTTATGCACACAACTTTTGAAGCGTGAGTCAGATTTTCAAAAACAAGGTACCGTTGGAATCCTTGGCTCAAGCCGAGTTCAATGTAATTTGCCGCCATATTGGATTGCCGCCATTTAGCATTCTGTGAAAACACTTAAAATGCTACTCCTCCTACAGATTTTACCCAATCTGCACGAAACGTGGTACACATAATCTGTAGACCAATATCTACAGACGTTTGATTTATGTTTTTGATTTTCCAATGCATTCTCTTTTGCCAATACAAAGCCGCCAAACAGGAAGTTGAGTCATGTCTCAGAAATGCTTTAATGTATCAAAACCACATTTGGCAGACTGTTTAGGGACCCTCACGTGATCAGCAAGTGGCATGTTGACAACTCGTGCACTCTAGCGCCACCAATGGGACGAAGTTGGCAATGTGTTCATGCATGCAACTTTTGACCCTTAACTTTGACTGCCATGCTGTTTTTCCATCTTTACTCCCTGGAACCAGCTTTTTTGACCATTTTCACGATGTTTGCAGACCCATCGTATATTCTATATCAGTGGTTCTCAACCTGTGGTACGGGTACCACTAGTGGTACTTGGTGGTACTGCTGGTGGTACTTAAAAAAAATATATATATATATATATATATATATATATATATATATATATATATATATATATATTATAATAATAAAAAAATTTAAAATGTGCAGTCAGGCCACTGAACTTAGAAGCAGGCCAGTGTTTCTAGTTGCGGCGGTGCGATAGTTAGATAACCTAAGTGGGGAACAACCAGGAGATCACTGTGACAGAGATTAATGCAGTCAAAACAGTCATAAATCTTTTATTCAACTTCAGCCCTGATCATAACCGTTTTTATTTTTAGATGTTTTTGTAATGTCAGATAAAAAATGAAATACTCCCACTTTTCTGAAAAGAGTTGTTGTTAAATCTGACATTACAAAAACCAAAAAATCCATAAAAATCTGTGTTGTTGCTAATCATCGACACATGCCTAGCCTGTAATAATCCCCCCCAGAAAAATTTACTTTGCATTTGATATATTGAACATATTTGACTTTTTGTGTTTTTTTAACAATAATTTGTGATGCCATCACACAAACTGGCATTTAAAGGGTTACAATTCGAAAATGTATTGAATGTGTTGTTTTTTTTAGAATAATTTGTGATGCCCATCACAAACACTGGCATTTAAAGGGTAAAAAGAGAGAGAGAGAGAGAATTAAGTACATTTGCTGAAATACAGTTGTTCTTAATTTTCTCACTTGCTATGTGAGAATGTTAGTTATTATGTTCTCAATGCCCCTTGCATTGTATGAGTTGTGTGGAAGGGTTTGCTAGTTCTACTGCTATCCCTTTGTACATTGTGGCTGTGTCTGACAAAAGTTAACAATAAATAATGGTATTAGGAATACATTTGCCTCCTGCGTGAACTGTGCATAGCTGAATAGACTGTATTTTAACGTCGGTCATATGGTGGTACTTGGAGAGCCAGCTACGTTCTCAGGTGGTACTTGGTGTAAAAAGGTTGAGAACCACTGTTCTATATTATAGCCATGGCAACAATAGTATGGCTCATTTGACAGGCACTATTTATACTCCAACAGGGAAAAAAACGTTTATTTCTACATGCCTTCGTCCGTGCGCTATCCCATGCAAAAAATCGTCCCGTTTCAAAATAATGCAGTCTCGTTTTCTGACGTGTTTTGTGCAGCATGCGCATATTCATGCAGGTTGCTCGCCTGAAACCTATATTATTTCCAGGTCAAAGGTAAACACAACCATATATGGAATGTTTCTGTTCACGTTTCCGATGCTGGGATAATTACAAAGGCATGTTTTATGATGGGGTTCGGTAAAATAGACGTTACCTTTGTTAGCAGGTCCACCAAAAATTACGATGGATGGATCGTCACCATTTGTCCTCTTCATAATGATCTCCAATAGTTCGCTCTAGGCGATCGCCATTGCTGGCTGTAGTCTGGGGGGCTCGCAACTCTGCGACAGATGATGTTGCCTCCTCAGCGGTTTCACTATAGTATTTTTATGATTTACCAGAGGTGTTGAGTCCGGTGTAGTCTGGTGAAAATGCATGTTATCATCCATAAGTGTGATTGTTTTGTCCTCTTCACAATAGTCTCCAAAAGTCGCGATCGCCATTATACCTCTCTACTCACTGCTGCTCGCAGCTCTCTAGTGCTCTCGGCTGCGGCGTGGGGGGGCCCCACACTAAACTAGCCCAGTTCAAAAGGTAGGTCAATACTGCCACCTGTCGGGATTCAATCGACATTTCAATTCTAAGTTACTCGGAGGTCCCTAGAACACACACCAAGGTCCGTGTGACTGTTTAATAATAATCAAAAAAACGAAAAACGAAAACAAATAGCCTACGAGAAATCAAATTTTTGGCACTCAACCGCTGGCTTTCAAAAACGAGATATCTAGTTTTTGGTGCTCAATGAGTTAAGTCAAATTTGTTAAAAACAAGGTCCTGTTGAATTCCTTGGCTCAAGCCAAATTCACTGCCCTCAATGATGTAATTTTCCTGTGAAAAACACTTAAAATGCTACTCCTACAGATTTTCACCAATCTGCATGTAACTTGGTACACATGTCTGCTTGGATTGAATTGTCAGGCCAGTCATCCCTGGCCATAAGAATACAGTTTACATTGGTATTTGTTTGTATACAAAGCCATCCCGGGGCAGCTACATAAGCACTTTACTCATTCAACCAAAGAGGTGGACATTACAATCTAAGATCACAACATGATATCTCATATATCATGTTATATGGTCGTACTGGCGAATCACGTCTCGCTCTTTCGCCATATCAAGATATACCTCATCTCCAGTACCTACTGTACTTCATTAACGAAAACAAAGCACCCATGCACTTGACCAGCCCCCGCCCCAGTGCCCCCCTATAAGGCACCAGGCGTGGTCACACTCGCCCTTCCTCTTTTTCGTTTTATAATAATAATAATAATGGATTCGATTTATATAGCGCTCTTCGTGACACCCCAGAGACCCCAGAGCGCTTACAGAGTCCATTATTCGTTCATACACAGTCATACCGGTGGTGGTAAGCTACAATTGCAGCCAGAGCTGCCCTGAGGCAGACTCACGGAAGCGTGGCGAATAATCATCGCCTACGGCCCCTCCGACCACCACCAACATTCATTCACATGCATACACATTCATACAAGGCAAGTAGGTTAAGTGTCTTGCCCAAGGACACAACGGCAGTGGGATGGACATGGGCTTGAGCGGGATTCGAACCACCAACCATTCGATCATTGGACAACCCGCTCTACCCCTGAGCCATGCCGCCCAACTAGCTGTTGATGAAATGCAGAGAGAAATTGAACAATGTTGGTATTCGCCGGAGATTTGCCAGCCCCTGGAATCTTCTCGGCATGTTCCAACGGCGCGTCGGGCCTGTCCTGGGGTTTCCTCATCTTTTGACAGCAGATCGAGGGACGTCATGCGAATGCAATGTTTAGCTATCGGGCTAACTCGTGCCCAGGTAGGATCTGCGCCACTAGGCATAACAATGCTGGCGTTAGTGATGCTGCTCGAGTTGTCCCGGGAGACAAGGGGCTGGATATCTGGGTAAACGTTGTTGTTTTCCCGGTTATCCTGGAGCGCGCGGCTAACGCTATGCTATATGCTGGGTTACTGTTTCTGTTTTGATTCCCCGCTGAGGGCTGTCTTTCTAAAAGGTCTACCCTCCTCTTAACCATTCATGCTGACGGTCAATCGGTGTCTACTGTTGGGAGTATTGACGGGGGCTTGTTTACCTTTTTCATGGGTGAATGGGCTGAGGCCTAGGGCTGGTGTGCTTTTTGTGAATATTATGAATGGTATGCAGGACTTGGCATCTGCTCATTCCGTGGTCCCTCTTGGCCTCCTCTTCACCTCATGAGGAGGATACGGATGTGGTTTTCCAGTATGGAAATAGACCCGGTGAGAGGCAAGTGGAAGGCTAAGGTTCCTGTGTTCCCGTGTCAGTACTGGGGGACCTCGCCCTCTGGGGAGGGCCTGGGGCCCTCACCAGGGGGGTCCCCATGAGCAGTAGGCTGTCACACATCACGGTTTTCACCGACGCCTCCCTCACTGGGGACGCGTCGGGCCAACGCAGTAGGGGGCAGCTGGCAAGACCATGCTGCCCGGTCTGCGCTACGTTCAATGTGTTGGTATTGAAGGCGGTCCTTCTGGTCCTCAAACGGTGTTTTGGTCAGGACGGACAATACGACGTCAGCGTCGTATATCGACAGACAGGGAGGAGTACGCTCCCCCCTTCTGCACCGGGCGGCGGTCGGTTGGCTATGGGCGTTCTCCATCTGCGCAGCCTGAGGGCTCTCCACATCCCCGGCAGGGTGAATGTGGGTACAGGTGTGATGTCGCAGGGCGGTCCTCACCCTGACGAGTGGGGATTACGTCCGGACATAGTCGGGCAGGTCTGGGACCGATGCCGTGGCCGCCTGGGATTCTGTACGTTTTTCCCCCCATACATCTGATAGGTCAGTTGTTGGTGCGGATACGTCGGGAGCGCAGGACCTTGGTCCTGTTCGCGCCGGACTGGGGCACAGCTGTGTGGTTCCCGGTCCTGATCCAGCTCTTGTTAGCCCCGACGTGGCCTGTTCCTTGGTCATCACGGGCCCTCTCTCAGGCGCACGGGTCTCTGTGTCAGTTCCCTGTGCTGGGCCAGCCTCTGATGGTTTGGCTGGTGAGAGGGTGAGTCTGGAGAGGATGGACCCTTTTGTGGTCGACACCATTCGGAACGTGCATGCTCCCTCCACTATCGCGGGTTATGGCGTATTTTCCAAGAGTGGTGTAAGGTGGGGGGCTGGGAACCGGTGTCCTGCCCCCTGGACGCTGTCCTTTCCTTCCTTCAGTCTATTTTGGATAGACTGTCGGCTTTGACGGTGAGGGTATATGCCGCGGCTATACCCTCTTGTCATGAGAGGTTTTGAGGGCGTTACGTTGTTCAGCCACCCTCTTGTGAATCGTTTCCTGCTTGGCGCTCGGCGCCTTAAGCCGGTGGAACGTTCTCTGTCTCCGAGTTGGGACCTCCAACTGGTCCTCGGCCGGTTGTCCGAGGCCCCGTTTGAGCCTCTTGAGCAGGCGTCTTTGGAACAGCTGTCTTCAAGACTGCATTCCTGCTGGCCATCACCTCCGTTAAGCGCGTGGGTGAGCTCTGTGCTCTCTCGGTGCTGCCTGAGTGCTTGTCTATTCGTGTCAATAGCGGTGCGACTCTGAGGCCTAATCCAGTCTTCGTGCCAAAAAATATCCGGATCTATTTTCACTCCAGGGATATTATGGTTCAGGCGTTTCATCAGCCTCCTCACGCTGGTGAGTTAGAGGCGAGCCTTCACCTGTCATGTCCAGTCCCAGCTTTGGGGGTTTACCTCAGCCGGACTCAGGACCTCAGGGCTACAGATCAGCTCTTTGTTTGTTACGGTGGCTCTTGCGCTGGTGAGGCACTGTCGAAACAGCGCCTGTCACATTGGTTGTGCGAGGGCATTGCCCTTTGCTACACATTGGCTGGGCTGGCCCCCCCTGGGGGTGTCAGGGCGCACTCCACTCGTGGAGTGGCGGCCTCTGCCGCCTTGTTAGGGGGGGCCTCGGTGGAGGACATCTGTGCTGCGGCCTCCTGGTCCTCCCCGGGTCCTTTCGTTAGGTTTTACCTCATGGACATGAGTGGGGGTTCTGTCTCCCAGGCGGTTCTGAGGTCTGGGACCCCCCTGGTTAGCAGGGATGTGTGGGTGTCATGTACAGAGGTCTATCGACCATACAAGATAGTAACTGGGCAGGTGGTACATGAGCAGAAACAACCCCCTCAGTAGAAAAATGCTTCTCAAACAGTCCCGGGTAGGCAGATAGTAAACAAAGACGTTTTCAAATGGTAAATTAGGTTTTATTGCAATGTGGGGGTTTCAACCCATGGCCTTTTCCCAAAGGGAAAAGGGATGTTGTCAGTGGGGATTTCAACCCACAACACACACAAAGGAAAAGGGTAAGGGGAGAACAAACAAGGTGAAGAACAATAATAAGCAAGGCAAACCCGAACCACACAACCACATGCCACGTGGTTGGCAATCTGGGACCGAAGGAACACCACTCTAACCATGCAGTTCACAGTGTAGGACGAATCTAATATGGCCAACAATATACCTACCCCCCACAGGGTTTGGTCCACGCAGGCAGCACATAATCAAAAGTCCACATACCATGGCAATTGGCATAAACCAGCAAAGTAATAATCACTACACAAACAGTGGCAACCAGAGGCCACCTCACTCCACTTGGTCACTGGCAAAATGACACCATGACGCGCCGAGACGTGTGTGTGCTGTCAGGTATTTGGCTACCCATCCCTCTTGATGTGATTGCCATCAGCTGTTATTCATTAGGCAATCAGCACTCTTCAGTAGGGATGGGCAGCACCTGACAGGGAGAGAAGAGACAGCATTAACTCTCATGTTCAACACACACACATCATATACAAAACATAACACATTAAATATACTAACCTGATGTTCAGAAGGTGTCATAAATACAGTAATAATGGTAATGACCAACCCACGTACCCAGGTACGTCACACCTCCCCCCATAAGAGCGAACCTGTAGGGTTAGCAAAACATTATTACTTATTACCCAACATCCGATTAGTACCACACACCAGGGAAAACAGAAACACCAAAAAAAAAAATCTCCTCCCACAATCACCCACCAATGGGCACACCAGCACCACACAGGCCTAGACAACATAACAATTGACTCACGCACACGTACAACACTACGCACAACAATGCATGTATGCAAAATAGACGCGCATGTGAAAACTGTGACGTCAGTGCATGTAGCACACACCGGCTACCGTATGCAAACCGGTCTCAAAACGTGGTGAGATCTAACTCACAAATAATCATGTCAAACGCACATGGTCAGCTACACACCCAGCCTCCACCGCTTTAGAGCGAGCAATTGCTCGGGCGACACTGCTTCACGAATGTAAAAATGAGGTGGATACGATCCAGGTGATATGTCTTTCATCATCATCTCTCCAATAGATGGTTTGGGAATTACCAGCTGCCCCTGAACGCTACATACAGCAACCTCTTCCATCTCGCCAACAGATGGCCCCTTGTCCTCGGCGAGAGCCTCGCCCCCGATATATTCACTCAACGTCAAAACTTGAGTTTGCTCCCCGCCCTGTGCCTTGGTGACAACACAAGCAGAAAACACATTGGGGTGATTATCAAGCAATTCATCACAACACAAGTCAGTCAATGGAGCCTTTTCAACCTCCACTACAGGAATCACACTCTCCCCAGCGAACTTGTTCCCCATGACAAAATCAACCCTCACACCTTTTGGTTTCTGGGCTGACTTCGTGATTTTGTCCTGTCGCTTCCTCAGCGTACAACATCCTTTTACCACATGGCCTGTCTCTTTACAATAATTGCACACCACCGGTCTCCTAGATGGCGGCGAGCGTGGCCGGATTGCTGACTCAATCAACGCATCGCACAGAACTTTCCCCCCAGCTATATCATTTCCCATGATAAAATCAATTCCGGCTACCGGAAAAGAGGAACGAACCGCCACGGGAAAACAACCTGTGACTAGTTTTGACCTCACATGTATCATATGTAACGGAGCGGGCGTGTAGCCCATCTCTATCCCGCACACAATAGCACTTGTATTACAAGACGACTCCACACTTAACGGCAATACATCCGCCAGCATAAAGGACTGTGAACCACCTGTATCACGAAGGATCCTCACCTCGCGCTGGTCACAGACCTTACCCGACAGTGACACAAAACCAGAAGATATAAAAGGATCAAAACAACTGTCCGGTTTCCCCCGCCCAGGGCGTGAGACAGTGCTAACCAACCCCACCACCTTTGGTTCCTGAGCTGGCCTGTCAGTATTTTGCCGATCGCGCACAAATGCATAACAGTCCGCCGCCAAATGACCTGGCTTGCTACAATAATTACAATGTCTCTTTTCAGACGGAGGCGAGTGTGGTCGAAATGATCGCTCGTCGCCTCCTACATACACATCATTTCGCACAGAAACATGTGATGCAGAAACATTTTTGTGGATCATTGCCAACTCGTCACACAAAACTGCAGCTTCCTGGAGGGTAGAAACCTTTCGCTCCTCCAACTGTATTATCATGTGTTCGGGCACACATTTTTTAAATTGTTCAATGAGGATTAACTCGCTCAAAGCCTCGACCCCATCCACTTTACATGCTTCACACCAACGAGTAAACATCCTCTGTTGTTCATGGGAAAATGCCACATGTGTTTGAGAGGGAGCACTCTTTACTTTCTCATATACCACGCTGTCCTCATTCGATAATGACTGGCATGCCTCCTGAGCCCTACCCGTGAGTCTATATCGCAATAATAGTGCCCACTGGTCCTTCGGCCACTGCAAAGCCCACGCTATCAGCTCAAAAGTAGAAAGATATGTTTCCACCTCAGACTCCCGAAAAAGGGGAACCACAGAAATATGCTGCCCAATATTGAAAATGCCCTGGTAACCTTCAGATGAGGGAGAAGAAGAGCCACCACTCTCCAATTCCATCCTCCTTATTGTAATCTGGAGCACTCTATCCTTCTACTCTTTTTCCCCCTGGAGCACTCTCTCATTCTCCTCTTTTTCCCCCTGGAGCACTCTCTCCTCCCTTCTCTCTCTTTCCAGACTGTCTCTCTCCTCATTTCTCTCTCTCTCCTCTCTGCCTCTCTCCTCCTTTCTCTCCAGCCTGTCTCTCTCCTCTTTTCTCTCCTCTCTGTCTCTCTCCTCCCTTCTCTCTTCCCTGTCTCGCATAGCAGCTCTCTCCTCTGAAACAGAGGCACGTCCTGAGTGTACAGAATTATCACTGTCAATCTCCTCAGCCTTGGCACTGCTACCCCTCCGTTCCTGTATAGCACCACCGGTTCCCTCACTAGACTCACCAGACGCCTCGCCATGCATGACGTCCTCCGAGTCATTTCCCTCGGCTATGGGCAAACTGAATATTTCCTTATCTACTAACCCAGCGAGCACAATTGCTTTTACCTCCTCTTTACTCCTTGAACTTTGGACCGTAATGCCATAATGCTTGGCGACCCCACACAATTCAGCTTTCGTGCAGACATCAATCTGATCCCTCGTAGGATCCGCCACAAAAAAATCCAAAGTAAAAGCCGTCCCAGCCATAGTCCTTACAGAATATGACTACGCTACAAATAACCTACGTATATATAGTACAATAATAATAAACGAATCACAGGTGCCAAGAAAATAGCCCCTCACCTACTCCACAATATCCGTGCGTAACACATTTAATCATTACATTCCGCAGTATACAATTCAACCACTCTGATTTAATGCCCACATCTACCATTCATGAAAACAATAAATGCTGGTCTAACCATCTAACTAGGATCACCTACGTCACTCTAGCATACCCCAGCTAAACTACTCCCCTGGCGGGATGAGGTCTACACATATCTTCAGTCGCTTACCGATTTCATTGCGCGCTCCACCGTAATTACGACGCGTGCCCCCCACCCGCTAACCAAGTAGGCGATCCCCCTGTTACCTATGTGGCAGAAAAAACAGATTAGTTCAAGAGCATCACATACACCAATGGTTTACATCAATCAAACTGTGTAGCACGGACAATGGAAACACACTAACTTACCAATGAGAAAACGCTATCTTATTTTACCTGACATGCTCCAATCGACAAGTCACCATGTTATATTACCTGCTATGGTTTGACACCGACCCCAAACGCAACGACACAAGAGAGTAGGATTCAGAGTTGCCAAAAACAAGGGCTTGTTTATTAAGACTAAATAAACAGCACAGACTGAGAAGAGTTCAAACAAAGACTGGAATACAAGCAAGGATGAATGTTGCTGCTCTGCAGCTTCTCCCGGGATGGTAGTCAGGGGAAGCAGACGCTGACGTCAGAGCCGCTCTGCAGACTTCTCTCGGCAGAATCTCCGAGGTGGTTGCGGGACCGAGAGAGAGAGAGGGAGCGAGTTAACTCAGAGTGCAGGTGGAACAGAGCAGGTGAACAGGAGAGGTGACTTGTACCCGAAAACAGAGTTATCCAAGTGACTGAATCTTCGGTGTAAATACACACTGTGAGTAACGTTCCAAACACAATCCCAAGTGATAGATATCTTCGGTGCAAAATAAACACTGTGAGCGAAGTCCCAAAATACAAATCCAATGTGATAATATCTTCGGTGTGTAAACACACAGTGGGAGATGTTAGGCCAAAATATTATCCCAATGAAACAATCCAAAAAAGGCTAAACGCTGGGTGAGTGACTGTCTGATAAAAAGCTGGAAATCTTCAGTGTTATATAAACACACGAAAAACGGAATTGGATCAAAGACAGTCATAAAAAACTCACCCAGGCGTTGTGCGTAAAGAGCGTTGGAACAGAATGGAGCGAGCGCGTCGCCTCGGGGAAAGGGTGTCCAAGAGGAATGCTTCTTGAATATCCTGGAGGCAAAGCACAGGGAAACAACAGCAGGCAGCAGGAGCGGCGAATGCAACAGAAATATCAAAACGATCCAACAAAACTTGAATGGGGAAACGGGGTATAAATAATACGGGAATGCTTAATTGACAAGCAGTGACAGCTGAGGGATGTGATTGATAAGCGTGTGGACGGGGGAGAACCAATCAACGACGTCTCTGGGAAGAAGCGTGTGAAAAGGGGAATGAAATGATTAACAGAAAACAAATGGAAAAGAGCGAGTAGGCTTAAAGGAACAGAGCGAGTAAGTGAGCAAAGGACAAAACCTCACAGTACCCCCCCCTCCACGGGAGCCACCCGGCGACCAGGCCGACCCGGCTCGTCAGGATGGGCACGATGGAAGTCAGTGATCAAGCCGGGATCCACGATGAGCTGCCGGGAGACCCAGCTACGCTCCTCAGGGCCGTAACCCTCCCAGTCCACCAGGTATTGGAACCCCCGGCCCCGCCGACGAACGCCCATCAACCGGCGGACCTGCCACTGGGGGTGACCATCCACCAACACAGGAGGCGGAGGATCAGGAGCTGGAGGCACAAGGGGACTGAGGGAGACGGGCTTAACCCGGGAGACATGGAACACAGGGTGAATGTGCATGGACGCAGGAAGTTTCAGGCGCAGGGCCGCCGGACTGAGTACCTTCAGGACCTCGAAAGGTCCGACGAAACGGGGGTTGAGCTTCTTGGCCGAGGACCGAAGCGGGAGGTCCCTTGCGGAGAGCCACACCCTCTGCCCAGGGAGGTAAGTCGGCGCAGGAACCCGGCGCCGGTCGGCACCACGACAGGCGCGCTCAGATGTCCGGAGCAGCGCGGTCCTGGTGATCTCCCAAACTCGTCGGCAGCGGTCGAGGTGGTCCTGCACGGAGGGAACTGCCACTTCCGCCTCCTGTGCGGGGAAAAGAGGGGGTTGGTAGCCCAGGGAAACCTCAAATGGTGAGAGGCCGGTGGCGGAACTGACCATTGAATTGATGGAGTATTCAACCCAGGGAAGGAAACGGCTCCAGGATGCCGGTCTCTCGGCTGCCACACACCGAAGAGCAGACTCCACGCTCTGGTTCATCCTCTCCGTCTGTCCGTTAGTCTGGGGATGATAACCAGAGGAAAGACTGACCGTCGCCCCCAATCCCTTGCAAAAGGCCCGCCATACCTGGGAGGTGAACTGGGGCCCCCGGTCAGAGACGATGTCCTGGGGAAACCCATGAAGGCGGAACACGTGGTGAGTCAGGAGGTCCGCCGTCTCGGCCGCGGTGGGAAGCTTGGAAAGGGCCACGAGGTGAACCCCCTTGCTGAATCGATCCACCACGGTCAGAAGGCAAGTGTTCCCCTGGGAGGAGGGAAGACCTGTGACGAAGTCTAGCGCCACATGTGACCAGGGACGGCTTGGAACGGGAAGTGGCTGTAAGAGCCCGGAGGGTGCCTGGTGTGAGGCCTTGCTGCGGGCACAGACCGCGCAGGCCAATACGAACTCCTTGACGTCGTTCCGCATGGTGGGCCACCAGAAACGATGAGCCAGGAAGGAGAACGTGCGATGGACGCCAGGGTGGCAGGCGAACCGGCTGGTATGGCCCCAAAGCAGCACCCGGGACCGGACAGAGTCGGGGACGAAGAGACGATGAATCGGAACGTTGCTTGGAGCACGCTGGAAGCGTAGGGCACGTCTAACCACACCCTCGATGCCCAAGGTGATGGCTCCAACCACTCGGGCCTCCGGGAGGATGGGAGTAGGGTCCTCAGAGGGTGGAGCCCCCTTGGAGTGTAACCGGGACAGGGAGTCGGCCTTCGTGTTGCGGGAACCGGGGCGGAAGGTCAGCGAGAAGTCGAACCGACTGAGGAAACTGGCCCATCTCGCCTGCCGACCGTTGAGGCGCCTGGAAGCGCGGATGAACGTCAGGTTCTTGTGGTCCGTCCAGATGGTAAAAGGCTCCTCGGCCCCCTCTAGCCAATGACGCCACTCCTCCAACGCAGCCACGACCGCCAGCAGCTCCCGATTACCGGTGTCGTAGTTCCTCTCGGCAGGGAGGAAACGACGCGAGTAGAAGGCGCAAGGATGTACCTTCTGGTCCGAAAGAGAACGTTGGGATAGGACAGCGCCCAGTCCTGTATCCGAG
The DNA here is from genome assembly GCF_963971535.1 of Notolepis coatsorum. Classification (NCBI taxonomy): domain Eukaryota; kingdom Metazoa; phylum Chordata; class Actinopteri; order Aulopiformes; family Paralepididae; genus Notolepis; species Notolepis coatsorum. The sequence continues at coordinate 55,791,205 of NC_140180.1, read as the reverse complement.
GCGTCCACCTCCACAATGAACTGTCTCTTGGGGTCAGGGTGGAGCAGGATAGGGGCGGAAGTGAACCTCTTCTTGAGGGAGCGGAACGCAGCACATGCCGCTGGGGACCAGTCGAACGGCAGAGCGGGGGAGGTCAGCTTGGTAAGTGGCTCCGCCACTTGACTGTAGTTCCGGATGAACCTTCGGTAGAAGTTGGCGAACCCGAGGAAACTCTGTAACTCCTTCCGAGTGGTGGGTTCAGGCCAATCCTCCACCGCTTGGATCTTGCGAGGATCCGCTCGGGTCAAGCCCTTCTCAACGATGAAGCCCAGGTAGTCGACGGAGTCGGAGTGGAAACGGCACTTCTCCGCCTTGACGAAGAGCCGATTGTGGAGGAGGCGCTCCAGCACACGGCGGACATGCTGGATGTGTTCCTCGAGGGTCCTGGAGAAGATGAGGATGTCATCCAGGTACACCACCACAAACACCTCCAGCATGTCACGAAGGACGTCGTTCATGAGTGCCTGGAATACCGCCGGGGCGTTGGTGAGGCCGAACGGCATCACTAGGTACTCGTAGTGGCCCCTGGGGGTCTTGAAGGCGGTCTTCCATTCATCGCCCTCACGGATACGGACAAGATGGTAGGCACTCCGGAGGTCCAGCTTGGTGAAGACGGAGGCCTGGGTCAGTGGCTCGAAGGTGGAGTTCATGAGAGGTAGAGGGTACTTGTTCTTGATGGTGATCTCGTTGAGCTGGCGATAGTCGATGCAGGGTCGCAGGTCCCCATCCTTCTTACCAACAAAGAAGAAACCGGCCGCCACCGGGGAGGAGGAAGGCCGAATGAGTCCTGCTTCCAATGACTCAGAGATGTAGAGATCCATCACCTTCTTCTCTGGAACGGTCAGACTGTAGAGGCGGCTGCCGGGAAGGGGAGCCCCTTGGCGGAGGTCGATGGCGCAGTCATAGGGGCGGTGAGGTGGAAGGGCCTGAGCCCTGGATTTACTGAAAACCTCCAAGAGGTCGTGGTACTCGGGAGGTATGGACGAGAGGTCCGGAGGCGACTCACCAGCGGGCCTCCGGGGCGGGGGACAGGACGCCGCCTGCAGACACAGGGCGTGACAGGAGGAGCTCCAGCCCTTGATGGTACCGGAGGACCAGGCGATGTGGGGCTCGTGCAGCGCGAGCCAGGGCCTACCCAGGACCACCGGGACAAGGGGGGATTGGGTGATGAGGAACTGGATTCTCTCGACGTGGTTCCCAGCGATGGTCAGCACGACTGGGCCGGTGCGTTGAGAGATGTCGGCCAGACGGTGTTGGTCCAACGAAAAGATCTCCAAGGGCCTCACAAGGTCGTCAAGTGGAATGTTGGCTCGGGAAGCAAACTCGAAGTCGAGGAAATTCTCGTCTGCCCCAGAGTCGATGAGGGCCTCCACCGTGGCTCGTTGGTCCCCCCAGGCCAGGGTGACGCTCATCAGATGGTTAGGTGGTGCGCGGCTCTGGGAATGGGAAAAACGGCTCACCAGGATTTCCCGGGGTCTCGGCGAGCCTGATCTTTTGGCCGGGTGGGGCAGTCGGCGATTCGGTGTCCCTCCCTTCCGCAGTAGAGGCAGAGACCGGACCTGAGCCTTGCCTCACGCTCCGCCTGGCTCAGATGAGAGCGTCCCAGCTGCATGGGTTCCTCCTCGCGAACCGAACGGGAGGACCCGCTACCACCAGTTGTGTTGAGGACAGGGCGTCCAGGAGTGACGTCATGCGTCCGGGGAATCCGGGGTACCTCAGGAGGTAACAGTCGGGTCCTCTCGCGCCTTCTCTCCTGGAGGCGTCCGTCGATGCGGATGACGAGGCTAAACAGGTCCTCGAGGGAGTCGGGCACCTCCCGGGTAGCGAGCTGGTCCCGGACTGCGTCACTGAGCCCCCTCAAGAAGGTTAGGCGAAGTGCAGGGTCGTTCCATCCACTCTCCACCGCCGCCAGTCGAAACTCCAGGACGTAGTCAATTACCCTGCCGCTCCCCTGTCGGAAGGTCCCCAACCGGGCTCCAGGGTCCAGACCTCGGGCTGGATGGTGGAACACTCTGCGGAGTTCCGCCACGAAGTCTGGATAGGAGAAAACAAAATCTGCATCCATTGCCCAGGAGGAAGTGACCCACTGGGCAGCATGGCCTGAAAGCAAGTTCGTCATATAGGCCACTTGGGACCCTCTAGCAGTAAAACGGCTTGGTTGATGACGGAAAACCAACTCACATTGCATGATGAATGTGGCACACTCCTCGGGATTGCCGTCGAACAGCCGTGGGACGGAGAGACGGGGTTCCCGAGGTGCGGGATCTGCTGGGGCTGCGGGGAATGCTCCTGAAGGATGTGAGGGAAGTAAAGCATTAACGGTGTCGCTCAGCGAGTGAAGCTGAACGAGAATACCAGATTGTTGTCCCGCCAGAGCGGCCAGTGACCCTTGAATAGGCAGGACCTGTTCCCTGAGATCCTGCACCGCAGCCGCAGCCCTCTCTAGTTGGTGGCTGTGATCCTTGGTCAACTCGACTTGAATAGCAAGTGCGGTTCTGACCCTCTCTGTGTCGGCTGGGGTCGTCATTCGGGTTGGATCGTAATGTTATGGTTTGACACCGACCCCAAACGCAACGACACAAGAGAGTAGGATTCAGAGTTGCCAAAAACAAGGGCTTGTTTATTAAGACTAAATAAACAGCACAGACTGAATAGAGTTCAAACAAAGACTGGAATACAAGCAAGGATGAATGTTGCTGCTCTGCAGCTTCTCCCGGGATGGTAGTCAGGGGAAGCAGACGCTGACGTCAGAGCCGCTCTGCAGACTTCTCTCGGCAGAATCTCCGAGGTGGTTGCGGGACCGAGAGAGAGAGAGGGAGCGAGTTAACTCAGAGTGCAGGTGGAACAGAGCAGGTGAACAGGAGAGGTGACTTGTACCCGAAAACAGAGTTATCCAAGTGACTGAATCTTCGGTGTAAATACACACTGTGAGTAACATTCCAAACACAATCCCAAGTGATAGATATCTTCGGTGCAAAATAAACACTGTGAGCGAAGTCCCAAAATACAAATCCAATGTGATAATATCTTCGGTGTGTAAACACACAGTGGGAGATGTTAGGCCAAAATATTATCCCAATGAAACAATCCAAAAAAGGCTAAACGCTGGGTGAGTGACTGTCTGATAAAAAGCTGGAAATCTTCAGTGTTATATAAACACACGAAAAACGGAATTGGATCAAAGACAGTCATAAAAAACTCACCCAGGCGTTGTGCGTAAAGAGCGTTGGAACAGAATGGAGCGAGCGCATCGCCTCGGGGAAAGGGTGTCCAAGAGGAATGCTTCTTGAATATCCTGGAGGCAAAGCACAGGGAAACAACAGCAGGCAGCAGGAACGGCGAATGCAACAGAAATATCAAAACGATCCAACAAAACTTGAATGGGGAAACGGGGTATATAGAACTCCACCACCATTTAGGATCGATCCACACCCCGGTGGTCACTAATACCGCCAATGAATGAATGAATGACTGAATGAATGAATGAATGAATGACTTTATTTGACAATATAAAAAATAAACATGTGACAGAAGAGCACAGTCGGGATATACTGCCAAGGATGAAACACAAAAAAGCTCAGAGCTTATTTCCATTGTGGTCCTTGTAGGGGGGTGGGGGAATGTGATGCTTAAAACATGCATCATACAAAACGTGACATCACAACACATCACATATACCATTTAACATTTATATACATACAGACTCATACAACATGCAAGGGTGCCTTAAGCTAAGTGTCTAGGTATAGTCCCTTTTGAGCCATGTCTTCAGGCTGGACTTGAATCTAACAGCACTGTCTATGGTTTTCAGTTCACTGGGCAGACTATTCCAATAGACAGCTGCTGAATAGACGCAAGAGACGCATCAATCAGAGGAGGTAAAAGCTCAAGTTAACCAGCAGGGGGAGCAGGCTTATAGCCAACACTATATAATTTCCAAACGCAACAGCTAAGAGGGAAGGCAGCCTCCTCACACCACTCTGAGACGTGGCAGTGACTTCCAAAGAGGGCCACGTGTGTGTGCCATCTTCCAGGTTATATCCACTCATCCAACTAACTGCCCACAGGTGTAATCAAGCAGGTGCAATCAGCTCAATCAGGAGGATGAGTGGTATCTGGGAAAAGAGAAAAGAAACAGAATTAAAAGATGACACATCACACAACCAAGAATAACATCACCCATACTCATGATACTAATCTGATGTTCACATGGTCTTCCAAATACAGTAATAATGATAATGACCAACCCACGTACGTCACACTCACCCTCAGTCACTTATCTCACCTGCTTGCTTTTGCACACCCTTCCCCAGTGTCCACTCTTCCCACAATTATTGCAGTTAGACCTCCTTGCTGGACAGTCATCCTGCTGACTGTGTGGCATTTTGCCGCACCGCCAGCACTTCCTGTGGTCATTCTCACTCTCTCTCTCCTGGCGCCTCTCTCTCTGTGGGTGCCGCCACTTCTGTGTTGCACCTCTGTTATGCCGTTGTGCTACTTCTTGCACGGCATAAGCCTGCTCCCCCTGCTGGTTAACTTGAGCTTTTACCTCCTCTGATTGACGCGTCTCTTGTACAGTCATCTCCAGAGTGAGGTTAGGGATCAGCTGTAGCCTCTGAGACAGACCCTTATCTAGAATCCCCACCACGATTCTGTCTCTTATGTTTTCCTCACGAGCCGTTCCGAAGTTGCAATGTTCCGACAGCTCATATAGTGCGCGGATGAATGTCTCTGCGCGCTCTCCCGCACGCTGCACTCTCTGGTTGAAACACGCCCGTTCATGTATAACGTTGCGTCTCGGGATGAAATATGCATCAAATTTTGCCAGTACAACATCATACTGCGAGTCATCTTCCTCTTCCCCGTAGGTAAAAGAGCTGAGAATGTTCTCTGCTTCCTTCCCGAGCGCATACACCAGCGTGCTTACTTGAACTGGACCTTCTTCTTTGTCCAACTTAGTAGCTATCCTGTACCGTGTAAACCGCTTCTTCCAGTCTGACCATTCGGCGGGTTTCTCGAAACAAAAACTCTCTGGTGGTTGAAACTTTGCCATCCTCGACCACTTCTGACACCATGTAATATCTTGGATATTAACGGACAACGGAACAGTTGGTTGGTAAACAAGACGCTTTATTACTACCTCAGGTGGTTCCTCAATCCCAACAATCCCTGCCTCTCGCGCCACTCCCCCTTACTGTAACTCCTCTTGTAGTCAGTTAACAATACTATGACACTTAGTATGTGTGGTAATATTGCCTTGGAATTTCATAATTAATATGTGTGAATAAATTGGAGAACCATAAATATAAAGCCAGATGTACCTTTCAATAGCAGAGTGGACTCAGTGGCTAAACAGTCTCAACTGTCAGTTGAGACAGCTGCATCAGATAACAGCTGCAACAGTTATTTCAACCCCCACTCAAGCAATGACTAAATTAGAGAACAAACGACACCTTCTCGAACTGACTGTATGTAAATGCTGATCAGAGAGAGCTGGGTTGACCACAGGGCAGACCAGTTTAGACTTGTTGAAGCATGGACACTAACTCACAGACAAAGTAATCTATTAATCAACTGTTTAGTATCAAAAGGTCTCATATGATGTCTGGTATCAGTCTTAGAAAGCACTGACTGTACTTGGATGATATTAGACATCTATAGCCATACCAAAGGGTTAAAGCGATCATGTCACACCCCCCCTTGTGAGACAAGCCAGGTCCCTTCATCTCAGCAAAAGATCACACGGACGTGGGCCACCGATGGGCCCCTTCTGTCTGTCCCATCACGTCCCCACAACCCCAAGGGGGGGGGGGGCTGCCAGCGCCCACAAGGACACCCCCCACAAGAGATCAACCCCCACAAGAAGACGCTAGGATTGGACCAGCCATATGTATTATTGGCTAGAAATGATAGGATATAAGGCCCTACATAGGGTTATTCAGGAGCTCTCAGGCCGGAACCACCAAAAGGGGGTCTGGGGGCTCCCCCACCGCTTCGAAACCACCCAGAAACAACTGTGAGCTGATTGCATTTTACGTGAGTAAAATCATGGGAAACACCAAATGGTTGTTTATAGATTAGAGTAATGTTGTACAGATCCCTGATCTGTAAACCAGATTTACTCATGTATAATGTGTACAGTAAACCATGTATGTTCAAATTATGTTAACCAAGTGACTGTTTGATGTGCAGTATTTAGGTTTGAGATGCAAACCTGATTGTGATATTTCTGTACAACAGACAGCTGTTAAATATTCTCTGATCATCTGTTGTATGTAGAAGTCAACCTTCTATTCACCTTGGACTCCTGGCTCTGATCAAATAAATCAGCTGAGTTGAACTACAATTCTGGTTTGTCTGGCGTACACGTTTTATTCTTCATCTGCATTAAGCCAGATGAGGAGACCAACCATTCTATCAAGTATGAATCTTTCCTCCTCCTTCCAGATAATCAATCTCATTGTATTGTACTACAATAACCTCAAATTATTGTAGGAAGTCTGTGGGAATTTACTACAGAAATGGTGCCGTGCTGCCCTACCCTTCGTGTCTCCCCCTGGAAAGGTGCGGTAGGGTCTTGTAATATGTATCATATCTGGATCTTGCTGTGTGTTGGGGACACGGGGCGAAGAGCTGGGGTGTTGCTGCGTTTGAAGTGATTAACGATGGGCTTGTTGTCTGAATGGATGAGGGAGAGGAGCAGGATGGAGGTTGGTTGTGTACGCCACTGTTTGGGGCCCGCGGTGAATATGGCGTCTGCATGCAGGGTTGGGGGTTGCGGTGTCTTAGCTTGTGTGTCCGGAGGTATGACGATCGCGCTTGTTGTGCAGTGAACATGCAAACGTAGGCTTTTTGTGTTTGTGTGTTCATTCAGACACAGGAGGCCGGTCTCGGCCCAGCGGGCCACAGGGGTTGGTTAACTCGTATGGAATATACTTTATGAACTATACGGGGGAGTTGCACCAAGAGGGGTGGTGGCGCACAGACTATCTGGTCATGTTGTAAAGGAAGATAGCGTCGCATGACGGCAGGTAAAAGGCTTTTCTTGCTAGGAAGCACGGTTATTCTGTTGTGTACGACAGGGGCGCGTTCTGAGTATGTAATTGCCCTAAAATTATTCTCAGGAAGAGGGCGCAGGTAAGACGAGGAGATTTGACTGTTCTGAAATGGAAGGGGAGCTGGGTCCAAGGTGCATTGTGTCCCTGCTTGTAGCCACAGACTAGGCGGGACGGGGACCGTGAGTGGGTCAGTATGGGCATAAATGCATCGGGCTAAGGGTTCTGTTACTATTTCAGAACATGTAAAGTCAAGTATGGTGAAAGATTGTTAGGCCCTGGCATGATCAGCGCAGGGGTCTGTGCGATTGCAGGATTAAAACGTAGTAGTTGATGGAAATGTAGGGTGCCGGCGTGTTCAGGGTGCGTAGTACGTTCTATGGTAGGATTATAGCACAAATTAAATGTAGATATATTTGCCGTCCTTAGGCATAGTATCCTTTTTAAGCTTGAGCGAAACCGGCCTGTTGATTAATTACGTTCGCTGTGATACAAAAACGATTCGGTCGAACTGACTGATAAGTACTTAATGGTTTTGTTATGATATTTTAATGACCAACGGACATATTATGTTTGAGGCGAGTCCCTGCTGTTGGTTGGGGCTAGCTGGCTAGCTCTGTGGAAAAGTCCGCTGTGAAGCTGGGGACGTTACGATGGCGTTATGAGAGAATTGATTAAACACTGTGGCGGCGATTACAAGTAAGAGGCGGTTGAGACGCAGGGTGGCAAAATTGTGGCCGTTTTGAGGGGTATTATTAATGCGGTAACGTGGTAAATGATATTAAGGATTCGCTGCTTGGTGACGTCATGGTGTTGTGGAGAGTATGTAACGTTCGCGGTGCTATGGAGTGAGGCGGAGAAGGTAGGAGAAAGGGTTCGTGTTGAACTATGTGTGCGGCGTTGGTTGGTGTAAATGTTTTAAAAATTATTTTCTGTTAGAGTGGTTGGCTGTTTTAGGCTTGTGTGAGTTGTTTATGCTTTGGATGGTACTGAGCGAATTGCGTGGATGAACGGATCTTGAAAGGCGCGGCTCCCGTGAGGGCCTTGAACGTCGCATTAGAGCTGGCTAAGGCTAGTTAGCTTGCATGCCGTTGTTTTGTGGCGTTTGGGGGGCGGCATATGTTACGTTTCGAGTTTTGAGAAATATGTTGGGGAAGGGGTAAAGAAACGTGATAAATGTCGTGGCAGATTATGAATATCGGGGCATGTTATTATGTTGTCGTGGCAGACCTTGGTTGTCATAGCAACGTTAACAGCCGCTTCGGTTGCCACTGCGCATGCGCGGTACAACGTGGATGGGGTCTCGTGCATTCGGAATAGTTCGCTCAGGGGATAGAAACGGGTAAGAGGGTATTCTGCATTTTGTAATATGGCGGTGTTTGTATATTGTGCATTGTATTTTTGTGTAAGCAGGGGAAGCGGTAACATGTATAGGGATTGATTAGAAATATGTACAGCTCAATACACACAATTGTTGAGGGGATGCAGACCAGAGGAAGACTTTTGTCTTGTTTACATCAGGGTCCCCCAGTTTCAATTCATCAGATAGTCAGTCAGTACTGCTACAACTACATACCAGATTTGCAAATTCAGTCACCCGTGTTAAAATTGAGAGTGGCTATGGGCTGAATTTGGAAAATGGCTCTACACTAGAGTTACATGTTGCTTGCAGTAAAATCAGTTTAGGACTAACCACTATAAATGTTATGCTGAGATGAAACATGCTTACATGTAAAATGTTCTGTAGTTGATAGCGTATTTCCAGTTTTTTAATTTGTGTAACGTGTACAATGGAAAGCTTGAGGATAATAATGTTGTGTTTTATGTAGCTTGAATTAAGATGCTTGTATAGAATGCATGGATGTTGAAATGTCAGATGTTAATACTTGATATAGCTTTGATGACACCATTGATTTAAATAGGATAATGTTTATATTAGTTGCTAAATGTTTTATAGTGAAATTTGATACAAGCCCGGTTGTGGAGCAGGATAATTTACTGATGCTTGTTATGCCTTGCACTATATAGTATTGTATATTAGTACACTGCACAGTATTGTATATTGTATGGTAACTACGTTTGGTTTATATGCTATTTTGATGACTGTATGATGGTGTACTACGTTTAGACTCTAGGGGACAGCTGCCCCTGGGGAATGAAATGTGTGAGTGTTACCCTTTTTGGTGTTTACAGGAGGGCCCGAGGGGGGTCGTGCATACAGCGGTTGTTTACAATGGCTGTTAGTTCTTTTATGACAGGATGGAGTGAGATTAGATGCAGCAGGAGAGGGTCAGAGGTGAAGATGAAGGAGACAGTTGTAGAGTGAGAGAACAGTTGGCAGTTATTTTTATGACGAGGGAAATGTTGAGACAGGAAGAGCGCTAATACAGAACACAGCTGGGTGAGTGAGTGAGACAATCAGGGAGGTAGTCGTTCAATGGGATTATGACTTTTGGAGGGCTAGCTTTTTGGTTAGGGGGAATAGCGGTAGACTCTCAGGGTACTAGGACTGCTTTGAGGTTCTGTCGTTGAGGGAGAGTTCCTAGACTCTCTCTGGCAGTAGGTAGGAGTGTAGAAATTAAGTGTGAATTGTATTAGCCAGGGATGAGTGTAGCCGGATGAGAGAGTAGAAGAGATGAGCGCAGGGGAACTAACCCATTGTCGGTCTGTGGTTGATTAACGAGTGTATGAGAGAGATATATGTTTATAATATGAATGATTACTGGAGCTCGTAATTTTGGTTGAGCTGGTACAGATGGTATTTTTTATTTAAATTTAATTTTTGTATGTATGTGTGAGATTGAGATGTCCTTTAGTGAATGATTGAGCGGGGGATGGGGGCAAGGAGGCTTTGTCTACCCATTCACACACAGGCACACACACACACACCCATTCACATTCACACACACACACACACACACACACACAGACACGCACACACACACACACACACGCACACACACAGACACACACACACACACACAGACACACACAGACACACATTCACACAATTTGGTCACACATGCATGCACACACGCAACTTAGCTTTCACTTAAGGTGAGACTAGTCTTAAAAATAACAAAATGTGCTTAGGTAAGGAGTGTATCGAACCACTTGGGTTATACCATTATCATTTGTTTCATATCATTTGTTTTACTGCATTTGATTTGATTTCTGTTGAATGTTTTGTAGGGATGAGGTATTGAATTTAAATTTTTGGATTTCTTTTCTATTTTTATCTATGATTGTGTGGCCTGAATGGGTGTGAATGGAGCCTGTAGAGGGTGACTGTGCTGGCTTGAAAGGTTTTAAATTTCTTTTCTTTTCTTTTTTAATAACCATTGAGGTGGTCTACATGTGACATCTGTTGGAGTGTTTTTTTGATTATTTGCGTTTTGTTTGTTGTTTCTCTATGATCTGGGGAGAGGACGGTTGGAGCGTGAGATACATTGGATCAGATCAATGGCAGTTAAGTGGTCCCATTACGTTTTGCATAATGATTAACCATTTGGCGTCTCTTGAGAAATATTTGACATATTGTATAAGGAAAATTTGTTCTGTGTTTTTGTTCCCTTGCAGTTCAGTCGGAGAGGGAGGATGGACCATCACAAGTGGGGGGATCATGGGGAAAATGTGTAGGAATACATTTCATTAGATTATGACACGATGGTGTGACCCGTTCAGTCAGTTCCTGTGGGAGATTGTTGGATTATGAAGAGAGGTCGCTTGGGACTCTACCCCTCCTTCAATATAAGCCCCGAATACAAAGGCCGGAGGTTGAGACATACCTCCAGACTGACGGAGTCGTTCGTCTGTAGATCCATGGAAATACAGTCATGGGACAGAATATGACGAGGTCCAGGCCTAAAAACAGTGGCTTCAGCTGAGGCTGGCCGACATGGGGTGGAGGGGGGGGGCGAAAACGGTCGGAGACTGTGCAACCAAAGCGTTGAACAAGGGCCTCTGTGTGATTGATTGGTGTGTTGGACGGGAAGTGACTGAACGGTAACAACTGGTATAGATTATGACACAACGCAAGAGTACTAAACTAAACACATACACATAGGTAGAGTAAAAAGTAAGGTGTAGGTTATGGCCGATATGGTGAAATTTTTTTTCCCTTGCGTGATGCTCCTCCCTCCCTGTCCGTCTGTGCGCGGAGGTGGTAAGGTTTATGTCCATAGGGATGTTCATAAAAGGGGGGAGAGGTGAGAAGACCAACTGAGTTGATTGTGCAAAATGTGATTGGGCTGACTTGGAAAAAGAATTAACAGGAGAGGAGAAGCAAAATGTATGAAAGAATGAAGAATAATCTCTGTGTCTCCACAGATCATGTCAACGGATACCATAATTAAAAAAAATTGTGTTTTACTTTAATGTGTAATGTTTAGATTACATTGTTTTAATTGTTTTCAACAAATAAGCCTCTGGCTGTGAGCCCAGAGGAACAAAGCCTGATGATAGTAGGTGGTAAACACTGTTTCATTAAGGCAGAATATGTTAATTGGGGAGCTGGATGAATGGGTCACCAGGATTCCCCGGGAGGGGGCCATAGTCAGGGGAATGTGGGGGAGAAAAGAAGAAGACAAGAAAAAACTCATTGATGATATGTACCAAAGAATAATGGAAAAAGAAATGTGAGAAAAAAGAAAAAATTGAGAAATTTGAAAAAAAAATGATTTTTATTATTATATTGTATGGTTAGTATGTATAGAAAATCAAGTCAATATACAGTATGTGACAATGAGAATTGTCAAAGTGGGGAAATGTGGTAATATTGCCTTGGAATTTCATAATTAATATGTGTGAATAAATTGGAGAACCATAAATATAAAGCCAGATGTACCTTTCAATAGCAGAGTGGACTCAGTGGCTAAACAGTCTCAACTGTCAGTTGAGACAGCTGCATCAGATAACAGCTGCAACAGTTATTTCAACCCCCACTCAAGCAATGACTAAATTAGAGAACAAACGACACCTTCTCGAACTGACTGTATGTAAATGCTGATCAGAGAGAGCTGGGTTGACCACAGGGCAGACCAGTTTAGACTTGTTGAAGCATGGACACTAACTCACAGACAAAGTAATCTATTAATCAACTGTTTAGTATCAAAAGGTCTCATATGATGTCTGGTATCAGTCTTAGAAAGCACTGACTGTACTTGGATGATATTAGACATCTATAGCCATACCAAAGGGTTAAAGCGATCATGTCACACCCCCCCTTGTGAGACAAGCCAGGTCCCTTCATCTCAGCAAAAGATCACACGGACGTGGGCCACCGATGGGCCCCTTCTGTCTGTCCCATCACGTCCCCACAACCCCAAGGGGGGGGGGCTGCCAGCGCCCACAAGGACACCCCCCACAAGAGATCAACCCCCACAAGAAGACGCTAGGATTGGACCAGCCATATGTATTATTGGCTAGAAATGATAGGATATAAGGCCCTACATAGGGTTATTCAGGAGCTCTCAGGCCGGAACCACCAAAAGGGGGTCTGGGGGCTCCCCCACCGCTTCGAAACCACCCAGAAACAACTGTGAGCTGATTGCATTTTACGTGAGTAAAATCATGGGAAACACCAAATGGTTGTTTATAGATTAGAGTAATGTTGTACAGATCCCTGATCTGTAAACCAGATTTACTCATGTATAATGTGTACAGTAAACCATGTATGTTCAAATTATGTTAACCAAGTGACTGTTTGATGTGCAGTATTTAGGTTTGAGATGCAAACCTGATTGTGATATTTCTGTACAACAGACAGCTGTTAAATATTCTCTGATCATCTGTTGTATGTAGAAGTCAACCTTCTATTCACCTTGGACTCCTGGCTCTGATCAAATAAATCAGCTGAGTTGAACTACAATTCTGGTTTGTCTGGCGTACACGTTTTATTCTTCATCTGCATTAAGCCAGATGAGGAGACCAACCATTCTATCAAGTATGAATCTTTCCTCCTCCTTCCAGATAATCAATCTCATTGTATTGTACTACAATAACCTCAAATTATTGTAGGAAGTCTGTGGGAATTTACTACATATGTTATGTGTTAGTTGTGTATGTCATGAATTGAAAATGGGGGACCCTGATGTAAACAAGACGAAAGTCTTTCTCTGATCTGCATCCCCTTAACAATTATGTGTATTGAGCCGTAGTGCTGTACCCATTTTGCAATCTGTTAATTAAAATGTTCAATCAATCAGTATATATTTGTTATTTATTTTTGGTATAGTGCTTAACAAGCATAATTTAATGTTGCCCAGTTGTGGCCTGTTGAGGGGCAATACATATCAAAAGTTCCAAAACATCTATTGTATTTGTATGATCCACTAATATATAAACATAGTAATTATAATATCTACATACATGGCATTTGATTGGAGGCTAGTCTCACTTTGTCCCACAGCAACATTAAAATAGTTTAGATTTGTGTATGTTGTTTATGTAAAGAAATATATATATTGAAAGTAACGCAATAGTTACTTTCTGAAGTAACTAGTTACTTTTATAATTTGTAACTGAGTAAGTAATTTAGTTACTTTTTGGAAGAAGTAACTAGTAACTGTAACTAGTGACTTTTTAAAAGTAACTTGCCCAACACTGGTACTGATTCATTTGTGACATAAATGGTATTCACATATACAGTACTGTTACCCCTAGATCCTGACAGAGTATATACATATGATGGGGAGGGGACTGTACATTAGGAGGGGGTGGGTGGGTCGGAGAGAAATATAGATACGGCGGGAGGGAATATATACATGCGGTGGGGAGGAGACTGTCTATTAGGAGGTGGTGGGGGTTTTGGGCATTTACGGTGGCCAGTTTCGAATTGCAGCCTCCCGTAGGTGCTCTTTAAGAGCGGTTTTGAATGTGGGTAGGGATTCACATTCCTTTACAGCTTTGGGTAGGGCGTTCCACATTGATGTGGCATAATTGCGAAACATGTTTAGTCCCTTGTTTGAGCCAAATCTGGGTTTTAACATGATTTGTTGAGCTTCCTCTGGTGTCGTGGTTGTGGTATTCAATGACCTTTGGGAAGTATTTTGACATGTACATGGGTACCTTAGTCGTATAGTGTATCTTGTAGACCAGGCCCATTGCAAGTTGCTGTACTCTGTCGTCTACTCTAAGCCATCCTAGGTTGTCAAAGTGGGCAGGGGTGAGGTGGGTTCTGGGGTTCAGGTCAAGTAGTAGTCTGACCAGTTTGTTTTGTGATGTTTGTAATTTTGTTTTAAGCGCCTTTGAGGTGCTTTGGTACCATGAGGTGCACGCATAGTCGTAGTACCCTTGAATGAGTGCTCCTGCCAGAGTCTTCAGGGTATTCTTGTTTACCAGAGAGGAGATCTGGTACAAGAATCTAGTTCGTTGGTTGACTTTTTTTATTACATTGGATGCCATTTTGTCACAGGAAAGATTTGCCTCTAGGATGGAACCCAGGTAGGTAATTTCGTCTTTCCTTGTGACAATATTGTCACCCACTGTAACTGAGAAGCCGTCGGTCACCCTCTCTACTCTCACAGATATAGTCTCAGCCATGAAACCAACCATCTCCCCTCTTGACATAGTTCCCTCTGTTCTTCTCAAAGAAGTATTTCACACAACTGGCCCTAGCATCCTCTCTACACCTCCCTAGTCACTGGTACTGTTCAAACCTGCTTCAAACATGCAGTGGTCCAGCCCCTTCTGAAAAAACCACCACCCAGTAGACTCCACCCAGCTCAATAACTACAGGCCAATCTCCAAGCTCCCATTTCTATCAAAGGTCCTTGAAAAGGCTATTCTCTCCCAGCTGTCTCCCTACCTGCACTTGAACAACATCTTGGACACATTTCAGTCAGGTTTCAGAGCCAGTCACAGCACAGAATCTGGCCTGCTTAAGGTCACCAATGACCTGCTTCTCACCACCGACAACCGCGACTGTGCTGTCCTTATGCTTTTATACCTTAGTGCAGCTTTCGACACAATAGACCATGTTATCCTCATTGATCGTCTCCACCAGGCAATTGGTGTCAGTGGCACAGCCCTATCCTGGTTAAATAAATAACCTCCTACCTCAGTGATAGAAGCTTCTCTGTTAACATCGGAAACTGCTCCTCCCCCTCTGCCTCTCTCTCCTGCGGGGTTCCACAAGGGTCCATTCTTGGCCCTATTCTATTTTCCCTATATATGCTGCCCCTTGGTCTGATCATTAAAAACACAATATCTCTTTCCATTTTTATGCAGATGACACTCAGGTCTATCTCCCCATGGAACCTAACACTAAAACCAATCTTGAGAGTCTCCGATCCTGTCTAGATGACATAAAATGCTGGATGGCACACACTTTCCTACAGCTTAACCAGTCAAAATGTGAAATCCTCCTTTTCGGCCCCCCAAACTAAACCAGTGTCATCGCCAGCAGCCTGGGTAACCTGTCTGCCCTAGTCCAGCCCTTTGGGCGTGCTCTTTGAGCCCGAGTTTACTTTCAATAGGCAGGTAAACTCGTGGTGAAGGGGTGTTTCTTCCAGCTCCGGTCCATAGCTAGGATCAAGGCCATTCTCTCCCCCTCAGACTTTGATTGATTGATTGAATTGATTGAATTGATTGATTGAAAACTTTATTAACAGATTGCAGAATGGGTACAGTACAGCTCAATACATACAATTGTTAAGGGGATGCAGACCAGAGAAAGACTTTCGTCTTGTTTACATCAGGGTCCCCATTTTCAATTCATCATAACATATAAGACACACGACATACAGTACTGCTACATCTATACATTTATGACATACCAGATTTGCAAATACAGTACTGGTTGTGATACAAAAAGAGTCCAGAAAAGAGAGTATATACATTTGACGTAGAAACTGTACATTGGTCAGTGGTCACAACCCCCGACTGCGTTGACATGATAGATACAAGTTGTATTCATGGCTATATCAAACTATGTCATGGCTAGATGGTTTAGCAACTCTTTGGAGGCCGATGGGTGTTCTTAAAAATAATGATCTGTATTCATGCATACAATTAATAAAACCAACGCGTTTTAGCAACATGCCTTCATCAGGGTTACATCATTGGTATTTTAATGTTGATTGATTGATTTAAAATTGTATTAACAATTTGAATGAGATTGAATGAGACAATTTGAAAGAGTCATTCATATCCTCACGATTAGATTATTGTAACTCCCTGTACCTGGTGCTTAATAAGTCAACCATAGCCCGCCTACAACTACCCCAAAACGCTGCTGCTAGACTGCTCACAAGTACCCAGAAGAGAGCTCACATCACCCCTGTTCTTGCCTCCCTTCACTGGCTCCTGGTGTGCTACAGAATAGAATTCAAGGTTCTCCTATTAGTTTATAAAGCCCTAAATGGTAAGGCCCCTGTTTACCTAGCAGACCTCCTCACCCCCTATACCAACGTCAGGGCCCTCAGATCGGCTGAAAAGGATCTCCTAACTATCCTTAGGTAAAATTTCAAGTTTCGCAAATTTCGCAGTCCCTGACCTCTGGAACAGCATCCCCATGTCCATCAAATCTGCCCCCTCCATCGAGTCTTTTAAATCTAAACTCAAAACCCATCTATACTCCCTGGCCTTCCCTGACTCACTCTGACTCTTGCCTTGCTTGTTGACGTTAGGGCTGTCCCCGACTAAGGATTTGGATGGTCGACTAGGATTGGCCAAAATTTGCCGTTAGTTGACTATTGGTCGACTTAAAAAAAAAAAAAAAAAAAAAAAGTATAATATTTTTAAACTTTTTTTTTGTATCATTCCATTTGGGCTGTGGGGGGTGCTTAATGTCTGAAGGAGTCGACTGAAGGCTTCTTGTCCTCTGCAAAAGCATGCAATTGGTCCACTGATGGATACATCTTGATATTTGTCTAGTCTAGTGTGTTCATTAGATGGGTGAAATCCTCTTTCAGTGCCTTTGTGCCTGTTTTCGTAGGCAGTTAGCCTCTGGTATGTGTGCCATTCGCGTTAGCCACGCTTCTATGCCTCTTTTCTTTTGGAAAGAATGATAAAAAAATATATATATATTTAAAAAAAATTAAATTATATTCGACTAAGAGGTTGGCCAGTCGACTACGGCTCCTTTCGACCGATTAGTCGACTAATCGATTAATAGGGTTCAGCCGTAGTTGACGTGTTGTTTTGTTTCTTTGTCTGTCTGTTTATTATATACTTTAGCACTTTTCTTTGTTTTTAGCTATGCGACTTACTGTGAAGCACTTTGGTTGACAAGTGTCATGTCTAAATGTGCTATACATTTGATTGATTGATTGATTGATTGATTGATTGATTGATTGATTGATTGATTGATTGATTGATTGATTGATTGATTGATTGATTGATTGATACTGCATGGTCATGCTGGACCTACAAAAGGTATTCAACACTGTTAATCACTCCATTCTGATTGACAAGCTAAAAGCAATTGGTTTTGATAGTCTATCAGTGAGCTGGATGCAGATGGTGGAGGTAAATGGTACTCTACCCCCCCCCCCCCCCCTCCCAGTGAGCTGTGGTGTTCCACAAGGAAGCATACTAGGACCGTTACTGTTCCTAATTTATGCAAATGACATGTCGTCAGCTTGTTCTTGTTCACGGACGACTCAGCCCTGCTGGTCTCTGACAAGAACAAGTTACAGGTTGAAAAAACCCTCAGCTCGGAACTCGGCAGAATCTGCACCTGGCTTGCTGATAACAAACTATCATTACACCTGGGTAAAACAGAGTCCATTCTCTTCGGATCAAATAACAAACTCGGCAAGACCGACGGCTTCTCAGTTACAGTGGGTGACAATATTGTCACAAGGACTCCCCCAGTCCATCAGAGACTCCCCTACACTCTCCACCTTCAAAGCTCGCCTCAAAACCCACCTGTTCTCCCTTGCCTTCAATCCCCCCCACCCCTAAACCCCCCCCTCCCCTCCAACCTGATTGATGTCTGTCTCCAGTCTTTTTTTGTGCTATCCGGCTGTCTCCCCTGTTCCCCCCATGGTCTCATGATCCTTTTGTTTTTGTTTCTTTGTTGTTTTTGTTTTTGTTTCTTTGCTTTCGTTTCTTTGTTTGTACTCCTGCTCCCGACTACTGTCAGCGACTTCGGGTTATTGAGAAGCGCTATATAAATTAAATTAATTATTATTATTATTAGATGAAATTACATACCTGGGTTCCATCCTAGAGGCAAATCTTTTTTGTGACAAAATGGCATCCAATGTAATCAAAAAAGTCAATCAACGAACTAGATTCTTGTACCGGATCTCCTCTCTGGTAAACAAGAATACCCTGAAGACTCTGGCAGGAGCACTCATTCAAGGGTCCTACGACTATGCATGCACCTCATGGTACCAAAGCACCTCAAAGGTGCTAAAAACAAGATTACAAACATCACAAAACAAACTGGTCAGACTACTGCTTGACCTTACTCCTAAAACCCACCTCACCCCTGCCCACTTTGACTACCTAGGATGGCTCAATCAATCAAATTTATTTATATAGCACATTTAAACATGACAAAGAACAAAGAAAAGTATAAAATAAACAGAAAAATAGAATAAAATCAACGGATAGACAAAGGAAAAACAGAACAACACGTCAACAAGTACGGCAAGAGTCAAAGTGAGTCAGGGAAGGCCAGGCGATATAGGTGGGTTTTGAGTTTTGATTTAAAAGACTCGATGGAGGGGGCAGATTTAATGGACATGGGGATGCTGTTCCAGAGGTCAGGGGCTGCGACCGCAAAAGCACGTCCCCCCCTAGACTTGAAGTTAGACCTACTGGCTGAGAGTAGACGACAGAGTACAGCAACTTGCAATGGGCCTGGTCTACAAGATACACTACACCACTCAGGTACCCATGTACATGTCGAAATACTTCCCAAAGGTCAGTGAATACCACGCCCACAACATCAGAGGGAGTTCCACAAATCATATGCAACCCAGATTCGGCACAAACAAGGGAAAGGGACTAAACACGTTTCGCAATGGACCTATCTCAAACCCTGCCCTCTTTTCTTGATCCTTGTCCGAGGCAAGAGACCGTTGTGATTGGAGGATCAAGAAAAGAGGGCAGGGTTTGAGATAGGTCTATTATGCCACAACAATGTGGAACACCCTACCCACAGCCGTAAGAAAATGTGAATACCTAGTACCCACATTCAAAACCGCTCTCAAAAAGCACCTACGGGAGGCTGCAATTCAAAACTGGCCACCGTACATGTCCAAACCCCGCCCACCCGCCCACCCCCTCCTGAGAACAGTCTCCTCCCCACCGTATGGGTATATTTTCTGTATATTTTCTATATATTTGCATATCGTATATATGTCACAAATGGAACAGTACTATATACCTGTATGCCACAGCCATACGTAGGCTGCCGACTATCGCATACAGTGTCTCAGGCCTCCTGTAATGCTGACATGTGTCAACAAATGTACATGTCTGTTGAATTTATGCTGTGCCATTGTTACTGTAAAAATGTAATGATTGTGTTGTTGTTAATATCATTTATGAGACGTTGAGCTGTATGTGTGTGTCATGAATTTCCCCAAGGGGATTAATAAAGGAATATCTTATCTTATCTTATGTTGTGTATGTCATAAATGTCACTATTAATTGAAAATGGGGGACCCTGATGTAGACAAGACAAACGTCTTTCTCTGGTCTGCATCCCCTTAACGATTGTGTGTATTGAGCCGTACTGTATTGTACCCATTCTGCAATCTGTTAAATAAGGTTTTCATTTATTCATTCATTCATTCATTCATTCATTCATTCATTCATTCATTCATTCATTCATTCATTCATTCATTCATGCATTCATTCATTCATTCATTCATTCATTCATTCATTCATTCATTCATTCATTCATTCATTCATTCATTCATTCATTCATTCATTCATTCATTCATCCACCTGGTGGGATTCGATCGTCATTGCAATTTTAACATAGGCAGCAGTGCCAGGGAGACACAGGCAGGTGTTTAGAATGGGGAAATCGGAAAAAATATCAAAGGATCTAAAAACGAGAAAAATCGTTTTTGGCGCTGAACGGTTGGATTTGAAACACGAGAATACTCGTTTTTGGCGCTGTCACGTACGTGGGTTGTTCATTATCATTATTGCCATATTTGTAACACCATGTAAACATCAGGTTAGTATATGTAAAGAGTTAAGGTGCACAGTGCGTACGTACAAAGTACAAAAACATTTTGAAGCAGATTCCCTCATTAGAATTGATCATTTTCAAGAAAAAAATGCTGCTTGCCATGGAGCGCTGATGTTTTTAATTCAGTCTTTTCCATTGAAATGCGAAGACATTTTCTCTACTTTCTAATTATTTCTGTGCTTTCACTATCTTGTTTTTTGTATTTGTTTCTAATGTTCTATATGCAAAACGATCCGCATGCTGCCTTCTTGGCCACCGGGGCCCACTTGAAAAAGAGATGGAAATCTCAATGTGATCAAATAAAGTATCAATTAAAATAAGATCAAATAAAAATCCATTGCATGGTAAAGGAGCATCGAACTCAAACGTCCTTGAGAAGACAGGCAAAAGTCAACTTGCGGTGAAACACAGTCAAGAGATTCCAATGACAAACGAATGCACTACATGGTACCTGTAATGAATATTCATCATAAGCTGACGCCAGCTGTTTGAAACCAGCACCTGCTCAATGTTGAACCTCAAAGAGAAGATCCAGCACTTTGCTTTGTTTTATGCCAAATAAGACGCTATACACCATACGCCAGCGGAATAAAAATGGTTGCGGGACACGTTATACAGTTTCTGCTTAACTTTTTATTAAATATTATCGATTTACTTCAGTAGTGGTGAAAGTTGACGCCATGAATCACGCAGCAGAATAATAAATTATGATTGCAGGGTGTGAGAGGAAGACTACATGAGGCCTAGCTTCTCAACAAGTCAGATACAGCATGGCATATAAACCGATATAGACTCAATTCATGCCTGGACTGTTCTTCTCTAAATGTCAAAGCATCCGTACACAATGAAATAAGTCTGCTGGGAGTCGTTTCTCATCATCTCTGAAGGTGTCTTACTACGACTGTACCTTGCTTCAGCAGCGAACCAGCCTCGTCGTACCCCAGCTCTGTTTGAATGATACTCCTCGCATCCATTACCAGCTTTATTAGGGTAATTTCCATGGCCGCGCTGCATTTGCATTTCCGTATGAGGCGGGCGACGGAGGTTGTCAGTCATTAATCATGGCCCAATGAGGGCTGTCAGAGCATTGTCATGCTTGTCAAGTAGCTGCTCTTTAAACCCCCTCCAGTTATCAAATCCAGATCTCTGACCCACCTGCAAAGCTTGACAGGGCTGGAGGTGACCTCGTTCCAATAGATAGAGGAGGGGGATAGTGTGTGTGTGTGTGTGGGTGTCACACGTGCATGTGTACTCAGGCGTGTGTGCTGGTGCACATGTATGTGTCTCTCACTTCCACTGGCTCCCGTTTCTTTCCTGTGTGTGTGTTTGTGCAGTGTGTTTGCGTGTGTATTGGTGATTGTTTAAGATCTCAATTAGCCAATCACTTCACTTTAATTGCCACTTGTTTTGCTGCCTTCTTTTTTTGCCAGACCCGGAGGGCCGACCTACAAGAGCAAGTGTCCCTTACTGACTGACTGACTGACTCCCCATTGTTGAAACACACAGGGCGTGATTGTCGTTGCC
This sequence comes from Notolepis coatsorum, assembly GCF_963971535.1. Lineage (NCBI taxonomy): Eukaryota > Metazoa > Chordata > Actinopteri > Aulopiformes > Paralepididae > Notolepis > Notolepis coatsorum. Next base: position 55,769,425 of record NC_140180.1, on the reverse strand, counting down.
TGCTGAGCTGCAGTAATAATAATAATAATAATATTAATAATAATAATAATAATAATAATAATAATAATAATAATAATAATAATAATAATAATAATAATAATAATAATAATAATAATAATAATAATAATAATAATAATAATAATAATAATAATAATAATAATAATAATAATAATAATAATAATAATAATAATAATAATAATAATAATAATAATAATAATGATAATGATAATGATAATGATAATGATAATGATAATGATAATGATAATAATAATAATAATAATAATAATAATAATAATAATAATAATAATAATAATAATAATAATAATAATAATAATAATAATAATAATAATAATAATAATAATAATAATAATAATAATAATAATAATAATAATAATAATAATAATAATAGCATATTTGTGTATAATAGTGGACCACAAGAACAACACGTCAACTTTAGTTGAGGGAAAATGTAGCAAGATGCATGTCCTGTTCACTTATCACATAGGCATAGTTTTATATAGGGACGCTGAAAACTGTAGTTTTAGTATTATAATTCACAACATTGTGGTCTTGCAAAGCAAAGCCTTTTTATCATTTGCAAATGTGTAGTTTGACAGCTGCATCAAGAATCAGCAAGCTATCCTATTATCTGCAATATTTATAATAATATAATTATACGTTAATTAAAGAAACAGTCATCGGGATCATCTGATGCTCTTTGTAGATCAAAAGATTTGCGTTCACATTAAGTATCCCTGCCAAAGCTCAGGTGTAGTGCATTTCTGCTGTTCACTAAAGCTACACTCTGCATCGTCGGATACTTGGAGTAGCTTACTATCCATTGATTGCATTGGATATCAATTCCTCATTGATTTCATTACTTTGTTTCCTTTCAGATCTTTGCTTAGTCAACTTTTGTGTTTTGCGCTATTTCCTCGTCCTTATGAGGGTGTTGATCCAGCGGGTCAAGGGTCAAGTCATTAAAACCACGGTGCCTGGAGCACGGACCTCGTGCTGCTGAAACTAAACAATATACATACAAATACTATATGTTACAAGTTTTCAGTCCCTGGTTGAATACAGTCTGCAATTAATCAAATTAAGCCACACCATGCAACGTACTGTACATACGATCTGTCATGCTCTCCAGATGTCTGAGGTTATGAATATAGCCGGGCAACTTCTCAACATGCAACTTGCTCACTTTTATTCCCAGCATATTAAGTAAGACTACACTACAGCTCCATGTCAATATGACAAAGGTGTGTTGATTGTTTCTAGCATGGTGCTCTTGCTCTTTTAAACGAAGAAGTCGCACACACTTGTATCTAGTGTCAACCTCTAATCAGTATATCTTCAAACACAGAAGTTGTGTCACAATACATGAATAATCAATGCACCTGTGTGTCGTGTTGACAAGTAACTGCATTCCACAGTGGTTCCTCAGAGACGAGCGACAATAAAAGTGAACGTATTCATTTTCAAGTCTATGCACCATTCATAACCGCACACGTCTACAGTCAGACCTAAACAGACTGTATGTTGTACAGCGTCTTCAGTCTCTGGATCTAAACATTTCCCCTATGGATTCATCCCTGAGGACCACAACTGTATTTGGCCAGAAACCGCAAAAACCGCTTGCCTGGCACAATGGTGTAGTGACGGTTTTTGCGATTTCTGGCCAGTGGTTAACACTGTCGCCTGACAGCTAGAAGGTTCTGGGTTCAATTTCCACTTGGGGACCAGATTGCCGGGTTGCCAGGTACCCAGGTGGGGTATCTCCTGGGTCTTTCTGTGTGGAGTTTGCATGTTCTCCCCGTGCTCCAGGGGCGTAGCTGGGGGGGGGGGGGGTAGCTTAGGATGATTCCAAGGGCCCAGCACTGGGGGGGGGGGCCCAAAAAAAAGTTTTTTTTTTTTTTTTTTTTTTTTTTTACTAGACATCACTCAGGTGTATTATTGATGCTCTCATTGATACTATGTTTGTTTCTGAAGTGTGTGTGTGTGTGTGTGTGTGTGTGTGTGTGTGTGTGTGTGTGTGTGTGTGTGTGTGTGTGTGTGTGTGTGTGTGTGTGTGTGTGTGTGTGTGTGTGTGTGTGTGTGTGTGTGTGTGTGTGTGTGTGTGTGTGTGTGTGTGTGTGTGTGTGTGTGTGTGTGTGTGTGTGTGTGTGTGTGTGTGTGTGTGTGTGTGTGTGTGTGTGTGTGTGTGTGTAGACTATTGCATTGGTCCATTCATTGAAGATGAACGCAATGCGACATCCTTTACTAGGCTCACCCACCAACAGTGCAGGTGCTGAACTGCTGATCCGAATGTATAGGTAAAAACCATATTATGCGTTTTCATCAATAAAAAAATGGCCAAAGAAATTTTCGCTCGCACGCTTACGCGCGCTCGCATTCACTGGGGGCCTACGAATACATTATTTCATGGGGCCCAGAGTCTGGAGCTACACCCCTGCCGTGCTCACATGGGTTTCCTCCCCAAAAAGAGGTAAACCCAATGGAAAAACATGCAGAACAGATCGCTAACGCGTCCCTGACGAAGACGGACAGGAGCACTTGGATTGGTCCCCAGGTGCGGCCCTTGGGGGGAATGATGACGGGATGGGTCAAACGCAGAGAGGCATTTCATCGGCGACCCAATGAATGTGTTCCTGTGTGTCACCCATCTTACATGTGTGTGTTGCTGCATGACTAATAAAGACTTCTCTTTCTGTATCCGAAATAGCCCATGAAACAGCCATGTAGTCGTCGGCCTCCTTCTCATTGCTTCATAACAATGGAACACCTCACCACAAATATCGCCTGCCTCCATTCTCCAGAAAGACACTCGCCAGCTACTTTACCTCACTGTTTTGAAAAAGCTCAAACAAATGAAACAGTCTTTTTGTCCACGTGCAGCCGACAGGCCTACTTTAAACACAATCCGCAGTAGTTCACATGCTCACGTGTCTTTCAAACAATTTTATGAAGCATCGTTTTCTTTTCAGGTATAAACATAATATCAACAAAACATAAAAACATACAATCCCCCATGAAAAAAACAACATACACATTATCTATAACGCATACCCCATAATCCTTCACACCTTCCCCCCACCCCAAACTGCAATTATGATTCAGTTCCTTCTGCAAGACGAGAGACTAGAGGTTGCCACATTTTCTCTAATTCTTTTACGTGCTCAAATCTCAATTGCCGTGTTCAGGCGACCCCCCCTCCCCCTGCCTGCCTGCCTGCCTGCCTTTCTTAAGACAAGTTGTTATTTCTTTAATCTGATTTATATACACCACGTTTACCCAAAATTGTCTTCTGTGCCTATTTAAACAAACTATTTATGACTAACCTTTATGGGAATATCTAGGTCTACAATAGAATTATGACTGTGTAGAAATCGTCGGAAAGGAGAGACGCACAATTTCTATCTTGCGACAACACCAAGTAGTGTGTCATTTATTATCCTTTTAGCACAAGTGACAGCTGTCAGATCTATGCCGTGCTAAACTCTGACAGCTCCTCGTCACCAAACATTTTATCAATGACATTCCACCAGCGCGTCTTCTCTAAGCCCAACCCCCAAAACCAACCTCATTAAAGTGACAGTGCCCCATCAATACATCAAAACAATCTAATGGTGAATTATGTCCATAGCACCCACTACAACTGACCACATAACATTAAATCTTACATGGTCTTGCATGACATAATTATACACACTGTTGTGTGACATATTGACACACTAGTATAGTGACAGATAGCGATGATTCGGTTCTGCAGGATATGGCACAAGTGAAACTCTGGGAACACACACACACACACATACAGTTGTTTACATGTATCATAATTAACAAACATATATCCCCACTGGCATGTATCCAGTCCAGCTTAATTTGATGCTAGATCTGCTTCAATCTCTTAAGCCTGACGGTTCCGGTACCAGTCCCAAAAGGACATCACGTTATAAATTAATCTCTCCAGACTGTATGAATATAAGTAGCATTTTTTTTCTTCACATGTATCCAAGAGTAAAGACCCTAACCATGTCACAACAGCAGTCATAGTGTATATTTTCAGCAATACGTTTGTTTACCAATAGGTTAAAGTGCGCCCCAAAATTGGCCATTTTAGTTAGGACTGCATACCTTTTTTGCAAACCAAAATACTATACTTTATACTTATACCACATGCATGAGCCTGGTCTCATTTGAAAGATGACCTTCTGAAGTTTCTGATCAAATAAGGAAAACTCACCTTTAGAGGTAATGAAATAGAGTAACATAGGTCTGAACTTGAGTTGTAAAAAAACATGTTACTCAAGTTTTTCTGTAGTAGTTAGTAGTCCAGAAGTAGTATTTCCCCAGCTATTCGTATGGCTTAAAAAACTCCAGAGTCTACATGTCCAGATTTCCAAAAAGATCTGTTCAGAAATTAGTGATTAGGAGTGATTTTGGTAAACTGTGTACAAAAGAAAAGCTCTGATTTCTCATAGACTTCAATTCATTCTGCATTTTTTCTCTTCCTGTTTTCGCTCGTAACTTTTCACCTAGATCCCTGATTCGTACATCCCCAGGTGGAGTATCATTGGAAAGCCACACTCATTGGCTACAACCATTTTTCCATTTTTCAAACATGAAACAACACAACTCACAACACAATAATAACAATAATACATAAAATACATCCAAAAACACAACAGTGATTAGACAATAAATTAGACAGATTATACATTTACATAATAACCAGTCAAAATAAGTTGTCACAAAGTATAAGGAAAATAAAACATTTACTATAAAAACGGGCTTGCCGAGCCCCCTCCACCTCCAGGTCCGGCAGCCGCAAGCCATAACCCCGGAGGACCCACAGCCCGGCCCGTGAGCCAAAGCACCACGCCTCTTTAGTGCCTCGACCCGCAGAGACCCTGAACCACGGCCCCCCCCAGTCCAAGCCGACGACCACCAGAAAATATACATAGGACCCCAAGGAATGAAAAATAATAAATAAAACAAAAACAAAACAAAAAAAAAACATCAAAAAACACCAACATACATGAATATTCGCTCGTTCTCCCCCCCGCCCCCCTCTCGCCCCAGGACCCGAACGTGAGACATTCACATAATACCTTATTCAGTACTCAATTTCCAAAGTCATATGCGTTCTTTTAGCTTTTCCACCACAGCCAACCAGACCGCGATATTGGCATTATTAACCCCTATGACACGTGCAGTGGAAATCTCCAAATAAATAACATCAAGATAGGTGAGAATCCATACCTTCGGACATAACTTATCTGGTTGTATCCAGCGTGAGGCAATCAACTTTTTGGCAGCTGTCAGGCCAGCCAAAATGAGTCTCTTTACATGTACAGAGGTCGGCAATTGAGAAACATCATTTAACAATAACACAGAAGGCAAGGTAACATTTTCCCAGAAGATCTCAATAGGAGGGCACTCCCAGTACATATGCATATATGTTCCAATGGCACCGTTTGGACACAGGTTACATCGAGAGTCAGGTCTGAGACCCATTAGGTTAAATCGCCTGGGGGTCAAATAAGTCCTATGAACAAAATTTTTAAGAATCTGTTGGTGATCTGGGTTGCGTGATGATAGCCTAATATTTTCCCAGACTGCATCCCAATCAAAATCTATATCCAACTCAGGGATATCCTTTCTCCAAATCGTATCTAGGGGTAGGTCCTTATATGAGGACATAAGTAAGTGCCGATAAAAGTCAGAGACGAAGCCTCTCGATGTCTCCCTGTCATAAAATAATTTGTGAAACCGGTGTCGCTCTAGTGGAGCGTCCCATGGAACTCCATGAGCCTTCAGAGCTGCTCTCATTTGTAAATAAAAGAAAAAGGAGTTTCTGGGGAGATCAAATCCATTGGATAGGTCCTGAAAAGATCGGATACCAGAGTCGTTGAAGATATCCCCCAATGTATGGATGCCTTTCCCTTCCCATCTAGGGTATCTAATGGGTCGTTGTACAATAAGGAGCAAATTGTTATTGAATAGTGGGGAATGCGTGTGCCATTAATGGCGGTTAGTGCATGCTTTCTGGGTGTCACGCCAAATCTGGATCACATGTGGGCCAAATCGTAATTTGCATTGCTTAATTGAAATGTTTGTATACACGATATCTTGAAGTCTATGTAGGGACACCATCTTCTCCTCCAATGGTCGCCAGGACATGGCTGCTTGAGCGTCAAACCAAGTGATAAGAGGTCTCAAAGAGTAAGCTTGAAAATAATACTTGAAGTCTGGAAATGCTAAACCCCCGTCGAGTTTACTCCTCTGTGCAGCGGATATCTTTAAGCGTGGGCGTTTGTTATTCCAGTCGAATTTATATGCAGCAGAGTGCAGTTTTTGCCAGTAACCAACAGGGGGAGATAACGGTAGCATGGAGCTGATCAAATTAATTCTGGGTAAAACATTCATCTTAATTATTGAGGCGCGGGCCTGTAATGAGTTCTTTTATTTGGACCACCTGTCAAAATCCTTCGTAATCCTGTCACCCAAGCTGGAGTAGTTATACTTTACTGTCTGGTTAATAGTTGGGAATATTTCAATCCCAAGGCATTTAAAGTGCTCTACCATGAGTATGTTTGCTGGAAGGATGGTTGCCTTCGCAGTCTCGTTGAGTGGAAGGAAGGCTGATTTTGGCCAGTTGATCTTAAATCCAGATAGACTGCCAAAGTCATCTATTACCTGGAGAAGATAGGGTAGAGAGACGGCGGGGTTCTGCATAAATAGGAGTACATCATCCGCGTATAAGCTGATATGGTGATGTGTGCCCTTAATTGACACAGGGGATATAATCCGGGATTGTCTTATGTACTGAGCTAGAGATTCAAGTGATAAAGCAAAGAGTCCTGGGCTAAGAGGACAACCCTGTCTAGAAGAGCGCGAGACAGCGAAGAGTGGTGAGCAGAGCTTCCCTGTCAAGATCATGGTAGAAGGACCTGCGTAGAGAACTTTGATCATGTGAATGAACCCCTCACCCAATTCCATCCTTCTAAGTACTGCCCATAAATATGACCACTCCAATCTGTCAAAGGCCTTCATCGCGTCTAAGGACATGACAGCCGTAGGGGTTGCGACATCCTTACTGGCATCAATCACGTGCAGTAACCGTCTGATATTATCCGTGACCAGTCGGCCTCTTATAAAGCCAGTCTGATCGGGGCTAACCAGAAATGTCATATGCTTTTGAAGTCGGATGGCTAGCACCTTAGCATATAGCTTGAGATCGGCTCCGAGGAGACTTAAGGGTCTATAGCTGCCACATTTGGTGGGGTCCTTATCTTTCTTGAGTAGAACAGATTTAAGTGCCATATTAACATCCCTGGAAAAATTGCCCTCCTCGACTGAGTGTAAAATCATTGAAAGTAATAAGGGACCGAGTACATCCCAGAACGCAGTATATAGTTCCGGTGGAATGCCGTCCCAACCAGGAGCCTTGCCCCGCTGCATGTCAGCAATTGCTTCCCTGAGCTCATCTAGTGTGATAGGTTCAGCTAACCGTTTAGCGTCATCCTCTGAGATATGTGGTAGGTTAATTTGACTAAGATAGTCCTCCAGCTTGGTGTGATCATAGACCACTTCTGACTCGTACAGGTTGGAATAAAACGAGCGAAATGTATCGTTGATTTAGTTGGGGTTGGTGGTTATCTCCCCCTGTTGGTTCTTAATGGCAGGGATATCTGCAAATTGATCACTGGCCCGTATCTTCATAGCCAGTAGGTGACTAGGTCTAGAGCCATGAAAGTAGTAGTGTTGTCTTGTTCTGTGCATTTGAAATTCAGACTGTTGTCTTAAAATGGAGTTCATCTCCTTTTTAACCACTTTAATTTGGAGTTCCAGTCGGCTAGAGTATCTGTGCTGCATAGAGGACATCATTGTTTTATGAAGCTCTTCTAATTCTACTAACTTGGAGAGACGCCCCTTGCGGAGATTGGAAGCAAATAGAGTGGTGTTACTCCTAATAAACCCCTTAACCGCATTCCACAAAGTTCTGGGGTCCTGTACCGATCCAGCATTAAACTGCAAGAATTCAATGAGCTTCTCCTTAAATTGTAGGTTAAATTCCTCGTTCTTCAGCAGGGTTGAGTTGAAGCGCCATCTAGGGGCACAGGACATAATTTTACTGAGTGAACCCTTAAGGAGGATGTATTTGTGGTCTGACAGTGCAATGGGCCTCAAGTCAACGTCAAAGCTATCGAATAGCCTAGGGGAGGAGAAAACATAATAAATTCTGGAAAAAGTTTTATGTCTCGCGGAGAAAAAAGAGTAGTCTCGTGCGGTTGGGTTGAGTAACCGCCACATATCAATAACCCCCGTGTCTTTAGACCAGTCACGTAGGGCCGCGGTAGCTTGCTTCTGATCATGGGTTTCAGCATCACCGGATTTATCAATCAATGGATCCCAAATGGCATTGAAATCAGCACCCACTATAAATGAATACTCAGGTAGTTTCAACATCTCTGTAGTGAGTGCAGTATAAAAGTGCGCGTCATACACATTAGGGGCATAAGCGGCTATAAGAGCAATTTTCCTGTTAGTGTATTCCATCTTCGCAATAGTAATTCGACCTTCCGCATCAGACCACACGTCTAATAATTTTATATTCAACTTCCGCTTAGCCACTATGGCTACTCCACGAGACTTAGTGCCAAAAGAAGAGGAGCTTATATTATGATACAATTTGTTTGCCAGCTTTGCACTGTCAGCCTTTAAAAGATGCGTTTCACTCAGCAAAGCCACATCAACCTCCTGCCTTTTCAACCATGTTAGTACACTTGTGTGTTTATGTTGAATATTAAGACCCCCTGTATTCCAGATCAAGATGTTTAAATTAGCCATAGTCCAACCAGGTTGCAGTATGACTGAATGTGATTCCCCTGAAGTAGAGCACCACAACATATACACATCCCCACGCTAATGTCCTGTTGGGCGAGAGCAAACACATAGTAGAGCGAGCCAAAAGAAATAAAAAACAAAAAAACCTGTATCCTTGTATATTGTAACGATTTAGAAATAGGGGAACCCCCCATCGCTCAACAGAGAGAATAAATCTATATAGAGCTCAGTGCATAGAACATTATGCAGACAATAAAAGCACATGAAACACAGTTCGTCCAAGCTGAACTTGAGTAAGGTGAGGTACTCATAACACATGTCGAAATAATACCACTGTGGCAATAAACCCAGATCATTACCGTGCTGCCATTGTTGAGGTAATGCAGCGTCGGTGGCGGCCCCTGTGTTCTGCTGTGATAAGAAAGACAGTTAAAAGCATGCAGTATCCACAGCGTTAGGAGAGCCTTGATCTGCCACCCGCATACAGTACGTTGCAAGGGGGGTTACCCCCCTTGGTTGAACGGTTCATAAGCAATACAGTCTGTTTGAGTGAAAATTGTGATATTCATCTCGCCCGGTTAGAGCCGAATAAAGATAACAAATATACGTAACAATCTTCGCGCAGTTCAATGCATAGTTCGAGTGTCAGATGATAAAAAAGGCAGGAGATAAAGGATAAAGAAAAAACCGATAAGAGTAAAGGACGTCTGAATTACCTTTCAAATAGTCAGTAATCATGCTCGTGACTGAGACAATACCGTATAGAGAAGTCAAGTATTACCGTTCTGAGGACTGAGAAAAACTGCGGTCGGCCTTGTTTATAACAGTGCTAGCTTGGATAGCTAGCCGGTGTGCTAACAGCCCTCGTGCATCAGAGCCGTTAGCTTGGTTAGCTAATATGCTAGCAGCCCACGTATGGAGCCCGCTCCACCCATCAGGGCCGCTAGCTTGGATAGCTAGCATGCTAGCGGGCCACGCGTGAAGCCAGCCTCAGGTACCTGCTTCGGCCTCTCACTCTCCGTCGCTCGGAGTCTTCTCCACCGGGGCCGGTCTGTTCCGCTCAGCCGGAATGACTGTATTGCTTTTCCGAATGTAGTCCTCGGATGGTGACTTGAATAGACGGTTGCACGACACCTCTCCCGTCCCGTCTTCACTTTCAGCGTTGCCGGGAACAGTAGGTATACTTCCACCGCTCTCTCCCGTGCTAAATCCATGGCCCCGGCAAAGGCTCTCCGGCGTCTCGCTGTGTAGTCACTGAAGTCAGCGGCGAATCTCAGGGTACGGCCATTCACCACCGGAGGCTTCAGCCTGGCCTCTTTCAGAATATGCTGTCTTGTCTGGAACCTCAGGCAGCAGAAGATGAATGTGCGAGGGTTTGTACGCTCGCCCTTCATCGGGGTAGTGGGTCTGAAGATCCTGTGAGCTCTCTCGATCTCGGGGCGGGCTAGCTTCGGAAACCATTTCGGTATCATCTCCTCGACGTACTTAATCGGTTCGTCCTCCTCCATTTCATCGGGTAGACCGTATATTCTAACATTGCATCTCCTGCCACGGTCCTCCAGATCCGCCGACTTCATCTCACAAGCCCGTAGTTTGTCCTCCAAGTACAATATTCCCGCGACGTTGGTTTCAGCCACCTCCACGACTCCGGATAAACCTTCCTCCGCCATGGCTAACCGTGTGTCTATGCTGGCCACCGTCTCCTGCAGTGCATCCACCCTGCCGGTTAGCTTAGCCATGATAGCGTCTATTTCCTCACGGAATATCAACCTAATGAGTTCCTTATCCACGGCGTTCAGGGTTCCCATCATGGTCTGCGTCTGCTTAGACATGATTCTAACTTCAAGAAAATTAAATGGTATAAAAAATTAAAACGTAATCAAGGTTAATGTGGCTTGGTTGCCGAGCTCCTTAAAATCAGCCAGCCATGCGCTGCAGATCGGAACCGGAAGCTGTCCAATCATTATCGAGATCGCCAAATTATTGACGCAACTAGAGCCCCAATAGTCGGGAGTAGTATTTGCGCAATACCGTGTACTTTGCGCAAGCCTCAAATATGGGCATGTAACTCGAGAACCGCTGAATGGATTTTGTCACCTGAAAGGGATATCGACAAGCTTTAATTCGATATATATATTGCATTACAAAATATGCACATCCGAGCCACTAGTTGTCGCCAAAGTGCCGGTGGGCAAATCGTCCTCAAGAGGGCCCACATGTGGGCCCTTACAAGGTAAAAGGTGAGATTTTAGTTTATGGAATGTCTTAATAATTTAGCGAATATCCCCCATTTTGAATTAGCGTCCTGTCACCAATTGTAGTAATTTCTAGCATCCAGAGCTCTCAATGAGCGTTCAAATTTTGAAAAACTACTTTTCCCAGCCGATTCCAGCTTCCTGCAAGAAAATGACTTTTGTATGAATTTGTTTTATTTCTCGGGATTCTCTATCACAAAACTGAACGTTATTGGCATAGATTGGAGCGCAGTTAGTGTGTCTACCTTCTGTAAACATTTAGCAACAATCCCTGTTGCAATCCGATCCAAAATGGTGGAGCCATATCCATAAGAATGTAACTGTACATACAGTAGATTTCATTCACAGTTCTTCCTGCACGCCTGGACCTACTAAATCCAAATTGAACTCTGACATTTGAAAGAGGAGATTTGGCACAATCCATACATGTGCGAGTTGGCTATAATAAGGTCATTTATAGGCCTGGTATTCTATATTCTATAATAATATTTCAAATTGCATGTCTCCGGATGGCAGAATTCAGTACTGTATCTACAAAACATTCTGTTTAATCATCTTCCATCTTTTAATGTCTGGTCATTTTTAGCATGGTGTTATTCACTGTCTGTTATGTACCATGAGCTTGATCACTCCTGTGTCACTGGGCATGCAGGTGAGGGCTGCTAATTAGCTAATTGCTGCTGATTGGTTACCTGCTGGCAGGTTAAAACCAGTCCCTGAGACACACATGCACTCTGACTGTGGCTAGAGGAGTGTGTGAAAACCGAGACTTGTCACGTTCTCCCATTCTTTGTTCTTTAGTTTGTACCAGTAATTCATTGTTAGAGTAGTCTTTTGGGTTAAACACAGGTTTTGGTGTCGGTTTGCACATAGGTTGCGTCCCTTTGAGCCAGGGTCGTAAAAGTTGGGCGCTCGTCCGGGAGTGAATTTGGAAACAAATACCCCTAGAATTTGTTTGGTGTTTTTTGTTTGTTTTGCATGTTGTGGTGCTATAGTGTGGGTGGTGTTCGTTACATGTTGTGTAACGTGGGGGCTTGAGCCGATCATCAAACAGGTGAGTATGCCCTTATTTGTTTGTAATTTGATGTGACTACTTATTGCTGTTAAAATATATAGTTTAGTGGACACCACATGTAGGTAGGGACATTATTTTCTGGTTGTTTGTTAGCTTCCTGTGCACCACATACTCCTGGGGCAGTCAGAGAAGTGATTAGCACCATCTACTTGTCTTGTACCATACCATATACTTGACGGGTGGATGGTCAATATGATCTTTGGCTGGTAGCAGGTGTGGTTGAAGAGGGTTAGGTCTACAGGGTATTAGCTTAAGGGTAGGTAGGATAGGGGCCCAGAAAACACAGGTAGTGTGGTAGGGCCTGATGTAGTTTTTTTTAGGGTAGACATGTGGTGGGCCGTGTTGACTGCAGTTTAGATGTAGAAGCTGTAAGTAGTCATATCAGGTTATAAGGGGCACCTGTTTGAATTTGTTTGTTGTATTTATTTTGTTTGTTTTGAGTGTTTGGATAGCCTACCTGTTAGCACCTGACCTCCTGCACGTATGACACATCTATTCATTTCAGGGTGGTTGTTTTTTTATTTTATTTTTGCAAACTAGAAAGGTGCGCTCAGTAGAGCACACATTTCCACCGCGTCTCCTTGTAGTTATTAGTATTGGCATTAGCATGCTAACGCTAACAAGGGGTGCTTCAGCGGTGCTTCAGTGGTTCTTTAGTGTTTCTTCAGTGGTTCTTCTGCGGTTCTTTGGTGGTTCTTCAGTGGTTCTTTAGTGGCTCTTTAGTGGTTCTTCAGTGGTTCTTTGTGGTTCTTCAGTGGTTCTCAGCTAAATTGTGTGTATGCTAGGGTGTTTTTGGTGACTCTAGAGTGAGCAGGTGTGGCGCTGGTGCAGTAGGGATGGCTTCCATAAAGGATTTTGTTGATCACCCTTCTGATGAATTGTTGGAAAGGTTTTCCAAGGAACAGCTTCTGGAGCTTGCTGTGCACTACAAGGTGGAGCTTACCGCCAGTGAGAAGCATTTGAAACCGACTGCCTTGGGTGCTTTGAGGGCTTTGCTCGTTAGGGAGCAGGTGCTTGCGGCGAGGGTGGAGGAGCCTCCTTTGTCTGACATGTCTCCGCTGCTATCTGTGGTGGCGGAGGGTGAGTGGAGGCTTAGAGAGTTGGAGTTTAAGGAAAGACAGCTACAGCAAGAGCGTTTCTACTGTAAAGAGCCTGGTCATATCGTTGCTGGGTGCCCTGTGCTTGAACAGAAAAATTTCAGAACGGTGGCTCTGGTAGAAACCATATGCAGAACACCTATGCCAACGTTAGAGGGTGATGGGGAAAGTATCAAACGTGTGGACAAAGAGCTCGAGGGTTCCTCAAGATTTATGATGGATGGATTTGTTTCCCTGACTAATGCACTAGAGTCCAAACAGGCTATAACAATTTGGAGAGATACCGGAGCTTTTCAGTCCCTCATTCTGAAGGGGATTTTGCCGTTTTCAGAAAAGTCTTCTTTGCATTCCGGTGTCGTTGTTCGTGGCTTTGGAGGTGGATTTGTGGATGCACCTTTGCATGAGGTAACACTCAATTCTCCCTTAGTATCAGGCAATGTTGTTGTGGGGGTATGTTCTCACATTCCCATAAGAGGGGTGTCCTTCATTCTAGGGAATGATTTGGCTGGTGACAAAGTGGTGGCTACTCCAGTTGTAACTCCCATTCCTGTGGTTTCTGAGGTCCCTAATGAGCTGGCACAGAAACATCCAGGAGTGTTCCCTGTGTGTGCTGTGACACAGGCAATATCAAAGGACAAAAGTGATGTTGTTGATACTTCGACTTGTGACATTACACTTAGTGACACATTCTTTATTGAATTGAAAAGTGTACCTGTTGAGAATTTTGGAAAGCACACTGTGGATGTACCTCTGCATAATGATTTCTTGATTGTGCCTTTGTGTCAGGCCCGGTGGTGAAACCAGAGTTGACATGCGTGCCGGATAGGCATGTGGCAGGAGATGATTTGGCAGCGCAGTGTCTCAAGGTCTTCCCAGCCTGTACGGTGGCTGAGGCCACGAACGAATTGGAGGATGAGTGTGTGAAGGATGCTATGAGAGATGCTGTTGATTCATGTGACACCGTTCTAGTTGAAGAGGCTACAAGGCCTGACTTAGGCTGCCAGCCTTCCCACAGTAGCTCTATTGTCCCTGATGTTTCACTTGTGGGCAGGGATGGTCCCAGTATGTCAGTTGATGATTCTGACATTGATTCATGTGTCCACACTGACTCTCTGCCATGCACTAGGTGTGCTAGTCAACCTAGTTACCTGTGTCCTGTGGAGCAGGAGCCGCCTTCGCGACCTGGTCTGATGAGTGGCAACCATTTTGATCAGGACAATGTTATTTTGTGTGACGCCATTTTAGATGGTGTTCCAGATGCTTTTGTGACTGATGTATTGCCATGTTCCAGGGACGGTGGGGCTGTACCTGAGGCGGTGCATCCTACTCTGGATGTTCACTGTTTGCAGTATCCTGAACTGCCAGTGCCAGGTGGGATGGATATGGGCGCTGTGGTGGTATCAGAGATCTATGGTTTTTGTTTTTCTGTGTTCTGTCCTGTTGAGCGCAGTGAGCTTAGCTCTCAAATAGATTTTGGTTTGCAGTCTATTTTTGACAGGTCGGTATCGGTGGAGGGGCCTGTTGAAATGGAGCTCATATATGATAAGGTCTTGGTTTGTCGATGGGGTGGAGGAGGCGCCTGCCCCACTCCAGCCATATACCGCAGTGGCGGAACCTTTTGTGAGGTCTAGCTTGCCCGAGAGTCGGGACAGGGTTGTTTTTTGTTTTACACAGCATTGGCGAATGTTCCACAGTGGGGAGCATGCGACACGGTTGGTGGTCGTGTTCGACAGGGGCTGGCCCGTTATCGCTGTTGTGGTAGTGGCCCTGACAACTAATGGGTCACAATATTTTTTTGTTTATGGGTTTGATGTGTAGTGGTTGCCTCTTGGGCAACCATTTTGGTGGGGGAGGTGTTATGTGCCATGAGCTTGATCACTCCTGTGTCACTGGGCATGCAGGTGAGGGCTGCTAATTAGCTAATTGCTGCTGGTTACCTGCTGGCAGGTTAAAACTAGTCCCTGAGACACACATGCACTCTGACTGTGGCTAGAGGAGTGTGTGAAAACCGAGACTTGTCACGTTCTCCCATTCTTTGTTCTTTAGTTTGTACCAGTAATTCATTGTTAGAGTAGTCTTTTGGTTTAAACACAGGTTTTGGTGTCGGTTTGCACATAGGTTGCATCCCTTTGAGCCAGGGTCGTAACACTGTCAAAGATGCAAAGAAAAATCATAATTTATATTCTCCTTTGTTTCATCACAATTTACTCAAGCCTAGTAACAGACACAATATTTCTGGACCTTGTAGAAGTGGAGCAATCTTCCATTTACTTAGGTATGTATTTTTAGGCGGATTTTAAGAAAATAGGGCTCGGGCTTAACAGGTTAATTGGGGGTTGCCAAGCTTCAAAGCCGCCATAATTCTTTATGAACATAACCCTAACCTAAAACTACTAAGAAGTTGTGTAAAACGCTTCTGTGGTATTGTTATCAACTTTGGACCTGTAGTAGATAAGGCTTTAGTGTTAGGGATAGTGTTGTCGAGGACCCAATTGCTGAACAGGACGAGGAGAGAATAGGCAGACGAGACATGGAGCCAGGGGTGAATAGACCTATTGCTAAGCCACGCCCCCTGTAAAAAGTCGGACAAACAAAGTCGACCGTGAATGACTGTTCACGATGGCCGCAAGTAGCCCCTTTCCTGACTGTGATGAAAGCCTTGCTTCACAGTCACAAAAGGGGCTAGGCCGCGGGAGATTTACCACAGCAGGTAATATACCTGTTTTTTAAAGATAACACAAATATTTCATCTAGAAGCAAACAAGAGAGGGTTACAATATGCAGTGGAAAAGTATGTTCATGAGAAACACATTTACCTTAGACCTCCATGGTGATGCAAGCATTAGCTATATATAACGTTAGCTAGCTACTCTCAAGCATTACATACAGATTGAAGATTACAAGAACTATGACGATAATCCATGATTACTACTATTGCTGATACATTTTAGTGGAGAGGGGAGCTATATTCAAGTAGCCGCTAGTACGAGCAGTGTTCTCAAACAGTAGCCTATTTCTTTTCTCCCCTTCTCATTTCTGTTGAAACCATAGGGCACCAGGGTACTGTGCACACATCATTGGGCTCATGTACAGTTTAGACATTTCTCGTGCATAAAATGAAGACACTGCCTCCTGTACAAGTCGGCCACAGCAGTGGCATAAACCCAGAGGGAAGAAGGTAGCAGGCCAGCCTATAACCTCTGCAGTGGTGGCAAAAGTGATCCCCACCTACACTCCTAACAGGTAGTTTCAAAGCACAATAAAAACACAGATACATTTGGTAATAAAGGCAAAATGGTGCTCATTCCACTAATTTAGAATCCCTATTTTTACTCTGCCATCCATTTTACTCCCCCCGCGAGTTCAGCTCTATTATCCTTGCGTGTGTTTATATTCCACCAGACGCAGACGCTAACGCTGCACAAGACGCACTGGCTGAGCAGATTCTTAGAGCTGAAATAAAACATCCGGATAGTCTGGTGATCGCCCTCGGTGACTTTAACCAGGCTAATCTCAGCCGGGCTCTCCCGAGGTACCGGCAACAAGTTACATGTCCAACCCGGGGAGCGAACACGTTAGACCACTGCTACAGTACAATTCATCAAGCCTACTACTCTGTCTCCGATGCGGCGCTGGGCAACAGCAATCATGACTTAATCCATCTGATCCCTTGCTACAGGCAGAAATAAAAAATCTGTAAACCTGTAGTAAGACGCTTCAAAGTGTGGTCCGGTGATGCTCGGGATAAACTCAGCGATTGGCTGGAGTGTGCGGGCTGCGACCAGGGCTTCCTGGAGTGGGCGGGGCCAGAGGCCGGCAACAACCTGGACGATTACACAGAGACTGTGACGTCATTCGTCGGCTTCTGTGAGGAGGAGTGTGTCCCCTCCCGCTCCAGGAAAGTCTATAACAATGACAAACCCTGGTTTACAGCCCAGCTGCGTCAGCTTAGGATTGGGAAGGAGAAGGCCAGACGGAGTGGGGACAAGGCTAGTTTTAAGGAGGCCAAGTACAGATTCGATAGAGCAGTGAAGGAGGCGAAACAGGGCTTCTCTGGGAAACTGCAGCTGCAGTTTTCCGAGGGGAACTCCTCCTCAGTCTGGAAAGGTCTAAAAACCATCACCAACTACAAGCCAAAATCCCCAGAGACGTCTGACAACCTTCTCATGGCAAATGAGCTCAATGAGTTTTACTGCCGGTTTGACAGGGAACCCCCGGCCCCCTTTCCTCACACCCCCAGACCACAATCACCCCCCCCGGTCCCCAGTGGTAACCCTGTCTCCCCTACCACGACCCCGCCCCCCAAATTCCCCTTCCCCTCTCCCGTCTGTGGTCATGAAGGTTTTTGAGCGCCTTGTCCTGGCCCACCTGAAGTCCACCACAGACCCTCTTCTGGACCCCCTGCAGTTTGCATACAGAGCCAACCGTTCCACGGACGATGCTGTGAACATGGCTCTGCATTATGTCCTGGAACACCTGGACACTGCAGGGACCTACGCCAGGATTCTGTTGGTGGACTTCAGCTCGGCCTTCAACACCATACTCCCGCACATCCTGGAGCACCAGATGTCCCTGCTGCAGGTGCCGGACTCTACCTGCAGGTGGATCACGGACTTCCTGACTAACAGGTCACAGCGGGTGAAGTTGGGAATCAACATCTCCGATCCCAAGTCCATCAGCACTGGCTCCCCACAGGGCTGTGTTCTGTCCCCACTACTATTCTCTCTGTACACCAACAGCTGCGTCTCTCTGCACCCCTCGGTCAAACTCCTGAAGTTTGCGGACGACACCACCCTGGTGGGTCTCATATCCAGGGGGGCCGAGTCCGCCTACAGGAGGGAGATCGAGAGGCTGCTGAGCTGGTGCAGCTGCAACAACCTGGACCTCAACGCCCAGAAAAGAGGGGAGATGGTAGTGGACTTCATGCGGAAGGCAGCCCCCCCCACCCCGATCATTCTGGGAGGCACCCCGGTGGCTTCTGTGGAGTCCTGCCGCTTCCTCGGCATGACACTCTCCCGGGACCTAAAATGGGAGCTGAACACCATCGCTCTCAATAAAAGGGCCCGGAAGAGGATGTACTTCCTACGTCAGCTGAGGAAGTTCAGGCTGCCGAGGACCATGATGGTCCAGTTTTACACCGCCATCATCCAGTCCATCCTCACCCTCTCCATCATCACCTGGTTCCCTGCAGCCACGGTCAGAGACAAGGCCAAGCTGCAGCGGGTGATTCGCTCGGCGGAGAGGGTGATCGGCTGCCCCCTTCCCTCCCTCGAGTCCCTACATTCCACCAGGGCCTTGAGGAGGGCGAGGAAGATCATGGCAGACCACGCCCACCCGGGTCACAACCTCTTCAACATGCTCCCCCACGGCAGGCGGCTACGGCTGCCCAAGACACTAAAGTCCCGCCATAGACTGAGTTTCTTCCCCTCAGCAGCTCGCCTGGTAAACGAGTCAGGTGTCCCCCTGCTCCCCCCCCCCCTCTATGGCGAGCTGCTAGGGCTGGACTTCTGGACTTGAACCTTGTGTTGCACTGTATCCATGTCCCCAACCACCGCACTTTCACAGTCTTATTGTTGTCTCACTGTTCTGTCCTGTCTTGCACTTTACTTAAAATTATTTATTTACTGTTGTATTGTTCTTAATTGTGAAAAAAGTATGCACTGTAATGTCAAAACACGTTCCATTTTGTACCTGTATGAAATGGTGAATAAAGTAATCTGAATCTGAATCTGAATCTGAATTCACAGTTTATTGAAAAAAAAATTTGCACCGTCATGCAGTTTGATGTGAAAGAATAATAGCCCATTTGTTGTGGCTTGAGCTATCAGGTAATGGTATTCTTGGCTGGAAGTTAGACAGCATGCTCACAACATACCAGATCTGGTTGATGTTTGTCAACTTTATGTTAGGGATCCTCTCTGACACAATTTTAAATTTCTTTATCTTTGATATAGCACGTTTAACATGTGTCCTGTGTGCAGCCACTTTTTTTTTGTCAGGCAGACATCTGTAGAGGGCATCTGCCTTTTTCCTCTAACGAAGGGTGGGATGTTTATTTCAAGTCCAATTTCGTGTAGGTCATTTTCAATTAAAAATCCTTTATCTACCATAAGCCCATCCCCTTCCTGCAGATAGCCATGTTTAAGCAGATTTTTCATTAGCTTAATAAAGTTGCTCTGCCTAACTATTTCTTTGTCAGACATAGATCCAGTTAAAAGAGTTGAACAAAATAGTACAGAACCTCGTGGATCACATGCTATGAGGGATTTCAATGTGTTTGCAGACTTGTAGGTTGAGTAGCTTTGGAAGTTGGGGTTTGAATTTTTAACTCTGTACAGTCTAATATTGCCATTGTTGTAGGAAATTCCTCTCTGTACTTTCCTGGCATTTGTGCCATTATTATGTCTCTATGAGGCCATGCGGGTAGTTCCCCTAGAACTGTGAACATGCAGTCCACCCATGCATTGAACAAAGTACCAACACTTCGTTCATCAATCATAAATCTAAATGCCAAATCTTTTAAATCATGATTTTGTCTCAGTTTCATAAGAACAAGCAAGAGCTGCACACACAGGGGGATTGTGTTAATTTGCCAATCACTTCTATATGTCAATGGGACTGAGGTTTGCTGTGCTGTTTCACTGCTAGGTATACTAAACACAGTACATAGATTATTGAATTGATCATAAGTGAATACAGTGGCATATTTGAAATAGGCTGGTACACGGCTGTTCTGCAAGACCTCTGGTGTTAATCTATTTGGTTCTTGATTATGTCTCAGAACAGTATTTATACTCGTCAGTGATTCGATTTGTGCTTGTTGATTTCTCAATCATTCATCTCGCTCCTCTTGTCCACCTTCTTCCATTTGGGGGAGGCTGCTCCACAGGCCGGCAGAAGTGCTTTGAGGGGAAGACAGTTAGCAAACGTTAAGTTAGCTAAAAACACCAGCTAACTAGCGTGGAAGAAAAGTCAGACAGAAAATGAATGACCGCAAAGTTGATGTTGATAACACTGTAGCTAGCTAGCTAGAATAACACCAGCTAGCTAGCTGGCTAGCTAGCTTGCAGCTAACATTAGCTAACTAATAGTTTTGTCTATGTTTCTAATACATGCCGTCAAATATTATGTCTTTATGAATTGACCTTACCTTTGAGCAAACATAAGTGTCCTTGGAAATGGTCTTCACATTCAGTTGTGTATGTGGTCGACGACACAGTAGAATCCACTGCTTGCATTTGCAGAGTTTTCTTTTGGGCTTCGGAAAAGGTACAAAATATACTCCTCCATCCAGTCTTTCAGGGTACCTGGTGTCCGAATTACAGGTACCACACGCACAGCGTTTCACCATCAGATATTAGCTAGATAATAAACATAGAAACTGAACTCTTCACAGTGGTTTCGATCACAGACGTTTGGTTTGATGCGCCCTACAAATGGCTTTTCTGTTGATGTCAGAGTTTTAGTTTTCTTTTGGGCTTCGGAAAAGGTACAAAATATACTCCTCCATCCAGTCTTTCAGGGTACCTGGTGTCCGAATTACAGGTACCACACGCACAGCGTTTCACCATCAGATATTAGCTAGATAATAAACATAGAAACTGAACTCTTCACAGTGGTTTCGATCACAGACGTTTGGTTTGATGCGCCCTACAAATGGCTTTTCTGTTGATGTCAGAGTTTTCTGCCAGCGAGGATTTTCGCTGTGATATGATTGGACAAATTCTATTTGGGGCGTGGTTTAGCGACAGGTCTATTGTATCAAGACGACTTTACTTAATAAAAAAAGGGCAGCAGCAACAAAATAAAGAATAACTCATAATGAGAGCATGTACAAAAGGCACAACAAAAACACGGCAAAGCAGGCAAGGAAAAAATGGAACAAGCTGACTACAAATAAACACTAACAAAATGAGACAAACTTTACACGAAAACAAAGATGGTGGAAACAAACAAAAAACACTAACACTTACTGACAAGGGAGTAGACTTATGGGAGAACAAGGTACAGCACAGAGAACATTGAGACATGGAACCGAAACAAGGATCTCAAAACAATGAACCGACCCAGGGAGGGTAGCAGACGAGACAGATATACACACACTAATTGACACATGAGCGTGATTGGGAACAAGACGCACCTGGGAGGAAAAACAGAACTAACACAGGGGCAAGGACTAAAAACAACAAATAGATACAACCACACTGGGGAAACCACTAAAATACAAAATAACACTTAACAAAACCACAGGAGCACAGAGGGTAACAAATATACTGGAAGGGTTAACAACAAGGGGATAAAACACATAAATATAGATGTCCTGATGAATTGCAAGTGAAGGAGGAGTAGTGACAACAAAAATCCAGCAGGGGGAGGTACAGATGGGGATGAGTGCAAGGGTGGGGGCTGTTGAGGAGCAGTGGAAAGTCTGTGCAAGGATGGGGGCTGTTGAAGAGTCCTTGGATGGACAGGAGGGGAGCAGCAGGCAGAGTCTGGCCAGGGAACGCTGAACCCTTACATTTAGGCTATTGGGGTTTCCAGGTCATACCTATCAGCTGGAACCTGTAAGAGGCCTCTGTTTGCAAGATAATTCAAATGGAAGTAAAAGAAAACTTAAAAACTTAACTTAACTTAAGGGGAGACCACCCACCTAGATAGGGGAAAAAATAATAAAGGATGAAATCATTTGCAAACATCTTAATTGTTTAGAATAGTCAAAAAAAGAAAAAAAATTATAAAAAAAAATTTGGTCGCATAATTTTATTACCCAAAACAGAGCGTGGTCTATTCAAAATGGCCCCTTTTTGCATGTTACCCCAAACAAAATTTTGAAAAAATGGATTATATATCGATATTTTCTCATGGTTTTTCATGTTGCTACATTAAATACCAAACTTTTTGCTAGAGGATTTTTTGATATGCCACCCAAACAGGAATTTATGACCTTTATGACCTAGTCATAAAAAGTGAATTTTTTGCATACATTTTTTGTATAAAATTTTCAAAAAATCTGGAGGAGTGATATATCAAAAAATCCTCTCGCAAAAAGTTGTGGTATATGGATAGGAGGAAACGTGGCCAGTTTGGTGTGTGGAGGTACTAGAGAAATTGAGATTTTTTGTTTTATGTGTAATACAAACTCATAAAATCTTGTTTTGAGAAAAACGCCTTTAAAGTTTTGTATTGTCTGTAAATCAGGCTATGTATGACATATCAACAAACCCTTTGGCACAAAGAAGCAGGATATAGATATGAATAAAGGTGGGAAGTTTGGTGTGTGTAGATGCTAGGGAAATGGTACATGTCTACCCTTTGGGAAAACACCTTCAAAGTTCTGTATTGTATAATGCCATAAAAAAAAATGTAACCGCTATTTACAAACACAACACCCGATCAAACCATTAGTAATAGACAACCTAAACACATGCCTGATAACTGAACAACATAATAACATAATAATAATGATGTAGTAGTAGTAACAGTGTAGTAACAAACAACACAACCGATTACTGTACCCCCTAATAGGCAAAACAAATATTTGAATAGATATCACTATGATACTTTCCCAGTTTGTTATGTACATTATAAACGAAGAAAAAATATATTGCAAGTTTTCTGAATTTTATGTTTATATATGCAAATGAGGCAGTTCCCCATTCAATATGAGCACATTTATGGACGCAATCATGCAAAATGAAGCAAAATAAGAAACTAAAAGTGTTTTTTTGACATTTTCTTGTCACTAGTTTGAAAGAAGACATGTAAAGGGGCAACATTATAAAAAAATCGCAAAATTGCCCCAAAATCAGGAAAATTTTATTTTAGGTGGGTCTCCTCTTACTTAACTTCAAAATTCAAAAAGCACTCAAAGTGATTATTCCTGTTGTGGATGAAAATTCAGAATGTTTCCTTTCAAAAGAGACCAGACTCTTGCATGTGCTATAAGTATAAAGTATAATAAATTGCAGAATACTTTGGGTATGCAATTTTCAGGCGTTTTCTGACAAATTTGCCGGTCAGTTACGTAGATAACCACTCCCACTAGCTAAACATTTTAAATAAATTGTTAGGGTTTGTAACCGACCTCAAACGCAACGGCACAGAGAGAGTTGTTCAGAGTTAGCCAAAGCAAGGGCGTATTTATTTTCAGAGTTACAAGATGGAATGAAGTTGAGCAACCGAACAAACGGGGAATCTGGCATGTGAAGGTTGTTGCGGCTCTGCAGATACTCCCAGTAGATGGTGGTGAGGAATTGGCTTGTGACGTCTGAAGCGGCTCTGCAGATCCTCCCAGCTTTCACTCCCGGTGGAAACGGAGAGAGAGAGAAATCTGAGTTAGCCCAGCGCACAACAGAAACAGAGAGGTGACTGATCCAGTATATATCCAAGTGACTTGATCTTCGGTGTACCACACACAGTTAGCAGAGTCCAGAGAAAAAACAATACGGTAATCCAAAGTGTAAATCCAACACAAAAATAGGTGAGAACAGTACAAACAAAAACGGGATCTCTTCGGTGTTTCACAAACACACAAAAAACTGATGATCCAAAATAACTGTTTCCAAAAACTCACCAGAGCGCAACGCGTAAAGCGAGCAGATAACGAGGCGCAGCTCAGAACGGGAAACCAGGTTCTCCACAGGGATTCTCCACGAAAGTCCTGGAGAGCAAAAGACAGCAAACAGCGACGGGGAAGGCAGGCAAATGCAGGAGTATTCAGAACGATCCAACATCGATAGTAGGGGGATCAGGGTATATAAAGCCACAGGGCGCTGATTACAAGCTGTGACAGCTGCGGGATGAAATTGATACTTGCTCCAGAAGCGTGTGGCGGGGAGAGCACCAATCAACACGGCACCTTACAGGAACGGAGCGTGTGACGGGGAATGCAATTAATCAACAAAGTACCTTAAAGGAACGGAGCGTGTGGCGGGGAGCGGACCAAACCTCACATAAATGTAAACATTGTCTTCCTGGGCTGTGGGATCTAGCGTCTACCCTTGCCTAGTCTTTGGGGGGGAAATCTAATCAAATTGATGTTGAGGAGAGTGTGCAAACATAAGGACCAAAGGAATAATTAGATAGTTCAAAATAATGGTACTTACATGGAGGAGAGGCAAACAAAAAGCCATTTGTTATTTTCTAGAGCTGAGTGACACTAAATCCATAGGAAAGAAGACTGAAAAAGTGAAATGTTGATGTTGGAATTGGCTTTACGTCAACTCTTCGTTTTGGTCACTCCCAAAAATCACCTTGATGTCCATTATCTGCACACATAATTGCAATATAGATTTTTTTCCCCCCTTGTTGTGTTTTTTATTTTCTCTTTTCATCCTTCCAGGGTTCCAGGGCTGGCCATTGTTCCACAGAATGTTCTTGAAAAATAAATAAATTAATAAAAAGGGTGACTCAGAGTAACCCTGCCATTGATGAGAGGTTTAGAACTTCTTATTTTTTACTTCTAAAATAGAAATCCCCAGCCAAATATGACTCTGGTAAAATATAGTAGTATAGATAGATAGATAGATAGATAGATAGATAGATAGATAGATAGATAGATAGATAGATAGATAGATAGATAGATAGATAGACAGACAGACAGACAGACAGACAGACAGACAGACAGACAGACAGACAGACAGACAGACAGACAGACAGACAGACAGACAGACAGACAGACAGACAGACAGACAGACAGACAGACAGACAGACAGACAGACAGACAGACAGACAGACAGACAGACAGACAGACAGACAGACAGACAGACAGACAGACAGACAGACAGACAGACAGACAGACAGACAGACAGACAGACAGACAGACAGACAGACAGACAGACAGACAGACAGACAGACAGACAGACAGACAGACAGACAGACAGACAGACAGACAGACAGACAGACAGACAGACAGACAGACAGACAGACAGACAGACAGACAGACAGACAGACAGACAGACAGACAGACAGACAGACAGACAGACAGACAGACAGACAGACAGACAGACAGACAGACAGACAGACAGACAGACAGACAGACAGACAGACAGACAACAATTATGGCAGACACTCAGAATAATACGGCACGTGACAAAGAAATATCATTTAGAATATTTATTGTTATGCAGCAAATTGTACAGAGATGGGAATTAAGGTTGCGCTTTAATGGCGAAGAATATGAATAAGTCAGTCAGTAGCAAACGTCAGTTGGAATGAATAATTCCTACGATGGGGTACTAGACTAAACGCCGCCTGGCGTAGGATGGCAATATAGGGGGAAACGCTGTTACCGCTGGAGACAGGGGGTTTCCTCCCAGAGATGTAAGCTCTGGAGGAAGGAAGAATGTTCGGATACTCAGTCTGTTCAATTGAAGAAGAAGGGGGTTCTCGTATAGAATCCAGTCCTTGTAATCCAAAGGCTCAGCAACAAAGCAATAACTGTAATCCAATTGCCCGATAGCAATGACGATAGCCAGCTAGCTTCGGTCCACGAAGCCAGCCCGAAGTAGATCTTCAAGGTGGTTAAATCCAAACGACAGTGGGTATTAACAATGCTCTTCTCCAGGTAGTACGTTCCACAATCACTATAATCCAACCAATACTGGTTCTGCAATCGCCGCCGTCGGTTCCAATATGCACATGTCCAGTAGGTTCTACGACTAGGCCCTCCTCGTGTACTGGCACCAACGTATTTAGTCCACGCACACTGGCTAAGGTTCCACTAGCTACTAAACGAACGAACTGCTGGGTAATGCTACACACGAACGAACTGCTGTTGGCACGATGCACAATAAATAACGACTCTTTACTTCACATTAAGCTAAGTCGAACTTGACGTTACTGCATTAACTCTGACACTTTTACTATTCACTTCGCACATGGTTCTCAACACTCTGTTTAGACGAACTGCTTGCACTTCACTGTTGTACCGAACGAACGCACACTTGATTGATTGATTGAAAACTTTATTAACATATTGCAGAATGGGTACAGTACAGTACAGCTCAATACATACAATTGTTAAGGGGATGCAGACCAGAGAAAGATATTCGTCTTGTTTACATCAGGGTCCCCCATTTTCAATTCATCGTAACATATGTGACATACATGACATACCGATAGACAGTACTGCTACATCTATACATTTATGACATACCAGATTTGCAATTACAGTACTGTTTGTGATACAAAAAGAGTCCAGAAAGAAAAAAGTATATACATTAGACGTAGAAACTGTACATTGGATTGGGTAGGTGGAGGTGGGTGGGGACTGTACATTGGAGGTGGTTGGGTGGGTGGGGGGGGGGGGGGGTTTGGGTAGGAGTGGGGGGGGGGGGTTGGGTAGGAGGGGTGGGTGGGGGACACTGTACAACTGTACAAACAACACTGTACATTGGATTATTGACAAGACCATCCTTGGTAATTTACTGTACATCGCACCTGCCGCGATATATATACTTAAGTGGCTTTCTAGTGCCAAACCTCAGTTCTCGTCTCGAATCAATGCGCCGTCTCCAGGCATGGGCTCGCCTTTGAACCTGACTTTAGGGGCGCGCCGTCTGGCGCCGAGAACGTTATCCAATGAGGAAAGTGAATATTACTAGGAATCAAACGCAGGCTTAAAGGGATATAAATTGTATATATAAATAATATACAAGGTATATAAAACAATAAACGTAGATTCTCAGCTTTAATCTGGCCCTTCACAACAGCCGCCTCCTAATTAGTCTGCACCTAATTAGTTAAGGGAGACAGATTAATAGTCCAGTCAACTGCTCAATACTTGTTGTGAGGAGTAGGGCAATCTACAAAGTCAGTGGGTCATGGTCGTCATCAGGGGAGTCAGGGAGCTCCGGCAACTCTATCAGCTTCGCCACGGGTCGGGTGTAAGTCCGCCCTTGGACTATGACTTCTGCCGCTCTGACTTTCCCATCGGCACCAGTCATCACTTTGTTTACGCGTCCGGCCGGCCACGTAGCTCGGGGTAGTGACTGGTCTATGATCATAACGACTGTGTCCACCTTCAGGTTGTCCCTGTCCTTTACCCACTTCTGACGGGCTTGAAGGGATGGTAGATAGTGGAGGAGGAAACTGGTCCAAAACTGGTCAGCCAATACCTGACTGTATCTCCACATTCTTCGGCCGTTCACCTCCTCAGGTCTGTACACCGACTGTGGAAGGGCAGGGTCCAGCCGCCCCATCAAGAGATAGTTTGGGGTGACTGGGTCGAAGTCTGCTACATCACTTGAGACATAGCCGAGGGGCTTCGAGTTCAAGACGCCCTCGATCTCCGTGAGGACTGTCGTGAGGACTTCTTCCGCCACGGTCTGGGCCCCAAGCACGGTGTACAGAGCAGTCTTTATAGAACGGACTTCTCTTTCCCAGGCTCCCCCGAAATGAGGGGCGTTCGGGGGGTTGAACTGAAATTTGATCTGAGAGGGAGCGAGGTGGGTCTTAAGTCCTTCACCCATAGCCTGGAAGCTCTCTCTCAATTCTCTTTCTCCGTCTTTGAAGTTTGTCCCTTGATCGGACAACAACACAGCCGGGATTCCTCTTCGGGCTTGAAATCTCCGGAAGGACATGAGGAATGAATCCGTACTCATGGTCTGAAGGATTTCTATATGAACAGCTCGGGTGGTCATACACTTGTACACAATGCCCCACCTCTTCTCTGTCCCTCTTCCTTTCTTGACATTGAATGGGCCGAAGCAGTCCACGCCCGTGGAGTGGAAGGCCTTCTCGCCGAGTCGGAGGCGGCAGGGAGGCAGGTCGGCCATCATAGGTATACTGGGCTGTGCTCGCCACTTGCGACAGTTTAAGCAAGTCCGTTGGAAGCGACGTACTGCTTCTCTCCCTTGGAATATCCAGTAGCGTCGTCGGATCTCAGCGAAGACTCTCTCTGCCCCCGCGTGGTACACATCCTCGTCGTACTTCTGTATGATCAGCTCGGTTATCTTGTGTCTGCTGTTGAGGACGATAGGATGCTTGACATCATCCGTCAAGTCCGGGGCCCGTCTCAAACGACCACCCACCCTGATGAGGTGCTGGGTGTCGAGCTCGGGGGCCAAAGTGAGCAGTCGGCTGTCTGAGGGGATTGGCTTTCCCCCTTGCAGGCAGTCTAGCTCGTCTGGAAATGAGTCTCTTTGGGCTCTCTGTAGCAGAAGGAGTGCTGCCTCTGTGTAGTTCGATGCGTCAATGTCTGTGGTGGGGGGAACCTCAGGGTGGTGCCACAAGAATGTCCTTTTCTGAGCACTCTCAAGGGTTAAGCAGTCGTCTATGTTAGGGTCCGTTGGAGCTGGGGCGTGCGTCAGCCCGCAGAACATAGACTTCTTGATCTCTGCCTCCTCTTGACTCGCCTCCCGTGGTGTGGGGGTAGGCCATTCCTCCTCCGGGAGCTTGAGGAACTCAGGACCGTCACTGTAAATGTTGGGACGTGTGAGGTCGTCTAGGGACGGGTAGGAGCAAGTTATTCAGGTTCTGTAGTCCGATCTGATAACTGCAGTTGAATACAATGCGGTTCTTGCCGTTGTGGTGGACCTTGTGATGGGGCACGTACCAGGATTCAGTCGTCTGGTCTGCCTCTTGATTGTCGATTTTCTTTATATGTCCCGCTGTGATCAGTTTGTCGATCTCAGCGCGGTATATCGTTGCTTGAGGGGGGTCTTTAGCTAGACGCCGCTCGGTGTTCAGTAGATAGCGTTGTGTCGCTTCTTTTGATGCGTGGAGGGTGGGCATCCCCTCTCGCCTCAAGAGTGGAGTTGCGTATCTCATCACTCCGTCGACCTCGACCCTCTTTGTCTTCTGCTCGAGGAGAGCTATGGCATACTTGTCTTCCTTGGAGCGAACTAGTTTCCGTTCGTTCTTGAAGGGCATCGAGTCTAATGTCCATAGTCTCTCGACGTGCTGCAAGAGGGTGGTGTCGTTGTCGCTTACCCTCGTGTAGAGGCAGCGTGTGGCCGTCGGTCGGTTGGAAGACCCGGAGAGGGGGCCTTGTAGCGTCCAACCCAGGCGGGTCTTGACCGCGGCTGGGCAGCCTTGGGTCCGATGTGGACCGCGTCCGTTGGGACGATGAGGTCTGCGTGGTCGGAGCCTATGAGCAGGGTCGGGGTGGCGCGGGTCGATGAACGGTATAGGCAGTTGGCGTAGGTGCACGTATTTCTCCATCAGTTGTGGGATGGGGTAGGTATAACGTGACAGACCTATGTCATGGCTTGTGAAGGCATTAGTGATGCTGTACCGCTTCTCGGGCTGCTCGACCGCTGCTATTGTGAATGAGACGTTTTCGCCCTTTATGGTCTTTATGTCTCGCCGAATAGTACGGATTGTCATTGTTTCTTCGGTACCCCGCAAGCCCAACTGGGCTGCGGCGGAAGCGAGGAGGAGAGTCTTTTCAGACCCATCGTCGAGGACGGCGTAAGTGTCCAGGACCTTGTCCTCGTAGCTTAGGAGCACTCGGACCACCTTCAAGAGCACTCGGGAGCTCCTGCTCTTCGCAGGGTCTATATACAAGACATCTACTCTCGAGCTGCTTTGTGGTACGGGTCTCCTCTTGTTGCTGTCGTGCAGGACATCCAGGTGGGCGCCGTCGCACTTGCTGCATCTTTTCTTCAGGCGGCACTCAGCTGCCATGTGGCTGCGAGCGCAGCGGAAGCAGCAGCGGTTCGCTTTGATCCACTGACTCACTTCGTCAGCAGTCAACTTCTTAAAGGTGTCACATTGAGACAGCCAATGTTCATGTTCACAATACTGGCAGGCAATCTTCCACTTTCCCTTCGCGGGGGGGGTGTTATGGTTCTTGTGCCGTGGCACTGACTCGGCCTGGTGCATAACGGTCACGGACCGGCGGTTGTCATTGAACCTCCTCGGTCCATCTTTAGGGTTAGAGCCACCCCACACAAATGTGTCTAATCGTAGACTGCTGACCTCCCTGGCGAGGAAATCAGCCAGGTCTAGGAGGGATGGTTCTGGGCCGTGGGGGTCACGGTGGTCTTTCTGCCGCCGAAAACGGTCTTGACGGGCTGGAGGGAGCTTCTCCAGTATCCGCTCCACGTTGGAATTTGCATATAGTTCATATCTCCCCTTCTCCTTTTGTGACCCCAGCATCCCCACAAGGGATTGTACCTTGATAGAGAGGTCATCTAGTGCTCTATTGTCTTTGGCTGGGGGGAGGCGGTCGATATCTCGTATTTCTTGGATCACGTAATCCCATATGCGTCCATAGCGCGCGTCGAGGGCCACCAGAGCATCTGAGTAGGGGGTTCTTGAGTTCGAATATGCCAGCGCTATGTTATGCGCTCTGGGCACTTTAAGGTGCTTGAGGAGGATGGCATATTTATAAGACTTGTCGTGTACATCGGACATGATAGTCTCTAAACACATGCGTAGTTCCGTATACTGTGCTCTGTCCTCACGCGTAAAGTCTGGGAACGTGGGTGTTCCAGGGTAAGATGCCATGGATGGCTGGGACACAGATGCGCGTAGGGGGAGAGGCCTCCTGGGCGAGTCTCCCCGTACGGGTGGTCGTGGGTTAGTGCTGGGTGGGTACCAGAGGCCGGGCCCCCAGGTGCTGCTCCTCGGTGCTGACTGTGTATTAAACTCACCCATGGGTTGGGTCGGGGGTTTGTAATGCAGTGGCTCGGGGCTGAGGTCGGGGCTGTACTGGGCCTCCTGGTCCAAAATAGGTTTGTGCTGGTGGGCTTGATGTCCTCCCTCGTCCTCCGCTAGGTCCTGGAGTCTCCTAGTTAGTTTCTCGGCACCGTAGGCGGGATCTTCCCGTTGGCTGGGTCCCGTATAGACCGGTCGGGGAGGGGGCTCGGCGACGTAAGCAGGTTCTTCCTGTTGGCTGGGTCCCGTGTAGATTTGTCGGGGAGGGGAAGGTGCCCTCCACCCGTGTCGTGATGATCTCTGGGAGCTCCGTGTGGAGGAGTGGGGGGTCGCCCTCTGGATCAATTGCTCTATCATCTGCGCCTGCAGACGGTCTTGCTCCGCTTCGCGCTGTGCGTTGGTGCGGTCTCGCTGAATGTTTTCTTCAGCCTGGAGGCGCCTCTCTTCCAGTCTGATGGTCATCGCTGCGTCAGCCTGGAGGCGACTCTCTTCTAGTCGGATGCGTTCTCGCTCGCTTTGTTGTTGCGCTTGGAGACGGTCTCTTTCCGTGGATGCTGTTAGCGTGGCGATCAAGGCTTGTGCTAGTCTCTGGTCAGCCTCGCTGGGGGATGACACTGATGGAGGTGATCGGGCGCTGACAGGACTTGGTGGTGACCTGTTCTCTTGGCGCGCTCCGAGGTCCATCTCTTGAGCGCTGCTTCTTACTTTCTCCCGCGCCCCGAGGTCCATCTCTAAGACGCGGTACTCTTCTCTTGGGTGCGCGCCGAGGTCTATCTCGGGTGCGCGCTCTTGGGTCTCTTGCGTTCCGAGGTCCATCTTGGTGGCGCTGTCTTTATCCTTTGGCGCTCCGGGGTCTATCCCGGTGGCGCTGTCTTTATCCTTTAGCGCTCCGGGGTCTATCCCGGTGCCGCTGTCTTTGGGTATAGTCACGTCATGTCCCGCTTGTTCCCCCCGCGAGCTAAGTCAGTTTCGTTTGAACCCACTGGGGTCTCTACTGGTGGGGCCGACAAGTCTATAGGATTGGGCATGCTTAAACTATTAGTTTTATCCGTGCTTAGCGTCTTTTTAGATAAGCTAGGAGGTAAAACGAAAGCGTAGTCCTCCAGGTGTGGAGGGGGCTGACGTTTGCGCCTAGGGCGCCCTAGTTTGGGAGAGCCGTTTGGAGAGTGTCCGCCGCTGGCCATATCACTATTAATATGATATTAAGATTACTGATACCCTCCAGCTCGAAGGACCAATTGTAACTGAGGTGTTACAAAACCCTGACTGTATTAAAGACTGTGATAGATTAAACCACTGCTAATTATCATTATTATTACTTGCCAGAAAGTACAGTTAATTATGGCAGACACAGAATAATACGGCACGGTGACAAAGAAATATCATTTAGAATATTTATTGTTATGCAGCAAATTGTACAGAGATGGGAATTAAGGTCGCGCTTGTATGGCTAGGAATATGAATAAGTCAGTAGCAAACATCAGTTGGAATGAATAATTCCTACGATGGGGTACTAGACTAAACGCCGCCCGGCGTAGGATGGCAATATAGGGGGAAACGCTGGTACCGCTGGAGACAGGGGGTTTCCTCCCAGAGATGTAAGCTCTGGAGGAAGGAAGAATGTTCGGATACTCAGTCTGTTCAATTGAAGAAGAAGGGGGTTCTCGTATAGAATCCAGTCCTTGTAATCCAAAGGCTCAGCAACAAAGCAATAACTGTAATCCAATTGCCCGATAGCAATGACGATAGCCAGCTAGCTTCGGTCCACGAAGCCAGCCCGAAGTAGATCTTCAAGGTGGTTAAATCCAAACGACAGTGGGTATTAACGATGCTCTTCTCCAGGTAGTACGTTCCACAATCACTATAATCCAACCAATACTGGTTCTGCAATCGCCGCCGTCGGTTCCAATATGCACATGTCCAGTAGGTTCTACGACTAGGCCCTCCTCGTGTACTGGCACCAACGTATTTAGTCCACGCACACTGGCTAAGGTTCCACTAGCTACTAAACGAACGAACTGCTGGGTAATGCTGCACACGAACGAACTGCTGTTGGCACGATGCACAATAAATAACGACTCTTTACTTCACATTAAGCTAAGTCGAACTTGACATTACTGCATTAACTCTGACACTTTTACTATTCACTTCGCACGTGGTTCTCAACACTCTGTTTAGACGAACTGCTTGCACTTCACTGTTGTACCGAACGAACGCACACTGCTGTTCGCACCTGCCGCGATATATATACTTAAGTGGCTTTCTAGTGCCAAACCTCAGTTCTCGTCTTGAATCAATGCGCCGTCTCCAGGCATGCTCCAACATGCCTGGGCTCGCCTTTGAACCTGACTTTAGGGGCGCGCCGTCTGGCGCCGAGAACGTTATCCAATGAGGAAAGTGAATATTACTAGGAT
The DNA here is from genome assembly GCF_963971535.1 of Notolepis coatsorum. NCBI lineage: Eukaryota > Metazoa > Chordata > Actinopteri > Aulopiformes > Paralepididae > Notolepis > Notolepis coatsorum. The sequence goes on along the minus strand of NC_140180.1, from coordinate 55,736,127 downwards.
TCAAACGCAGGCTTAAAGGGACATAAATTGTATATATAAATAATATACAAGGTATATAAAACAATAAACGTAGATTCTCAGCTTTAATCTGGCCCTTCACAACAGATAGATAGATAGATAGATAGATAGATAGATAGATAGATAGATAGATAGATAGATAGATAGATAGATAGATAGATAGATAGATAGATAGATAGATAGATAGATAGATAGATAGATAGATAGATAGATAGATAGATAGATAGATAGATAGATAGATAGATAGATAGATAGATAGATAGATAGATAGATAGATAGATAGATAGATAGATAGATAGATAGATAGATAGATAGATAGATAGATAGATAGATAGATAGATAGATAGATAGATAGATCTAGACAGATAGACAGACAGACAGATAGACAGACAGACAGACAGACAGACAGACAGACAGACAGACAGACAGACAGACAGACAGACAGACAGACAGACAGACAGACAGACAGACAGACAGACAGACAGACAGACAGACAGACAGACAGACAGACAGACAGACAGACAGACAGACAGACAGACAGACAGACAGACAGACAGACAGACAGACAGACAGACAGACAGACAGACAGACAGACAGACAGACAGACAGACAGACAGACAGACAGACAGACAGACAGACAGACAGACAGACAGACAGACAGACAGACAGACAGACAGACAGACAGACAGACAGACAGACAGACAGACAGACAGACAGACAGACAGACAGACAGACAGACAGACAGACAGACAGACAGACAGACAGACAGACAGACAGACAGACAGACAGACAGACAGACAGACAGACAGACAGACAGACAGACAGACAGACAGACAGACAGATAGATAGATAGATAGATAGATAGATAGATAGATAGATAGATAGATAGATAGATAGATAGATAGATAGATAGATAGATAGATAGATAGATAGATAGATAGATAGATAGATAGATAGATAGATAGATAGATAGATAGATAGATAGATAGATAGATAGATAGATAGATAGATAGATAGATAGATAGATAGATAGATAGATAGATAGATCGATCGATCAGGATCGTAACAGGCCTACTGTATACATACAAAACCCACAAAGAAAGGCAGACAGCACACATCACAAACCGTATCCATCAATCTACCAGTCAAATTACAAACAAACAATACCAGCGGAAATTACCCACGGACACGGAAATCTTACTTTCTCTTTTTAAATTTTTTTTTTTATATTCAGAACACAAACACTCGCAGCAGTAAATGTCAAAAGTGTTGTTGTGTTTGATCATCCAGATATCAAAGAGGAGCAGGAAGGCGTCAGGCCGCTGCAGGAGGCTCTTACAGAGAGAGTGACAGAACACTGGATGGAGGAAGCGCTTTAGGGGACCTGCTGCTTTACTTGCAGGGAATGTGCTCGTTTGTCAAATCTCCTCAGGCTCACCAGGCCCAACGGCTGCCCTGCGATCACGCCCTGAGATTTGCAAAAAGACGAAAAAAAATTAGGAAAACGCTCATACAGCTCTATTGGAAAATGTCACGACTTCTCCAGCTCCATTGATGTTCTTCTTCTTTAAGTGAAGCGTGCGTAATGAAGACGTGTTTTCAGTGTGCTTCCCTGTCTTTAGTGTGGTAGTGAAAGTGTTAACCCTTTGTAGTGTGGTAGTGAAAGGGTTAACTTTCTGCAGTGTGGTAGTGAAGGGGTTAAAGTGGAGGAAGGATGACATTCTTCTTCAGGGAAGTATTTACAATATGGGGTTTTTGAATAATTACATTTTTTTCTGTTTGATTTGATTTATCTTTTTCTGTATTTTCAATATAATGTGTGCATTTCCTCGAAAATTCAATAAAATATTTAGCTTTTTCTAATTCATGTTGATGTGATTCCTGATGGGAGTCCTAACACAATGTACTTTAATGTGGTTTTGCAGCGGTGAAAGTGCAGCAGCCGGTCCAAACAGACGACTGCTTTCAACCTATGGAGTTGTGTGCCTGCGGTAGGAATTGATTGAAACATTGATACATGATAGGACATCTGTTCTTGCGCCAAGGAAGAAAATGTCAGAGTTTTTTTTTGTTTTTTTCTTTATGGTGGCTGTGGAAAACATTTCCTCCCAGGTGGGGGAAAACAAATAAAGCATGAACCATCAGCGTATTTAGACCACTATCAGTAGGGCGCATGCGCCCCACGGATTAAAAAAAAAAAAAAAAAAAAAATTATTTTCCCTTTTTTAACACGATCAAATAATTATTATAATATTTTTTACTTCGCTTTGAAATATTATAGTGAAATATTTTGCACTGTTGTCGCATTTATCTTGTTGAAATCCTCCAACAGGCTCTTTTTTGTAAGTTGACTGGTTTGCACACCAATAATACAGTGCAATAATAGAATAGTAGAATAGATAGTAAAATTATGCAATAGAATGGCCAGAGTAAAATAGTGCTACAGTACAATCAACAGCGGGGTGTATTAGAAGGCTATGGTGAAGAGGTACGTTTTTAGCTTATTTCTGAAAATATTAAGAGATCTAGCTCCCCTAATGTCCATAGGTAGTGTGTCCCATAACTTTGGTGCATAGTTAGCAAAGGCTGCATCCCCGATTTTCTTTAGACTGTGGCTTGGAACCTTCAATAGACCAGTAGTAGATGATCGCAATGTTTATACTTTGTATATAAGGAGGAGGACCTTGAAATCAATTCTAAATGTTACCGGAAGCCAGTGTAGGTTACTTACTCGTAACTTCGGGTTTGATCCAAGGAGTAAGTTGCCCCATATTGCTCTGTAACATTTCTCTTTTTGTTATAGGACCGACTAGTAGGATTTCAGTTTTGCCCTCATTTAATTTTAGGAAGTTGTTCGTCATCCATTTGTTTATTGCTAAGAGACAGGCGGAAATGGAGTTTATAGCTGTGTGATCATTTGGTTCAGTGGAGATGTACAATTGTGTGTCATCTGCGTAACTATGGAAACATACATTGTGCTTTCTAATGATGTCTCCTCAATGTTCAATGTTCAATGCAATGTTCAATGCAAGTAAAGAACTTTAAACTTTAAGTATGACTAAATGCTTTCTTGACTATATATAGTAACTGTTCCAAAATGCATAGGGCTAGCTCTTTTTAATATAAATGTCAGATTGTTTTATTTATTTCATAGATTTCTATGCATTTCAGGAGTTTGGGGGGCTGGCTCCCCAAAATAATTAAATAACATAACCCTAACCTAACCCTAAAACCGAAATAAAGTAAAAAAAATAAAGTTACAAAATCCACCCATTTTCGACCAAAAACCGGCCAAAACCGGCAATTCTTTCCCCCGCTTAATATACTTCTGTGCCCCCCTGTGCCCCAGTAGAGTGCTGGGTCTAGATACGCCTCTGGCATGAACATTTGCATTTTATTTTAATTTTATTATGGATTCCCATTAGCTGGTGCCATAGCAACCAGCTAGTCTTCCTGGGGTCAAAAAAAAAAACAAATAAAAAAAAAACATACAAAAACAATTATTACATTGATATATCTTTTTTCTTTATTATTTTTTTCTATTCTATGTTTGATTTGACTCATTTCCTTATGTTGATTCAATACTTTGAGTGTGTATATATACATATATAATGTATTCATCTTTTATTTTATATATATTTAGTATTATTGTATATTCCTTCCACAGTGACATATTTTTTGCCTCCATTCATTTAGCATCAGCTGTCTCTCATTGTAATTAGACTCTCCCAGAGTTCTGGATTCTCTATATTAGTCAGAGTTTTGTTTGGTCTTAGTTATCTATACCCTGATGAAGGCCCTATGTAGGCCGAAACATGTTGGTTTCTTTTAAATTATCTAAATAATTAAATAAATGTTTTTAAAAATGTGTAGAGCTGCCTTGGACTTCAACTTTTTTTATAACTATAACGGATATACCCCGGATTTAATCCAAAGAGCACCTACTGAAACACAAAACCAAGAACGCTGTAGCCCTCCATATCCTCTTTTTGATAAATAAACAATTATTAAAACAAAATTATTAAAAGTCAGTACTCAACACACAATGCATAATGAAACTTTTATGAATGAAAACAATTAAGATGGCTAAAATTACATGCAAGCACAGAAAAATAAATAAATACTTTACAGTGTTAAATACAATTTAGGAGTATTTTTTAAAGTGAATCTACTGTAAATGCAGCAGAGGTTTTGAGGCAGGTTATTCCAAAGAGTTAATCCTCTAAAAATAAAAGATCTCCTTAAAGCGTTGGTTTTAGGACCTGGCAATTCAAGCTGCCCACTACTGGAACCTCTAGTGTAATGCTCATGCACAGTATTACTAAAAACAATCTGTTTATGTATAAAAACAGGAGTTTTACTGCTCATGACCAACTTGAACAGCACAAGTATATTAAAAGACAATCTATTTTCAACGTTAAGCCAAGAGAGGCGGGCATGCATACGGCTCACATTATACCTTAGTGAGCAGCCCAGTACCAACCGTGCTGCCCTGTTCTGGAGCTTCCTGAGGTCACCACTGGCAGCAGATGACCACATCGCAGAGCAGCCAATAGTCAAGATGACATAAAACTAAACTTTGCACTATCTGACATAAAAGGGGACGGGCAACAAAATAAGTAAATTTCCTTGGTGCATGGTGTATCTTTCTGTGCGTATTAATCCACAATCTATAGCTCAACATGAAAATATTTGCAATTAATCTTTTAAAAAAATAATTCAACCAAAGACTTCAGGGTCGGCAATCTCGCCGGCGCGATAGCCGCAGTGTTGCCATGCGGTCCCATTTGGGCAGATTTCAGCGGAAGGACACCATATTTGGATGGCTTGTCAGTAAGACCCATCACCACCATCACAGCAAGTATCAGTCCGCAGGTCTTAGAGGGACTATACTGTATATGGCTCACGAAGTATGGTTAGTGTTTTTTGGTAGATTTTTCCAGACCTTGCGGTCATATAATTTATTTCTCTGCATTTCGAAACGACCGTGTAAGCACTTGTTATGGTTTGTAACCGACCCCAATCGCACAACACAAGACAGGTATGATGGTTTGCCAAGAAACAGATATTTATTTAGAACAGGGAAAAAGGGCACTGTCCCTTTAAGGGAGAAAACACAAAACACTGGAATAACACAAGAGGGGTAGGGTAAAGTGCCTTTAAGAGGCGGGCAGGAAAAGGGAACACTATGGGAAGGTTAAGGGAACGCCTTGGGACAGAGGAACTAGAGACTAGGTAAACTAGGGACAAGGAGAACTAGGGAGAGAGGACTTGGGACTAGGAGAGCTAGGGATAGAGGACTAGGGACTAGGAGAACTAGGGATAGAGGACTAGGGACAGAGGGGACTGAGGCCCGCGGAGGCGGGCTGGGGAACAGGGAGGAACTGGGGACAGAGAACCGCGGAGGCGGGCTGGGGACAGGGAGGAACTGGGGACTGGTGGGAAAACATCTGGGCCGCTCTGCAGAACAGAGGAGAGGGTTAATATTCAAAGGGAACAAACAGAGCAGATGCAGAACAGTCCAAATAACAAAGTAACAAAGTAAATACTATCTTCGTGTGAACAAACACACAGTGGGAGATGAAATGTCCAAAATAATATCCACGAGAGAACAAAACAGAGTGGGAGATGAAATGTCCAAACTAATAACTAAGTGAGAACTAAAGGAGGCAATACGCTGGGAGAGTGACATCACAATCAAAACTCACCCAGGCGTATGCGTAATGGTACAGGAACAGCAGCGGGAACGGGGGCAAGAGGCATTACGCTGAGTGAGTGACATCACAATCAAAACTCACCCAGGCGTATGCGTAAAGGTACAGGGACAGCAGCGGGAACGGGGGCAAGGGCACTACGCTGAGTGAGTGACATCACAATCAAAACTCACCCAGGCGTATGCGTAAAGGTACAGGGACAGCAGCGGGAACGGGGGCAAGGGCACTACGCTGAGTGAGTGACATCACAATCAAAACTCACCCAGGCGTATGCGTAAAGGTACAGGGACAGCAGCGGGAACGGGGGCAAGGGCACTACGCTGGGTGAGTGACATCACAATCAAAACTCACCCAGGCGTAAGCGTAATGGTACAGGGACAGCAGCAGGGCGAGGGCATCGCCACCGGGTGGCTGGCTGTCCGAGCCGAGGGACAGAGTGCTGGAACAGTGGCGGTGGCGAGGGTGTCGTCCACCGGGTAGCCGACTGTCGGAGCCGAGGAACAGAGTGCTGGAACAGTGGCGGTGGCGAGGGTGTCGTCCACCGGGTAGCCGCTGTCGGAGCCGAGGAACAGAGTGCGCGCCACACCTTGGTGTGCGCGTCGGAACAGTGGCGGTGGCGAGGGTGTCGTCCACCGGGTAGCCGCTGTCGGAGCCGAGGAACAGAGTGCGCGCCACACCTTGGTGTGCGCGTCGGAACCGAGAGACGCCTCGGGGTGCGTCTGCGAGGAGGAGTGTGCCAAGCACGAAGGTCTGGAAGATGCGCGTCGGCGCGCTGAGGTCTGGAGAGCGTGCCAAGCTCGAAGGTCTGGAAGATGCGCGTCTGTGCGCTGGTACGGAGGAGCGTGCCAAGCTCGAAGGTCTGGAAGATGCGCGTCAGTGCGCTGGTACGGAGGAGCGTGCCAAGCTCGAAGGTCTGGAAGATGCGCGTCTGTGCGCTGGTACGGAGGAGCGTGCCAAGCTCGAAGGTCTGAAGTGGAACACTGGAATACCTCCCGTAGAGGATTAGAGAGCGCAGTACAGTGTCTCCCTCCAGGCAAACGGCGGCAGGTGGCGAAGGCTTGAGCGCATCTGGCGCGCTGGTCTGGAGTGGAACACTGGAATACCTCCCGTAGAGAATTAGAGAGCGCAGTACAATGTCTCCCTCCAGGCAAACGGCGACAGGTGGCCAAGCCCTTGAAGATGCGCGTTGCGCGCTGGTGACTGGAGAGCGTGCCAAGCCCGAGGGTCCGGGAGATGCGCGTTGGTCTAGATGTGCGTCAGGACGAACAGCTGCGCTGGGGTCTGCAGTGGAACGCTGGGGTGCCTCCCGTGGAAGTTACAGGGAGCGCAGAACAGTCTCCTCCACAGGCTACGGCGACAGCAGACGAAGGCTGGAGCAAACATCTCAAGGCTGGAGAGATCCATCTTACAGCATTGGTAGACCAGAGGATCTCCCGAAAAAGTCTAGATGTTAGAGAATATGACTCAGCATGAATACAACACGACCCCAAAACGAAACGAGGGGAAGAGCCCTGGTATTTAAAGCCCACAGGGGAACTAATTAGCCTGCCACCACAGGTGCGAGAGGTAATTGATAATAGTCCAGGTGTGGCCACTGAGAGTAAACGAGAGTAAAGAACGAGAGGGTGGGGGCTAGAGAGAGTGAGTGAGAAGGGAATTTCTAACAGTAGGCTTTAAAGAAACAGAGAAAAGGTGGTGAGCAGCGGGCAAAACCTCACAGTACCCCCCCCTCAACGGGAGCCACCCGGCGACCCAAAACAAATACAGACAGAGAGGCAGGGGGCAAAACAAGAGGTACTGGCCAAGCCAGCAGGGGAAGCCACCACAAGAGTGGGGCTAGCAAAAGAAACAGGGTCGCCGAGGGGTAACTAGGGTAGCAGAGGGGCAACTGGTCTAGAGGAACTGGGTCTAGAGAACTAGTCTAGCGAACTGGGCAAGAGAACTGGTCTAGAGAACAGGTCTAGAGAACTGGTCTAGAGGAACCGGTCTAGAGGAACTGGGTCTAGAGAACTGGTCTAGAGCAACTGGTCTAGAGGAACTGAGGGGCAAGCAGGGTAGCTAAGGGGTAACCATGGAAGCACCGGGAAAGGGCTAGCAGAGGGAAGGTTAGCTGCCAGGGCACTGATAGCTACAGGGCCTATGCTAGCTGTACTGCTACATCAACATAGAGGCTGCGCAAGCTGCCGGAGCCAGGCTAGCAGAGGGAAAGGGTAGCTGCCAGGGCACTGATAGCTACAGGGCCTATGCTAGCTGTACTGCTACATCAACATAGAGGCTGCGCTAGCTGCCGGAGCTAGGCTGGCAGACAGGGCTGGACCAGCATGAGAGCACAAGCTAGCTGGAAGGACAGTCCTAGCTGTGTGAGAAAAACTGACCTTGCTAGCTGAAAGGGCAGTCCTAGCAGTGGGATAAACTACACAAAAAAGTGGAGGCCATGCAGAGGGACCGGGTTAGCTGCTTGGGCCTGGCTAGCTACAGGGCCTATGCCAGCTGCAAGGCTGCATTAACATAGAGGCTGTGCTAACAGCCGGGGCCAAGCTAGCAGACCGGGGCCATGCAGAGGGAAACTGGGTTAGCCGCCAGGGCATGGCTAGCTACAGGGCCTATGCCAGCAGCAAGGGCTGCATAAACATAGAGGCTGTGCTAGCAGCCGGGGCTAAGCTAGCAGACAGGGGCTCTGCTGAGGGACTGGGTTAGCTGCCAGGGCATGGCTAGCTACAGGGGGGTCAAACAGGGCAAAACGGGAAGCAAACAGGGGAGCTAACCGGGGAGACTAACAAGCTAAACAGGGGAGTAACAGGCTAACAAGGGAGCTAAACAGGACTAACAGGGAAGCTAAACTGGGCAAACAGGGAAGCTAACAGGGCTAACAGGGGAGCTAGAGGGGAGACTAACAAGCTAACAGGGGAGCTAACAGGGCTAACAGGGGAGCTAGAGGGAACAAGAAAAAAAAAAGGCAAACTCAACATACACCGTCTGTGCTGGCTGGGGTCGTCGATCTGGTGGGGTCGTACTGTTATGGTTTGTAACCGACCCCAATCGCACAACACAAGACAGGTATGATGGTTTGCCAAGAAACAGATATTTATTTAGAACAGGGAAAAAGGGCACTGTCCCTTTAAGGGAGAAAACACAAAACACTGGAATAACACAAGAGGGGTAGGGTAAAGTGCCTTTAAGAGGCGGGCAGGAAAAGGGAACACTATGGGAAGGTTAAGGGAACGCCTTGGGACAGAGGAACTAGAGACTAGGTAAACTAGGGACAAGGAGAACTAGGGAGAGAGGACTTGGGACTAGGAGAGCTAGGGATAGAGGACTAGGGACTAGGAGAACTAGGGATAGAGGACTAGGGACAGAGGGGACTGAGGCCCGCGGAGGCGGGCTGGGGAACAGGGAGGAACTGGGGACAGAGAACCGCGGAGGCGGGCTGGGGACAGGGAGGAACTGGGGACTGGTGGGAAAACATCTGGGCCGCTCTGCAGAACAGAGGAGAGGGTTAATATTCAAAGGGAACAAACAGAGCAGATGCAGAACAGTCCAAATAACAAAGTAACAAAGTAAATACTATCTTCGTGTGAACAAACACACAGTGGGAGATGAAATGTCCAAAATAATATCCACGAGAGAACAAAACAGAGTGGGAGATGAAATGTCCAAACTAATAACTAAGTGAGAACTAAAGGAGGCAATACGCTGGGAGAGTGACATCACAATCAAAACTCACCCAGGCGTATGCGTAATGGTACAGGAACAGCAGCGGGAACGGGGGCAAGAGGCATTACGCTGAGTGAGTGACATCACAATCAAAACTCACCCAGGCGTATGCGTAAAGGTACAGGGACAGCAGCGGGAACGGGGGCAAGGGCACTACGCTGAGTGAGTGACATCACAATCAAAACTCACCCAGGCGTATGCGTAAAGGTACAGGGACAGCAGCGGGAACGGGGGCAAGGGCACTACGCTGAGTGAGTGACATCACAATCAAAACTCACCCAGGCGTATGCGTAAAGGTACAGGGACAGCAGCGGGAACGGGGGCAAGGGCACTACGCTGGGTGAGTGACATCACAATCAAAACTCACCCAGGCGTAAGCGTAATGGTACAGGGACAGCAGCGGGAACGGGGGCAAGGGCACTACGCTGGGTGAGTGACATCACAATCAAAACTCACCCAGGCGTAAGCGTAATGGTACAGGGACAGCAGCAGGGCGAGGGCATCGCCACCGGGTGGCTGGCTGTCCGAGCCGAGGGACAGAGTGCTGGAACAGTGGCGGTGGCGAGGGTGTCGTCCACCGGGTAGCCGACTGTCGGAGCCGAGGAACAGAGTGCTGGAACAGTGGCGGTGGCGAGGGTGTCGTCCACCGGGTAGCCGCTGTCGGAGCCGAGGAACAGAGTGCGCGCCACACCTTGGTGTGCGCGTCGGAACAGTGGCGGTGGCGAGGGTGTCGTCCACCGGGTAGCCGCTGTCGGAGCCGAGGAACAGAGTGCGCGCCACACCTTGGTGTGCGCGTCGGAACCGAGAGACGCCTCGGGGTGCGTCTGCGAGGAGGAGTGTGCCAAGCACGAAGGTCTGGAAGATGCGCGTCGGCGCGCTGAGGTCTGGAGAGCGTGCCAAGCTCGAAGGTCTGGAAGATGCGCGTCTGTGCGCTGGTACGGAGGAGCGTGCCAAGCTCGAAGGTCTGGAAGATGCGCGTCAGTGCGCTGGTACGGAGGAGCGTGCCAAGCTCGAAGGTCTGGAAGATGCGCGTCTGTGCGCTGGTACGGAGGAGCGTGCCAAGCTCGAAGGTCTGAAGTGGAACACTGGAATACCTCCCGTAGAGGATTAGAGAGCGCAGTACAGTGTCTCCCTCCAGGCAAACGGCGGCAGGTGGCGAAGGCTTGAGCGCATCTGGCGCGCTGGTCTGGAGTGGAACACTGGAATACCTCCCGTAGAGAATTAGAGAGCGCAGTACAATGTCTCCCTCCAGGCAAACGGCGACAGGTGGCCAAGCCCTTGAAGATGCGCGTTGCGCGCTGGTGACTGGAGAGCGTGCCAAGCCCGAGGGTCCGGGAGATGCGCGTTGGTCTAGATGTGCGTCAGGACGAACAGCTGCGCTGGGGTCTGCAGTGGAACGCTGGGGTGCCTCCCGTGGAAGTTACAGGGAGCGCAGAACAGTCTCCTCCACAGGCTACGGCGACAGCAGACGAAGGCTGGAGCAAACATCTCAAGGCTGGAGAGATCCATCTTACAGCATTGGTAGACCAGAGGATCTCCCGAAAAAGTCTAGATGTTAGAGAATATGACTCAGCATGAATACAACACGACCCCAAAACGAAACGAGGGGAAGAGCCCTGGTATTTAAAGCCCACAGGGGAACTAATTAGCCTGCCACCACAGGTGCGAGAGGTAATTGATAATAGTCCAGGTGTGGCCACTGAGAGTAAACGAGAGTAAAGAACGAGAGGGTGGGGGCTAGAGAGAGTGAGTGAGAAGGGAATTTCTAACAGTAGGCTTTAAAGAAACAGAGAAAAGGTGGTGAGCAGCGGGCAAAACCTCACAGCACTGTTTATACTCATTTGTTGGACTTATTATAGCATTCGTTAACTTTTATGACCGTCTATAGTGTTTGTGAGATGTTTTTCCAGAGATTCTGGTCATATTTTCCACTCAAAAAGCTTGTTTCAAAAGTACCGATGTGAAGTAAAAAATCACCCAGGATGCCATGCTTTGTGGTGCGGGAACTTTGGAGCTAGCTGCGAGCTAACGTTTGACTAACGTGAACACAATTGATCTATTTATTTAGCAAATGCAGTGTTTTCAAATAGCCACCTTGCTGTATTTAGTGTATTCATTAGTGGGTCATATTCGTATATATATAACATATTTCATTTTATCAACCTAGAATTGACGATGAGTGTCTCCAAGGCCTAGCTGCTGGAAGCTAGCTCCCATGCTAGTGTTGGCTAACAACATCAATCTGAGAGCCATGGTCTTCACGCTACTTCCCTATACCCAGGAAAGATGGTTCTAGAGCGGCAGAGAGTATGGAGGAAGACAAGGCTCTAGGAAGATAATGGGGTAAGTTTGAAGAATTTTAACAGACACATGAAAGTTTTATAATTACCATCACAATATGTAAAAATATATGTAAAAATATATATATATATATATATTTTTTTATCTAATCTAGTTTCATTAATTAACTCATAACTTTTTAACAATAGATGCTATTTCTAATCTGACAGCTGTTCTATATTGCCAACAAGATTGTCTATTCCATTCATTACACATACATTTCAAACAAGAAAGGAAAGTGCTTGAAAATGTATTTCTATCTTCCAAGTTTACACTTAAGTTCAAGTGCAACTACATATGAATCATAATAATAAAAATTATGATGATAATCATACACTTATTTTATATCATTGGAAAGCCCTAGTTGTTAGCTTCAATACTAATAAACTAATACTCTATCACAAACTGATGCAATTTCATGTTCAGGGATTTCCTAAATAGGCCAGGAGACTTGTAAGAGTTTTTAAAGGTCCTGTATCTTATAAATGGCCTTTTCCAGTGTTTAGCATTGTTTTATAGCAATGGGGGTTTGTATCAATGAGTCTGTGTCTCTAATCCTCATTTTGGCGGATTGCTTTAATTCAGTTGAGACAATCTCCTCCCCCAGTGAACTAGGTCATTCTGATTTGACTCGCTTAGCTATGTAGCACTGACATGACCTGCAGTAACGCCCCCTCTTTTTTTTTTTTTTTTTTTTTTTTTAAACATAACATACATTTAGACACACAAGCATTAACAGTAAATATCCTAAGTAAATCACTGGATTATACATTTCAAATCAATATAAATGTAGTTTACGGGATATATATACCTAATACTTGCAGTCCAATACAATACATTATGCTCTTGCTCGCTCTACCCCCCCGGACCCCCACTTGGATAATCCATCCATTTTCATTAGTTTCTAACCAGGAACTACAATTCATATGCTAGCTTTTATTCTCTCCACAACTTCTAAACAAATTGCAATGTTAGTTTCACTGATACCTAAAATTATTGCTGTAGATATCTCTAGATAAATCACATCGAGATAGGTAAGAATCCATACCTTCCGGCACATTTTTTCTGGTTGAATCCATCGTGAAGCTATCAGCTTTTTAGCAGCTGTAAGACCGGATAAAACTAGTCTCTTTAGCTGTATAGGGGCTGCATACTGAAAGACAACATTCAACAGCAATACAGAGGGATGTACAGGTATATTCAGAACTAAGAATTCTGATAATTTCAGGGTCACTTCTTCCCAGAATTTCTTAACAGGTGGGCAATCCCAATACATATGCATAAATGTACCCTCATCACCATTTGTACATAAAGAACATATAGAATCTTGTCTAAGTCCCATTCTGTTCAATCTTATAGGAGTCAGGTATATCCTGTGAATATAATTAAGATTAATTTGTTGATGATCCGGGTTGCGTGATGCAATTCGAACGTTTGCCCAGACTTCTTGCCAATCAAAATCTACTTCCAAATCTGGTATATCCCTCCTCCATACTAAGTCTAGGGGAAGGATTTCATACGAAGACGTTAGTAAGTGATGATAAAAATCAGATACGAATCCTCTCGATGTCTCTCTTTCATAGAAGAATTTGTGATATCTGTGATGCTCAATTGGTATTTTTAATGGGACTCCATGAGCCTTCAAACATTTTAATAACTGTGCGTAGAAATAATATGTGGAACTGGTGAGGTTACATTTTTTATGTATATCATGATAGCTACAAAAACCCCGTTTGTTGAAAACATCTCCCAATGTATGTATGCCCTGCTTTTCCCATTTGGGGTATCTGATAGGTCGTTTCCCAATAAGTTGTTCATTGTTATTGAATAGGGGAGTATGGCTATGCCAATTATGTTGGTTAGTATATTATTTTTGTGTTTCTCGCCATAACCGAATCACATGTGTAATAAGAGGGCCAAATTTCACTTCGCATTGCTTAATTGATAGTTTGGTGTATACTATGTCCTGCAGTCTATGTGGTGCTACTATCTTTTCTTCTAAGTTTCTCCAGGATACTGATGCTTGGGAGTCAAACCAGGTTGTCAGTGGTCTTAAAGAGTACGCTTTAAAATAGTGGTAAAAGTCTGGGAATGCTAATCCACCGTCGGCTTTGTTTCTCTGTGCTGTGAATCTTTTTATTCTTGGAGGTTTATTATTCCAAACAAATTTATATGCGGTGGAGTGTAATTTTTTCCAGTAACCATCAGGAGGGGGTATCGGTAACATTGAGCTAATGAAGTTGATTCTAGGTAAGATATTCATCTTAACTATTGATACTCGGGCCTGTACTGAATTTTTAAGTTTGGACCACCTGTCAAAGTCGTAATTGATCTTATCTTGGACTTTTGTGTAATTGTACTTCACCGTTTGGTTTATAGTAGGGAATACCTCAACTCCTAAACATCTGAAGTGTTTTACCATTGGTATTTTTCCTGGAAGGAGTATATTCTTTGCAAGGGCGTTAAGTGGTAAGAAGGCCGACTTTGGCCAATTTATCCTAAATCCCGATAGATTGCCAAAGTCATCAATCAACTTGAGAAGATGAGGCATTGAGGTGGTAGGGTTTCCCATGAACAATATTACGTCGTCCGCATATAAATTAATATGATGTTGTGTGCCCTTGATTGAGATTGGTTCTATGGTTTGGGATTGTCTTATATACTGTGCTAAAGGCTCTAATGATAAAGCGAATAGTCCGGGACTAAGAGGGCAACCCTGTCTGGCGGAGCGCGATACCGGAAAAATTCCGGAGGTAATTATACCTGTTGTGATCATGGCCGATGGGTCTTTGTATACTACTTTTATCATATCAATGAATCCATTTCCTAACCCCATCCTTTCTAGTACTGCCCATAAATAAGACCATTCCAACCTATCAAAGGCTTTCATCGCATCCAGGGACAGCATTGCTATAGGTGGGTTGACATCCTTGCTGGCATCTAGCAGTAACAGTCTGATGGCTAATACCTTGGAATAAAGCTTGATATCGGTTCCGAGGAGACTCAAGGGTCTGTAACTACCGCAATCGGTGGGGTCTTTGTCTTTTACAGTTATAAGTGCAATATTGTCAATCTTATTGAAATTCCCCTCCTTGATTGAGTATAAAATCATATTAAGTAATGGGGGTCCAATTACATCCCAGCATGAGAGGTACAATTATGGTGGGATACCGTCCCTTCCAGGAGAATTACCAATTTTCATTTATGATATAGCCTCCCTAAGTTCCTCTAGTGTGATGGGTGTTTCTAATTGTTTAGCGTCTTCCTCTGATAGTTTAGGTAGTTTAATTTTATTAAGATATATATCCATTTTGTTTTGATCGAAGGTCATTTCTGATTTGTACAAGTTGGAGTAAAACTTTTTTAATGTCTCATTGATTTTATTGGGGTCTGTAACCAGTCCTTGCTGTGCCTTAATGGTAGGGATATCTGCAAATTTTGCGTTGGCTCGTATCTGCATAGCTAGCAGGTGACTTGGTTTAGAACCATGAAAGTAATAATGTTGTCTTGTGTTACGTATTAGAAATTCAGATTGTTGTCTTAAAATGGCGTTAATCTTTTTTTAACACATCGATTTGAGATTCCAATCGATCCGAGTAGTTGTATTGTAAAGAGGAAAATAACGAAGAGTAAAGCGTTTCCAGCTCTGCCAGTTTTGAGCAACGATTCTTGCGTAGTTTGGAAGAAAAGGTGTCTGTGAAAGTCTTGATAAATCCCTTTACCGACATCCATAATATTCTGGGGTCCTGCGTCGATTCCGCATTCTCCCGCAGGAATTCAACAAGTGCTTCTTTGAATTGTGTAGTGAATTCATTGATTTTCAGCAATTTCGAGTTAAATTGCCATCTGGGGGCCCGGGATGACAGTATACCAAATGATCCTTTTAGTAGTAAATAGCAGTGATCTGATAATGCATTGGGAACCATTTCCACCTCATAATTATCAAATAAAACAGGAGTACTTTCGGGTCATTGGGTTTAGTGATCACCATAGGTAATTTACACCTGTATTCTTAGACCAATCCTTTAGTGCAGTGATTCCCAACCTGGGGGTCCGCCAGGGGGCGCAGGGGGTCGGCCAGACCACAGATGATTTGAGGTCCTTTAAAAAAAAAAAAAAAAAAAAAAAAATTTTTTCAGAGAAATATTTAATTAGCATATTTTTATCATCAGAAGCATGAATAGTCTCTCCACTACAATAAAAAATAAAGATAAATAAACATCTAGACATGATTTTTGAACGTTAACAGTAGGCTACCGGGTAGCCGCTAAAACGCGAATCAGTTGACTGTATCACTTTCTGTAGCTAGCCTAGCACGCTAGTTAACTTTCTCGGCTCGTCTGCAGTCAGCCGCCAGAGGCGAAAATGTGTGACAAACGAAAAGGAGATGACGGCAGCTCATCTGCAAAAAAAGTTAGGACCTACAGCAATCGCGAAAATTACATCACCATGGGCTTCACTGAGGGACCAGACAAACGACCTGAGTGTGTGATTTGTGGAGAAAAGTTGGCAAACTCGAGCCTGAAGCCCAGCAAGCTGAAGAGACATCAGGCGTCTAAGCACCCAGAAACCGTTGGGAAGGATCCGGACTTTTTTCGGAGGAAAGAACAGTCTCTCAAGGCGAACAAGCCTGTTGATGTTAGAGTAGCGTGGAGCAGGGGTGGCAGTGATTTACAGAAGGCTACCGAAGCCTCCTTTGAGTGTTCGCTTTTAATTGCAAAAGCAAAGAAACCGCACAATATTGGCGAGCAGCTCATCAAACCAGCCTGCATCAAAATGGTTTAGAAACTGTGCGGCCCACAGGTGGCGGATAAACTAAAATCAGTACCACTCTCGAACAATGTAGTGAAAGACCGAATTGATAAGATGTCAAGTGATTGCGAGCAGCAGCTGTCAGAAAAGCTTAGAAAGGGTCCATTTGCCATACAACTTGATGAAACTACAACTGTCGCAGACGAGGCTGTGCTCATCGTTTATGTGCAATATATCGAAAATGAGGATCTGAAGCAGGACATTCTCATGTCAGTCAACCTTACTACCACCACTCGAGGTGAGGATATTTTTTACTGCAGTGGATTCTTACTTCATTCAACATAAATGCAAACCGTTCACCATTAGGGCCTGATTTGAGAGGATGAATACAGGATTTGAATATTGGCCAAAATTTTTAAATGCATATGGTGCAAGATTAGATTTGTTGATTGAAGGCACAAGTCAAAGAAGCATAGTGGGTCTAATTATGATGCATATGCCTGTGTATAAGCAGTTTGTTATTAAAATGACAAAAAAAAGTATTAAACCCAGCTAGGACAGATTCTCTCTGCTACTGATTGGAATTTCCTGTCTCATATTTAGTTTAATTTGTTGCATTGATTTGTTCCAAAAATGCAAACCGTTCACCATTAGGGACTGATTTGAGAGGATGAATACAGGATTTGAATATTGGCCAAACATTTTGAAATGCATATGGTGCAAGATGAGATTTGTTGATTGAAGGCACAAGTTAAAGAAGCATAGTGGGTCTAATTGTGATGCATATGCCTGTGTATAAGCAGTTTGTTATTAAAATGAAAAAAAAAAAGTATTTTATGGTATCTTATTAGGAGGGGGTCCGCGAATTTCATCAGAGATGTTTGGGGGTCCCTGGGGGGAAAAAGGTTGGGAACCACTGCTTTAGTGCATTAGATGCTTTTTTCTGCTCATTGGAAATAGTGGGATAAGATTTATCCATCCCGGGATCCCAAATGGCATTAAAATCCGCGCCTATTATAAATGAGTATTCAGGAAGGTCTAACATTTTTCTAGTGAGTGTAGCGTAGAAGTTAGCCTCGTAAAGATTTGGGGCATATGCCTCTACCAGCGCTATTTTCCTGTTTCTGTATATAATTTTAGCTATGGTTATCCGACCATCTATATTAGACCATACGTCCTGCAATTCAATATTCGATTTCCTTTTCACGACTATAGCAACTCCACGGGATCTTGTTCCAAAGGAAGATTGGCTAATGTTATGGTATATGTTGTCCGCTAGCCTTACTTTATCTTCCACTAAAAGGTGCGTTTCGCTTAAAAGAGCCACATCCACCTGTTTGTTTTTCATCAGTGTGAGCACACTTTTGCGTTTATTTCGGTTGTTTATACCCCCAGTGTTCCAAATCATTATATTCAAACTAGCCATAATCTATACAAGTTGTTGTGTATTTGTTTGTAATTCGTCTGGAGTAAGAATTCACTATGGATATATATCCAATCATTGAGGTCCTGTTGAGCGCCGAGCTTAAAGGCCAACTTGCATGTTGTATTTTTGTTCAATAAACAATGTGGACTAGGCCAATGGTGACTTTCATGAAGAAGGAAAAAAAAGTATTGAAATTGACCCAGTTTTAGCGTTTTTATCAAACATTTTGTCTGCCCAACACAATCACCACGCACATGGATATTTTAATCAATGGTTCATAACGTGCTCGTGTAATCGAAATGATGTCGTCACAACAGGTGCAGGGCACCAGGGGGCTCTGAGCTCTGGGAGTCACAGGCAGTAGTGGCAGGAACTGGAAGCAAGGAGCCTTCTTGTTACTTGTTACAGCAGGCAGAGAGCCTTGCTACTACTAGCCGAATGAAAATGTATCTGTTTCACTTAACAACACTATTGCTCCGTGATCATTGCCATCCATCTCTAAAGCTAACCACTATTTGTAAAAGCCACAACCACGCTACCATATTTGTAATAATGTAAATCATTGTGTCGTTGTACATATTATGTATACACCGTTAGAAGCTAACATAGCTTAGCTTGGTAGCTATTGTGCTAACAACATATCCCGACGTCCAGCTCGCTAGCCGGCATGAACGCCCGACCCAAAATGGTTCTCTCCTCTCTGTACACCCCCGTCCCCACAAGTACCCTGCCAGGGAGCCCATGGACACGACAACAGCAGCAGCCATAAGGTGCTCGAGCCCGTAACGCTAGTGGTACACGATAGCTATGAGCTAACTAACGCTACAAGCTCAAACACCCTACAACCACCACTATTGTCGCGTCCACAAGCTCCCCGGCAGAACACCCGCGAGGACAAAGGCACACAAATAGAATAGAATAGAATAGAAATACTTTTATTATCCCGTGGGAAATTAGACACTGCAAATCGCTCAACATTTAAACATTTAGACAGGACAGGTCACAAATTAGAATTAGAATAATAACACAAATCAAATCAAGTTGCCTAGGATAAGAGTAGAGTAAAATAAAATAGGATAAAATGAAATGAAATAAAATATACAGAAATAAATACAGTAAGAATATGCTGAGCATACTGAGCATGGGGTAAACAATTGTCAATATAATTATAATTTAAATCTAACTAAATTAAATATGAAATATATATTCCAGTATTCAGTGTAACTAGGTGCAGTATACTTTAGGTAGTGTATTGTCCTCCTTGGGTTCCAATAAGACTTAGATCAATGTCTGGCAGCCGTCGCTGCCCCCTGTTGTGGAGCCTGGAGGCCGCTAGTCGCGTCCTCCTGCCACTATTGAGCTGCCGCTCTGTGCTCAGTGATGCAGTGAGGCACAGTGATGCATTATATAGTCTGATGGCTGTTGGAATGAAGGACTTCCTGTGCCGTTCAGTGCTGCATTTGGGTAGTGTGAGCCTAGCACTGAACATGCTCCTCCTGTCAGCCAAGTCTGTGTATAGTGGATGGGTGGGGTTTTCCCTGATGGCCTGGAGCTTAGCGAGGCTCCTCCTCTCCGCCACCCTCGCTAGAGAGTCCAGCTCAACCCCAACCACGCTGCTGGCCTTCCTGACCAGCTTATCCAGCCTGGTTGTGTCCACTGCTCTCAGTCCGCTGCCCCAGCAGGTCACAGCGTACAAGAAGGCGCCCGCCACCACCGACTCATAGAACATCCTCAACATCCTTGTACAGACATTGAAGGATCTCAGCCTTCTGAGGAAGTAGAGTCGGCTCTGGCCCTTATTGTATAGTGCTTCTGCATGTTTTGACCCGTTCTGTTTGTTGTCGATGTGCACACCGAGGTATTTGTACACCTCAACCATGTCCACATCAACTCCCCTGATGGAAACGGGGGTCACGGGTGCACTCCTCCTCCTCCCCAGCTCCACAACCAGTTCCTTGGTCTTCGCCACATTTAGCTGCAGGTGGTTTTTGTCGCACCATGTGACAAAGTCCACTACCAGTTCCCGGTATTCCCTCTCATCACCGTCCTTTATACATCCCACTATCGCAGAGTCATCAGAAAACTTCTGAAGGTGGCAGGACTCTGACCGATAGTGGAAGTCGTTGGTGTAGACAGTGAAGAGGAAGGGAGAGAGGACTGTCCCCTGCGGGGCCCCGGTGTTGCTGACCAGTCTGTCTGACACACAAAGAGGAGAGAACCACCCCAAATCGGGCACTCATGCCGGCCAACAAGCCAGACGCCGCAGCACGTTGTTAGCACAATAGTAGCCCACTCGGTGCATCACAGTCACTGACCACCACCATTGATCAACATGCAGCGACATGTAGCTTGCATGATGCGTGTGCAGTGCTTTGCCACACAGGTCTGAGAAGAGGACCTGCACATGATTTTACTCGTTCCCCAAACTCCTCTACATGCCCCGATCTAAAATGGTTCACGACAGTAGACATAATGCTAACGTTAGCCAGCGCCATATATCCAGTAGTACTATGACCCGGACGGGCATAAGGCATAAGTGACGTCACGGCCGTGCTAGCGTCTGATAAGCTTTTAGATTTGCTTGTGCATGTTATTCGTGCGTGGACCTTTTTAACCATTTCTGAGTGAAATTTCCGGCGTCAAATGAAAAAAAAAATAATTAAATTAGATACCAATGATGTAAACTACCCATAATTGCAGAGTAGGGTTTAACCTGCAAGTTGGCCTTTAAAAACATACATATATATATAATCCCCTGATCCCCCCTCCCTTAAAGAGCCGTACAAGGTACCTATTTGATACCTCCTTCGCGTACAACTCCATCCTATCTTGCACCTCCGGTCAGCCCAGAATGAGCAATTTATCCTAAACTTTCCTATGTAAATTACCATAGAATCTAAACTTTTTATTCTAATTTAATAGAATGTCACCTGTGGCCAAGCCACTCTCCCGTTAATGTAATTAAACAAAATGTAAAATATACCTCAATTAGTATACTCATTTAAAAAAAAATTTAAACCTTCTACTAACATGTATTGGTTAGAACATTTCAGAAATAAAGAAAAAGAAAGAACGATGTTTAGAATTAGATTATCGAAATCCATAAAATCAGGGAATAACTAATTTTTTTTTTTTAATAACTTTGCATGTTTACACATCTAGATAACAAGGAGGTTTTTAAATACTTGTATGCAGATCGTCCCCCGTCAAGAGTGGTCATTAATCTGTTATGGTGGTCGCTGTTCTTCACATCTATTTCATGTACAAGTCTCATATCGTTGTTATTTTCCAGGGCCATCATTGAAAAAGACATTGTATTCCAGAATGCTGTCAGCCGATCATGACTTGCAGATTGTTGTTGTAATGTTCCAGTACAATCCTCGTGTCATAGAACAATATCAATCCAGTGTATTCCAGTATATTCCATTATGACACATAGCCTTCAAGTAAAAAATAGAAAATTCTAGAATGTTCCAAAAAAGTCGGTATCAAATCATGCCCTGCATATTACCATGAATCTATATATATAGTGTTTAGCGTTTTATATTAAATTATATATACCTCAATGTTGTCAAAAGCTTGTATGATGCCGTTTTTGATGTCCGTGGGATTGCAAAGTTATCCAAAAAAGATGAATCTTGTCATCCACTTTTTGTATTCTTGATGTAATCTTCTGCCGCCTCAAGCGAACGTAGTACGAATCTTTTTCCATCTCTCTCCACAATGGAAAGATTAGCTGGATAACGTAGGATGGGATGGAGACCTTTCTCATAGAGCTGATGCACCACATCCTTGTAACGGGCACGTAGAGTTATAGCATCCTTGCACATGTCCTCATAGAACGACACTTTTTTCCCTTTATATATCAGTTTTCCCCATTTCTTGCGTGCTTCCCTGATGATCGTGTCTCTTGTTTCAGTTTCACGTAGGCTAGCAATGATCACTCTTTCTTTGTTGTTGTTGTAGTTTACGGTGCCTATTCTGTAGCGTTTGTCCACTATCGGTTCTGTAGGTAGGATTTCAGAACCTAGAATTTCTACTAGCACTGCAGCAAACAAGGCATCTGTGCATTTGACTGATTCATCCAAACCCACTATACGGATATTAAATCTGAGGGAGTGACGTTCGATTTCGAGCAATTTGACCGTGTTTTTCTTGTGGTTGTCATGTATCATCTGCCAAAGCTGTTTGTCCCCCACTTGCATCTCCTTCGATACTCCGGCGATATTATCATATAGATCCTTATTCTTCTCCTCTTGTTTCAGTGTGTATTCGTTCACAGTATTTGCAACTGCCGTTATGTGATCGGTTTGTACTACAGCCTCTGCCCTGAGGTCTTCAAATTTAGCTTCTATAGCTAACTTAAATGCGTTAGCATTAGCTTCGGCTCTCTCAACAGCCCTATCCGCTCTGTCAGCTATATTACCAGCCTTGGCGTCAACATTATCAACCTTGTCGGTTAAGATCTTTATCAGAGTGGTCAGCGTTTTGAAATCGGGTGAAGTATTCTCCATGTCTGTCTCGGATGAGGTCGTAGGATCGTTGGATTCCATGGTATTGTCGGACGCTTTATTCTCAATCTCGTCCGCTCTCTCCTTCACGGAGCGCGTCACCGCAGCGTCTACCGTTAGAGTGTCTGCTTCACGTCTCTTTGTAGTATCTTTCTTTGCTGGCATGTTGAATCTTTCTGTTGATATAGTTAGTTGAAGGTCTTAGTTAATATATATGTCGAGGTTTAAACACATTAGTGTTGTAAAAAGTAGGTTTTTAAGCTAAATTAACAAAAACGGGAGCGGAGCGTGTGACCAATGCGACCGTCACATGCCGGAAGTCTCCAGTAACGCCCCCTCTATGTTTGTAGCGCAACCATTCGCTCAACAACAGAGCGAGTGGAAATACCCACCACTTCCTCAAGCGGGTTTCGACAGAGAGAGGCAGAGAATGAGTGAGCGAGAGAGAGAGAGAGATAGAGAGGGAGAGAGAGAGAGGGAGAGAGAGAGAGAGAGAGAGATAGAGAGGGACAGGAGCTTCTGTCGGGGAAACACACACACATTTACACACACACAACCTCCCGACCGGCACGCCGTGGGGATGGGGCTTCCCCACTCGCATATCACTGTCAAAATATCTTTGACACCCACGCGCACGCCCGTAGTCCGATCCGTGCAATATATCATTTGAAACAAGTTAGTCCGATCCGTGCAATATATATTGTCATTTGAAACAAGTTACTAATGCCTTGTCCCGTGGGATTATGCCCCTGTGGCGAAATTAATTATTATCCCCCTCCTCTATCTCTCTATCTCTCTCTCTGTCTGCCTGTCTGCCTCTGTATGACTGTGGGTGAATGTCACTCAAAGCGCTTATGGGCGGAGCCAAGCCAAAACAGCTTGAAATCTTGAAGTGGAAAAATGCTGCTTTAGAGTACTTAAAGAGAAATACAAAACAATGCATTTAAAAAAACTTTACAGATGTGTTTCATAGACTCACAGGAATTGTGTAAAGTTGCCCAAATAGTGAAAGGAATAGCAAGACATGTCCCCTTTAAACAATAATGTTTGTCATAGAAGGGAACTCATTTTGTGCAAAAATGGAAAGCTTGCCAATGTTCATGAGGCATAATTATTACAATAGCCGATAATACATTTTCCCAATGATAAATCCCTAAACGGGTGGACCGCGCAGGCGGTCCAAAGTGACATCAGACTGCACCTCCCTATAACTGACTGGGACCATGCCCCTCTGCTTTGCATATAAGCCACCAAGTAGCCACCTGCCGCATGGCACTCTCCACCGTGAGTCTTCTAGCGTCCACCTGCCGGCCGACGCAATGAGGGAAACTTGGCCAAGCTTTCCACACAGATGTCTCCTTCAGGACGCGCCCCACGCCAGGTGGACTGAGTGAGACTCTTTCAGGGAGGAGCACTTTGTGTTGTAATAATGTGTATATTATAGCATAGAAGGAGCAGAATTCTTAGATAATGAAGGTTATGAATTAGAACCCTAGTTATAACTAGGGTTCTAATTCATAACCTCATTATAACTAGGGTTCTAATTAATACCCTTCATTATCTAAGAATTCTGCTTCCTCCATGCTATAATATACACATTATTACATCTCACTTTGGTACGTGTGTCTATGTTCATCATTGGAGAGACTTTATATAGTTGAAGGGTGGTTTGTATTTTATTGTGGTGTCTGCACGAATGCTACAGCAAGGTCTCTGAATATTTGACTGAATTCTCAATGTGTCCCTTGCCTCTTATAAATAAATCTTTCAAATGTGTGTGTGTGTGTGTGTGTGTGTGTGTGTGTGTGTGTGTGTGTGTGTGTGTGTGTGTGTGTGTGTGTGTGTGTGTGTGTGTGTGTGTGTGTGTGTGTGTGTGTGTGTGTGTGTGTGTGTGTGTGTGTGTGTGTGTGTGTGTGTGTGTGTGTGTGTGTGTGTGTGTGTGTGTGTGTGTGTGTGTGTGTGTGTGTGTGTGTGTGTGTGTGTGTGTGTGTGTGTGTGTGTGCGTGTGTGTGTGTGTGTGTGTGTGTGTGTGTGTGTGTGTGTGTACAGATGTAAACTCCTAGTTTTTATCTTTGGCAGCCTAGGGCATGTGCACAAGTTGGTTGTGAGGGGCCTACAAATAGCCGGTCTCCCCAATAGGAAGGCCAAGCAGTTAGCCAGGTAATGCTCAGTATCAGCTATTATAGGAAGCCGCTCAATTTGGAGGAGGCGCTGTTACCTTTTCCCATGATTTTGCCGTCCATGCACCTTGTACCTGACTGTACTTCATAATTTTCTGATTGCACTCGCATTGTTTATGTCCTTTGTATGAGGCCTCCTTGTACTTCTGTTCATGTGGACATAAATAAACATTTCAAATGTGCGTGTGTGTGTGTGTGTGTGTGTGTGTGTGTGTGTGTGTGTGTGTGTGTGTGTGTGTGTGTGTGTGTGTGTGTGTGTGTGTGTGTGTGTGTGTGTGTGTGTGTGTGTGTGTGTGTGTGTGTGTGTGTGTGCGTCCGTGTGTGCGTGCGTGCATGCGTGCGTGTGTGTGTGTGCGTGCGTGCGTGCGTGCACGTGCGTGCATTTGCTGTGGTGGAGACTGATGTTATCTGTATCAATAAGATGTCCTCTAAAGCATCAACCCCAATAACCCGAAGTCGAGAAGCATTTCATTGAGATAGGTAATGGAGAGAACGTTTTACGTAGATGAGGAAGAAATTCCATCTATGAAGGACAAGCCAGTGAAGAGTTTGTGTAGGTGGTATAATGGGGAATTGAATGATAGTGAACAGAGACCTAGGAAATATGTTGTAGAGGGGATATGAAGGATAGATAATCAGGGCTTGCGGGCAAGTTGAAGTTATGGTGTTTGCAGTTTGATTTATTCCCTAAATTGATAGCGAATTATCAGTATATGAAGTGCCAATATCAAAGGTAGAAAGGCTTGAAAGATTGCATAATTTGTCTAGCTAGGAGTTCTATGTATTAGTAGCGTGACATTGTATTGGAACGGTATTCTCCAGCTACCAGTAACTAGTCCAACAGAGGATATTATGGTCACTTTCACACCTGTGCTCTTTGGTCCACTTTAGTTGGGAGCTGGTTTGTTTCCTCAGATAGTCTGGTTGGATTGGGGTGGTGGGAAAACTCATTCATGCGGACCAAACAGGCAAACTTGTTAGCTTGCAAGTGAACCCTGTTGCAGTTCGTTTGAGGTGTGAACGCAAACCGGAACAAAGGCAGGAAAATAACTGAAGCATCGTGCATTTAGGCAGTTTTTGTTGACATTTCACGTATATATCCAAATGTGTGATTTTTCATCATCGTAACGCTATTATCTTTGTAGCTGGTAAGTAAAAAATAGGAAAAACATTTTATGCTACTAACCAAATACCTCACATGCTTAATTCAGGTGACAGTAGCCTAGATAGTGGTGCATAATTAATTACTGACAGTGAATTGGAAAATGTAACACACGCAATAACATTTGTGCAAGCCAAGGTGCAGATCAAAATGTAGATGGATTCGGGAGATCACAAGAGTTTTTAATTAAGTTGTAGTGACATGAATGAAATTGGGCTTTGTGTGGGGGATATGTGTTGTCAGATTAGATTGAGAAACCGTTGTATCCCCTCCATACACTACATTTTATTATTCCTGCACCCAGAGCAAATGTACATCTCCTCAGTGCCTGTTAGAAGTCTGAAGCCCCTTTTTCCCAGCATAATGTTGGCAGGTATGGGATTCAAAATAATTTCCAATAAAAGGCTGATCTGTGTGATCACATGGCTTCACTCTGAAAGTTTGGTGTAAAAGCTAACTGACCCAAATGAACAATGCAACAATGTTGCAACTTCATCCCTAAGTCACACACTGAGAGTCTACCAAACTCTTGCTAAAGCAGCCACTGAATGTGTCCGTAAGGGAGGGCAATGTAGGTAGGTTTCTAGGCAGGCATGAGTCAGGGAACTAGGGATTGGGATGTGCAAACCATACCATGGTCTTCGGGGGAGCTCATTATTTTTCTGCTGCGCGTGCCTCACAGGGAGGACTTTGCTGTGACGCTTGCTGACATAGGCTATAGGTATGAGTAACGTTACAGAACCACACATAGTCCACACCACACAGGTCTGCATGCATGATGAAGACGCACATATTGAAATACACATGCTCAGATTAACCCCTCTGATCCAACACTAAAATTCACAAACAACAGTCCTATTTGCACATAAACACAAGGATGAACCAATACCGAACAACAAGCCCACGACCAAACACATCGAGTCTAACATTATTATAGTAGGCAAATGCAACATTATCGCCACCCACCTGATAGTGAAGATCTGCCCAATTCTCAAAATCTGCATGTCACAGTAGTCCCCGCAGCAGGCTGCTTCGCCTTCTTTGTAAAAACCAAAATTGGTAAGAAGGCTTACTTCTTTGATATTTCGTTTAACTTTCGACATTATCTGACCTGAATACCTGTATTTTGTTTTTTTTAAACGGCGGGTGGTTTGATTTGTGCCTGCAGGCTGCAGCGACGCCACGCTCCGAATGGTAAACGAAAGAATAGCAAGCCATCTATTACGAGTAGGGATATCTGCAGTGCCGCAACCCCATATATTTATGCTATTGTCTATTACGGTGAATTAGTGCGCAAATCATTAATCATACATCAAAATAGCCAAATTTTATTATTATACACGATGATGATACAGAAAATTACAGAAAAATGATAAATGCATGGCAAAAATAGCATTTATTGTCAGTATTTTAAAGACCGCCCAAAAATTCACAAATCATCTTTTCAGGGGGGCTGATGTCTCATATAGGGGAGCCATGGCTCCCCCAGCTCCCCCATGGTTTGCACCCTGAGAGTTGGGAGGACCACTCAATGTTCCATGAGAGATAGCTAGCAATAACTTGAGGCCTGACCTATTGTTATGGTCTGTGAGTCAGCGGATAGTTCATTTTATAGAATTGACAGTGTCGGAGGATTCAAGTGGAGGAGGCTTATGAAAGGAAAAAGCTTAGATACTGTATGTAGATTTGGTAGCAGAAACTGAACAGCAAGGATGGAAAATGTGTCCGGTAGAAGTATGATGCAAATGATTTATAGCACAATCAACTTTATCATTATTGGGAGAGTTGGGGATTCGTGGGCGGAGTTTGCCAAAGTCGCAGATGAGTTGGCGGAAGAAGCATTTAAAGGAAGTCAGTGGATTTGGTTGAGGAGAAATAATGTCAGCTGGGGGCTAAAGTAAACAAAAGGTAAGAGTATTCCTTTTTTCTCAGTTGTTTCTGTTTCATGATATTGTTAACTGGAATTGTTCTAGACATAGGATAACACAGGGAAGTTCTGTGTGACGGTATCATAGCTAGCATGGAGGGGGGGGGGCATTCTCGGACGCTGGAACTAACTGTCGAGACCTCCCAAGGTGTCGTGGGCCTAACTTGACGATACACCCCACACATGGAGGTGCCCACTTTATTAACCCTGGTGATATGCTGGCTCTCACTCCCTATCTATCTACACGTTGGGTTGCCATTAGGGGCCATGTGGTAGGGTATGTACATGTATCATCGGCATTGTCAATACCTGGAGCTCTCAAAGGGGCATGGGTCTGTTGAAGTTGGCAATGCTGTTTGAAAGGAAGTATATAGGCATTGTCAGACTTTCTTTTGGCAATGGGATTGTTTTTTTCCCTTATCCTTATCATTAGGGCGCAAGTATCTTGTGTTTTATTAGAAACTGCTGTAATAGCTCGCCAGACAGTATGGTGGAGAAGATGTTGTTCCAGAAGCATGTTGAACCGTTGACACAAAAAAAGCGGAATGCTCAGTGGAGTTGTGGTACCAATCCTAGTCCTTGCCCTTGAAACAGTAGGTCATGGCTGATTTAGAACAGTCGAGTTACAAGGGCTTGGGGATTCATGGGTATGCTGCGGTCTTCTGATGGCCTTGGTTTAATTAGTGAATATCACATTATTGGATGGCAGCAGCACTGACTAAGTAATCATAAGGCTTTGTTTGACAGTCTTTTTTATTCTGATGGGCAGACAAGAGGGTTTATTAGTTAAAAGACAAACTGGGATGACAATCTCCACTCGCTGACACTATTCCTTTTTTATGTTTTGATTTGGTCAATGACATTCCTTTACAGAGAAAAAGAACATACATTTTGTATCTGTAACTAATCACTGTAGCCATCTCGTTCTCTGGAACTAAAACCCCCCGGTCTGTTTTTATCCATCTGACGAGCCGGCGACGTGGAATTCTTCAGCTGAATTCTTCAGCTGAATTCTTCCTGTGTACACTCTGCCTTTCCCTGGACGTCGTTGGCATGTCTCCGAAGCAATTTTCTCAATTATGAATAATTCACAAGATATTATTTCAAAGGTCATCTTATAGTAATTAGAACCCTGCTGTTGACTAAACAGCCTCAAGGTACCTGATGGCCGGTTTAATTACAATTTGAAATGAGTGCACTGTTTGACAATCTCTATATGTTCTCCCTACTGTCCAACAGATGACACCTTGAGAACTAAGCAGGCTTATTTTAAGTACCAAGTTGTCTTATTTGCAGATAGAGGGGAAAAAATAAAAAGAGGGATAATATAATATCACAAAATAATTCTTGCAAGTTTCTCTGGAAATCTGCTGTAATTAATGAAAATCCATAAGCGTGTCGTTGGGTATGTGAACAAGATTGGACATCCGCAACGTTTGCCATTGCCCCCACGATGTGCCAATTACCATGGGAAACCAATGGGGGAAGATCACAGAAAGATCTTTTAAGGGCGATGGGGGAATGAACATGTGTTGAAGACTTGGAGAGATGGCTTATTACAGACACTACACAATGTTTTCTCCCCGTGTGGAGCAAGTTCAGAGTTGACGCCATGAGATCCTGTCATGTCCTATCGTCCTGAACGTCAACCTTTGCACTGTGCGCTAGAGGCTTTTTTCTCTTGAGAGCTTGTGTGTATTCATAAGAGGGAGGCGGATAGAGCATTAAGCCAAAGGACTTCAGGTAAAGTACATAGCCCAGGGGAGGGTGAACCTCTGAGACATCAAAATTGTGATGGATGGATGGATGGATGGATGGATGGATGGATGGATGGATGGATGGATGGATGGATGGATGGATGGATGGATGGATGGATGGATGGATGGATGGATGGATGGATGGATGGATGGATGGATGGATGGATGGATGGATGGATGGATGGATGGATGGATGGATGGATGGATCAGACAGAAAATGTAAAATGAAATCTTAAAAATTAGAACCTCAGACTTCATTACTGTTTTTAAATCAAGACACATCTCTTCCACAGTGCTTTTCCCTGGTGTGTTTTACTTACATGCTTTCCTTGTCCATTGTTTTAATGTATCTGCTTTTTAATGCTTTATTATGATATAGTATATTTTGATTTAATATGCCATGTTAAAGCACCTTGTATTTTAGTGTGTGCTCTATAAATAAAATACATTATTATTATTATTATTATTATTATTATTATTATTATTATTATTATTATTATTATTATTATTATTATTATTATTATTATTATTATTATTATTATTATTATTATTATTATTATTATTATTATTATTATTATTATTATTATTATTATTATTATTATTATTATTATTATTATTATTATTATAAGGCTGAAATGTCATATGAATCTTGTATGTTTGTATGTATCCTTAGATAACACATTGAACAGAAGAAGCTACAGGTACGGGATGCAGCCTCAAGGTAAGATGTTGAGACCATGACTCAGAGTGAGTCTAGAGTAAATCAGAACTGTCACCAAAGGCTTCTCAGAATGAATGAGGACAGCACATGGTTGACTGCTGTAGCTATCCACTATATCTCAAGCCCAATTTCGGATTAAGGCTATTGCCGCTAGGACCAACCAAAACAACAGAAATGCAATTGAAAATAAGATATTTTCTTGTAAGATTTATTGTCTAGCACCCCTTTATTCAATCAGCGCAGCATGGTCCAGAGCGAGACCCAGCGAAGGATGTGTACTGTGTAGGCCCACAGACAGAACAGGGGTCCAATTAACATCATGCGAAGTATAAATTCCAGGCATAGGCATGAATAGGGGATGGTTGAACAAGTCCCACCTCATGTCTTGCCCTCAATCATTTTGAGGTTCAATACAGAGAAGAATCCAAAGAGAACTTCACTTTCAAATCATGTATAAATTGTTAAATTTCAAACTGATTATTAATGGTTAGTAAATACTATCTGTATAATGTTATTTGTTCATTTAATACAAAATTAGCAGTTAGCAATTAATATTGCATCATAAGAAATGATAACAGTGACTTTCTGGTAATGTTAGTTATTGGTTAACAAATATTTTTTGAAGTATTAATGAAAATTATATGGATAGAAACTATAGTATATTCACCATACAGAAGAAAAACAGGTTGAAGAGTCTGGGTAAACAGCAACAGGTTGCTACAAATATCCAAGGCAAACTGTGACTTGATGAACTGATTAAAAGTCTATATGACACATTTATAATATATTCCTGTATAGGCTATTGGTGTACATGCTAAGGATAGTCTTCTATCCAATGTAGGGTGTTAATTAACTAGCCACATACATGTCGATCACCTAATTAACTAACTTGGATGGATTCCAATTGCTCGCTGTGTGATGTGTATCTTCCCTGGGTTTTTACATGCGTCACCTTCTACATGCCATCGACAGCGGCCGAACACGTGCCACCTGTGGAAGTACCTCCCCGGCCTCCGCCATCAACTCAGTTACATTATTGCCCTGACAACCTCTGTGGCAACATCGACGACTCAGACTAGATGTCACTAGTCAGGTGACAAAAACATACAACATATTGATTTTTAAGGATAAGGCCAGTGTAATCTCGTATTGTCAACATAGCCTATGAATAGACAAAATAAATGGTAAATGGCTGCACATAAGGGGTTAAGTGTCTTGCTCAAGGACACTTTGACACGCTGCCTGGGAGGAGCGGAAAACGCACTGGGAACCAGATTACCAGACGACTGCTCTACCTCCCGAGCCAGAGTATTCTACTCTCAATTATCTTCCTACTCTCTCCTATCATTAGGAGCTCTCAACCAGCAAGCCATATGTTCACAGTTCTCATTGTATACTAAATTAAATACTGCTCGAAAACTATCTATTGGACAGCTCAAATGCGCTCACACATGCAAGCAGTTGCCTTATTTGGGCAGCATAGGGCTCAGAAAGGTATTGAGAAAGACAGTTGCACACATTGCTATAGATGCTGGTCACCATCTTGATTGGAAACACTGACATCAATTTGCATCCTGTGTCGATGATACACATCAAAATCAGAATCAGAAAGGTATTTATTTGTCAAGTCGTTTTCACATACAATGAATTTGCTTTGGTCGTTTTCAAAGCAAGCATAAGAGGGTAGGATAGGTGTCCACAGCTTTGTCAATGATGTGAATGTCGTGGTGTTGGTTTTCAGTGAGGACATTGCCTCCCATTCATCCCCCCTATCATTGTGCTCTTTTTTCCTTAAAGGACCATAGCAATTTGATTACATCTAACATTTTTGCTAATGTTACTGTATTACTCTACTACTGTACAAGCCATTCAAACCCGTGCATCAGTCGGGAGCACCCAGAAGTTCATAACAAGTTATCCCTGAAACAGAAACAGAAAGTTCTACATGGGGATTGGAGATTTGTATTACCTATGCCTAGCTACTTTAAAACAACCATCTCAGCGTATTGTCCACCCCTTTTCAACATCAATGGCACTGTGGATGGCATTTAGTAAGGTAAGCTGAGATCCGCTAAAACACACTCTGTATACATTAGTTAAACAAGTCAAAATTAGACTGGTATGGTCCTTTAATGCTCGTTGGTAGAGCTGCAGTCAGACAGAGAAGGGAGCTTGCTAGTTTCATCGGTATACTAGGACGGGTGACATGTTAGGAGAATGGCCTGTTCACAAAGAAGAAAAGCGCCAAATGTATGCGATAGACTGATATGCGAGTCTATAGCGCCTGTGAGAAGTGAAGATGTGAAGCCCAGTATGATCGGTCAGCGCTTCAGAGTTCTTGCCTGTTCCCTGACAGCCGGAGAATGTGCAAATGAGAGCTCAGTGAAGATTGCCTGGGTTTTGCAAACAAAGCGTAAAAAGCATGTGGAAATTGCTGAGACAAAACAAAACATGAGTTGAAAGATAAGTTGGAGAAAAACATGATCTGAATGAGGAAAAAACATTTCCCTCTGTACCAAAGCGTTTTATTTAAATATATATATATACGTTTTGCTGTGCCAGTTTCTTACAGTTAAAAACAACGTAGCAAACTATACACTTAGTTTCTGGCGATGCAAAAAGGATGGAAAAGAAGTCATGCTGGGCGGCCCAATCCAAGCATTCAAAACTCATGTGAAATGGTTAAAACCATGCATTAATAATGTAATGATCACAATAATAACCCTGTATTAGCCATGCAATGTAGTTTAGATGCAGTTCATAACCATCCCAATAATGCAGAACGTTGTTATCTAGGACATTAATGTGACTGGACCTTCTCAAATGTTAACTGAATATAACTGTTAACCTGTCTAGGTTACCAGTTCTAAATCTGCAGAAAAAATACAGCCAGAGGAGTGTGCTCTTGGCAAATAATCTTAACCACCAGCTGCTCCAGATGAAATGCTCAGTGGCCTATAGAACAACCCTCACAAAAAGGTGTCATGGTGGTTTGGTGGTAATTCAGTTTTACCACGGTACCAGCCATTGTATTAATAATTTGCCATGGTATGCCATGGTAAAAGTCATGTATCGCCATTGTAGCACTTTTGTAGGCTACTTTGGAATATTTACATGGAATATTTGGAAATACCAGGATACTTTCTTTTTGTAAGGGAAGACTGTGCTAGCAGCTCTGAGGTATCTAAGAGTCTATATGTAACCATCCCTCCCACCATGTACTCTGCTAAGGTGCATATATGGAAGTAAGAATATAAATAAAGTATGATAAAGCATCGGGTTGGTTGTACACAAAAATGATAAAGGTGAAATGTTGTGTCCAGTTCGGTGGCTAGAGTGGACACATTGTGATGGCATGCTTTTACATCATCCACTGACATCATAGCACACATGAAAACCACAGTATAAAAACCAGTGTAGTCCGGTCATGTTTTGAAGATTCAATATTTAATGGTTCAAGTAAAATCCATGACAAGAAAAATTATTTCACCACATGGAAGGTAATTATTTTCGTAGATTTGGATGGGATATCTTACAAAGTCATGACAACACATACTGTATAGCTTTAAACTGACCAATACAGAACCGCTGGCAAGCATTTAAGCTTTCTCTCAAAGCAACCTTGACCTACACTCACTGATGACTAATTTACAAGCATATATATTTATATTTTATAGCAGGTTTTTGATATAGATTTTGTACAATTTACATGTGTGTACATAAAATATTCTGGCAAGGTACATGCCAGTATAAATACATGCACACACACAAATGCACACGCACTCACACACGTTTTCAAACATACTCTTGTCAATATTATGCATAATGTATCCATTTACATCACAACAGATTGTCGTCTCATCGTTATACATTTGTTTTTGCATTCCCTTTTCACCACCATCCTTAATTTACCTACCTCAGACCTCACCCTCTTTTCTTGATCCTCCAATCATAACTGTTGCTTCCTGAGGGTTGTGATTGGAGGATCAAGAAAAGAGGACAGGATTTGAGATCAGGTCAATTCCAGTGATTAGTCCACCACTCATTACTCTAGTTTCTCTACTTATTAGGGGTACTGCTATGTACAATATAAATGTGTTATACCAGACAGAATAACATATTTGTGTGTGTACGTAGAGGTATACTGTACGTAGAAGGTTTTGACCGTAAGTGTATACTCTGTGACATTTGTTTTTCTTTCAAGTGGGACGGACGAACAGTTAGAGTAGTAAACATCAATATCCATAATGATTCTGACGATGGAGTTACATAATAAAAGTGTCAAAACTTTGCGAGTCTGGACAGTTCATGCAAATGACGAGGCAGGTTGACATGGTGATGACACCGTGTTTTTTGTATATTTTTTTATCAAAAGTTGCTGAAAAACATCTTTTAAAAAATGATATCCAGCCGTCAGTATACTATCCTTACTATCTCTATGGTCAAGGGTACAGGGCCTTAGAAAAGTACAAAAAAGACGAGAGTAGTGTAAATCATGCAAAATGACACTTTGACCAAAGTATTTGACCTCTCTTGAAGTTTCACTTGTCTCTTGGTTCGCAAGACGTTAAAATCCTTTGGCACCAAGTGACAAAAACCATGATAAAATAAAAAAAATAGATAAAAGAAAACGACCTTCCTTCCCACCTCGTGGCCACAGACTAACGCACATTCACATTGCATAAAAATAAATTACATTTCTTTACTCGGTGGTATCATTATTTTACTTCTAAATGGTCAGGATGTTCAAACAAAAACTGGGACTCCCGATAAACAAAATAAACTATATTAGTCTCCAGAATAACATCATAACGATCTACATTCATGCAGTTTAAGTCTATACTGTACCGTTGAAAAGTTGCCCTTCTTTTTATCCAGCTGCCAAAAACACCAAATGTACCTGGAGATGATGTAGGCAGTTAAAGCACAGTGTGATGGTCCCGGCTACATAATACTTGTACAGCCGATTTGATGAATCCATTATGTCAAATAAACTGCTAACAGATTTATAGCGTGGATGTAGATTGTAACAACAGTAAGCCGTCAACACATAAGATATAAAGAAGGGCAAAGAAAACCAAAATTTTTTTATTCTCTTTTCATAAACGTCCCCACTGCAGATAAAGACTAGATACTGTTTAATAATGAGTGGGAAGCTTTTAAAATATTGTATGTTTATGGATTATTTATTCTTTATTATTACAATGAAGACCCCCGTCAATAGGCTTATTTATCAATGTTCAAAATGCCAACATACAAAACAAATAAAAAAGACAAGGAGGGTGTTTATGTTCTCTTCCAAATGTTGGACAACGTCAAGTGCCTCGTGTTTGACTGGCAATTTGAGTCTCAATGATACTGATATGTTTTGATGTGTGTGTTCCATTTGATATATCTAAAATAAATAATAATAATACATTCAATTTAAAAAGTGCCCTTTCAAGGTACCCAAGGACACATTCAATGTAAAAATTAAAAAGGATTAAAAGCAAGATGACAGGAGAGCTGACTGGTGAAAAAGGGGTGGTTCTAGTTGTTACTGAAAGCCCCCCTAAACAGGTTTGAGCTGCTGGACATTGGAGGTGGAGTCATGGTTCCAGATAGTGTCAGGGAGGTCCATCCAGAGCTTAGGGGCAGCTGCCCATATATTTTAGACTGGTGGTTCGTGTGAAATAATTTATTATGATTAAATAATATACATTGTTTATAGGATGGGAAACTGAAACAAGGAAAGATATATAAAATAGAGAGAGAGAAAATACATGAAATACAAGCAAATTAGCTGACTCATGGCCATTTTCATTGACTGACACAGATCGACACTGTTCATTATGTTGTTTGTTTTGAATAGCAGTGGTGTTGCAGCTTGTTTCATTTGTGTATATCAGTGGTGCTGCAGCTTGTTTCGTTTTGAATAGCAGTGGTGCTGCAGTTTGTTTGTTTTGAATAGCAGTGGTGCTGCAGTTTGTTTGTTTTGAATAGCAGTGGTGCTGCAGCTTGTTTTGTTTTGAATAGCAGTGGTGCTGCAGCTTGTTTTGTTTTGAATAGCAGTGGTGCTGCAGTTTATTTGTTTTGAATAGCAGTGGGGCTGCAGCTTGTTTTGTTTTGAATGGCAGTGGGGCTGCAGTTTGTTTGTTTTGAATAGCAGTGGTGCTGCAGCTTGTTTTGAATAGCAGTGGGCTGCAGTTTGTTTTGTTTTGAATAGCAGTGGGGCTGCAGTGTGTTTTGTTTTGTATATCAGTGGTCCTCCAGTGTGTTTTGTTTTGAATAGCAGTGGGGCTGCAGTATGTTTTGTTTTGAACAGCAGTGGTTCTGCAGTGTGTTTTGTTTTGTATATCAGTGGTCCTGCAGTGTGTTTTGTTTTGAATAGCAGTGGGGCTGCAGTGTGTTTTGTTTTGTATATCAGTGGTCCTGCAGTGTGTTTTGTTTTGAATAGCAGTGGGGCTGCAGTGTGTTTTGTTTTGTATATCAGTGGTCCTGCAGTGTGTTTTGTTTTGAATAGCAGTGGTCCTGCAGTGTGTTTTGTTTTGAATAGCAGTGGAGCTGCAGTGTGTTTTGTTTTGAATAGCAGTGGGGCTGCTTTGTTGTTTTGTTTTGAATAGCAGTGGGGCTGCAGTTTGTTTGTTTTGAATAGCAGTGGTGCTGCAGCTTGTTTTGTTTTGAATAGCAGTGGGGCTGCAGTTTGTTTG
Organism: Notolepis coatsorum; assembly: GCF_963971535.1. Classification (NCBI taxonomy): domain Eukaryota; kingdom Metazoa; phylum Chordata; class Actinopteri; order Aulopiformes; family Paralepididae; genus Notolepis; species Notolepis coatsorum. The sequence continues at coordinate 55,699,216 of NC_140180.1, read as the reverse complement.
TTTTGAATAGCAGTGGTGCTGCAGCTTGTTTTGAATAGCAGTGGGCTGCAGTTTGTTTTGTTTTGAATAGCAGTGGTGCTGCAGTGTGTTTTGTTTTGAATAGCAGTGGTGCTGCAGTGTGTTTTGTTTTGTATATCAGTGGTCCTGCAGTGTGTTTTGTTTTGAATAGCAGTGGGGCTGCAGTGTGTTTTGTTTTGAATAGCAGTGGTTCTGCAGTGTGTTTTGTTTTGAATAGCAGTGGTTCTGCAGTGTGTTTTGTTTTGAATAGCAGTGGGGCTGCAGTGTGTTTTGTTTTGTATATCAGTGGTCCTGCAGTGTGTTTTGTTTTGAATAGCAGTGGTTCTGCAGTGTGTTTTGTTTTGAATAGCAGTGGGGCTGCAGTGTGTTTTGTTTTGAATAGCAGTGGGGCTGCAGTGTGTTTTGTTTTGAATAGCAGTGGTGCTGCTACCAGCAGAAGTGCAACAGGCAGAATAGACAGAGTTCATATATCTCACTGATTCTCTGCAATTCTCTGCAACCCCTCCCTGTGGTGATGGAGCCCTGGTCCAGTGGGTCATGGGAAGTAAGAGGAAAACTCAGGAGTACACAAACACAATCTGCCCGGCCGCTCTTGAGACTTGGACCTTACATCATAGATCTAGGCCTATTCCAAGTCACCTGACGGTGTTAGAAAAATTATTCTATAAGCTGATGATCATACAGGAGCGGCTGCCGGAGGGAATTTGATGTTTATTGACCGCCGATGGGAATGACGTTACGAAGCCATGTAGTCTAGTAGTGTTGCGGCAATAGACTCAATTGTGACCAATCACTTGCTACTTGAGAGTTACCTTAAAGTCATTAGCATAAGCATGAGCACATAATGGCTGATAGATAAACTGATTTCACTAAAGTGATTTAACATATTGGACATTCCCAACATATTTCTATGGGGAGTATTAGAGTTGTTAATGATATGACAGGCTGCTTTAGGAGGAGACTGTATACTGTATAGCCTACCTGTTATTTATCCTCTCTCCACACCTCCCTCCCCAGCTTCAGCACCCCGTGTTCTTGGTTAGCCTAGAGACCCATTAGAGTCCTGCCAACTATACCGAGGCCCACTACCAAAATCGCACATCAACGTAATTAGACAGTTGGGAGAATTTCATAATTGGCTCGATAGCCCTTATTAGGATGCATACATTGTATGTTCTGAGCAGGAGAGAGTGGAAAATGTGAGAAGTATTGTACAAGCAGGGGGAGAAAAACAAAGGCCATCGTTTCCAAAGCACATCTGCCTGTTCCTTTCAAGGCCAAGCTAATGAGATAATTCTGGAAATTAACATGTTCTAGAGGTGGCGAGTCCTGAGCAACCACCATATAGAAAACGGTTTGTGTGTGTGTGTGTGTGCGTACAGTGTGTGTGGCTGTGCGTGTCTCTTCATGTGCTTCTGCATGTTGTAGATATTATACTTTTTGCATAAACTACTATAGGTATGTGGTGAAAACACAGAATGCCAACGCAGGCTACCAGTATGGTGTATATATGTATATATACCGTTCACCTACAGTAGGTCTGTACCAGTATGGTGTATATATGTATATACACCGTTCACCTATAGTAGGTCTGTACCGGGGACCTTTATAGTGGATTTTCTTTCAGTTCCCTGAACACCCCCCCAAAACACAAAAACACATTCAAGCGATAAAAACAGACCCTCCGCTGGTGAAAAGGAGTTTGAACTGAATGTTGTACAAAGCGAATACTTCACCAGAGCTCAAAACGTAAACACCCTCCAACCAGAGCTGCACAATTAACATTTAAGTGGGATTCATCTCACGTCGACACAATATACTATACTTGCGTTTATATGCATGGAAATTGTCTTTTGCGGATGTGGTTCCACTGGGCGGGATCCAATAAGCGTAGAGTGCACACAAAATCTACCAAACTGAAAGCAATGACATCTCTCCTATGTTTTCTTTTTCTTTGATGAAACTACTTTGGTATAGAACTACCATTTTATGTACTGTACATTGGTATGCTAGGTAAAGACATCCTTCTTCCCGCAAAAAAGGTTCCGCTTTTCAGACTCCTTATCCCACATGTTCTCCTGCCCGTGCAACTACTGTAGCGTTGATGATTGCTATGCACTCGGATTCTCTCACTTGCGAATTTAACGGAACTGGAGAACGTCGGTCAAACGATGCTTACCTCCACACACACACACACACACACACACACACACACACACACACACACACACACACACACACACACACACACACACACACACACACACACACACACACACACACACACACACACACACACACACACACACACACACACACACACACACACACACAATCAGAAAGTCACTGACACAAAGTCATCTATATGGATGGAGCAGCATGAAGCGTCGATGCAGAATAATCCATCCCCTCTTTACAACTGGTGCTCATGTAAGAAGGAGCCGCTGCCCCCGTTGGTCGGCGTCTGTTGCCCGGGCGACGAGAAGCTAGCCAGGGGGATGACCTTGACGGGGTCCTGCTTCTTACTGCCGCAGTGTCTGTCCAGGGTGTTGTAGAACTGTGGGCGGCCGATCCCTTTGTCCAGTTCGTTCTTTTTGGGCACGGAGCGACCCAGGGTGTGACGGCCATCCATGGCCCCCATGCCGCCCATGCCGCTCTTGGCTCCCCGGGCCCAGCTCTGGAAGCCGAAGGAGGGTAGGATGGTGGTGGCGGTGCCGGCCGGGTTAGAGGTGGGGCTGTTGCTGCCAGGAGACGGGAACTGGGCCAGGGCCGGGGGCATCCAGCAGCTGTCGGAGTGGCCCAGGATCAGGCACTCCTGGGTGCACGTCTCTGAGGCCTCCGCCAGGGCTTTCTGCAAGTTCACCTCGATGGCTGTTCAGAGGGAGAGAGAGAGAGAGAGAGAGAGAGAGAGAGAGAGAGAGAGAGAGAGAGAGAGAGAGAGAGAGAGAGAGAGAGAGAGAGAGAGAGAGAGAGAGAGAGAGAGAGAGAGAGAGAGAGAGAGAGAGAGAGAGAGAGAGAGACTTGTTAACTGTCAATTGGGCTGTGTTCAAAAGTTACGGTTGGCAAAGGGCGCAGGCGTGACTGTTTAATGACACATTCTAAGAGTATGGTATTAAAATCACAAATCAAATAGAATAAAGTTGTCCTCTTATCAGTGTTTGACCTGCAAAATGTCAGTCTTTCATGAAAATGAAAGCCATTGATAAATGTTTCATTTCATCTTGTAATGAGAAAAATTCCAGCAGAGCATTTCATTTCCATTGGTATTCCCACGACTCTTGTCTGTTTACCTACAATATGCAATTAATTCCCTGTAGCTTAATTAAGCTAAAAAAAAAATCTTGGTCTTTGTGTCTCAGAATGACTTTACTAAATATTTAACTAGAAAGTTGCACACAGTAGAGTGCAAATCTCCACCAGGCGTGGGACACATTTCTCTTCTCTCTCTCTTTCACAGAGCAAACAAAAACGGCCTACAAGAATTAAAAAACGCAGACACCATCTATTTACCATTCATTATAATTATCATTATCCAAACACACCATACACAGAGATCATCCACTGTCTGCGGGAAAGAAAAAAAAAGTATTACATTATTACACACTATTATACTATTACACAAGTCACTGCCTTGGCAAGATTAGCTCCGGATAGACACACAGACAGAAGGACACATGCAACCAAACACACACAAGCATTGTTTATTTGAATCACTGTCATGGCAGCTCACCTTCAACCCCCTTTGATCTCTCTGGCCTTACAAAATAAATCTGTTTCAATTAAGACGACTCAAACTGGAGAGCATTGGCAAAATCACACAGTGTCCCGTGTCACCTTCAGGGATATCTGTTTAGTTGGCATATTTGACATATAACTATGAATACAGTTACACGCAAACTGTATTGATTTGCATGAAATGCAAGGCAGTAAAACTACTATAAAGTGAACAAACAGACAAGGCTAAGCACTCAAACTATCCCCTATCTCATTATTGCCCGCGTTGACATCATATGTAGAATGGGTGTAGGACGAGGCCTCAGCGTTGAGACCCGGCAATAAAGCCTGTCACGCTGGATAATGAGAATGTAAAACAGTATGCGGCAAGGCAACCAGGAGCCCACAGTGTTATGTTTCTAATGCAAAGAAGAGTCCTCACTCTCTCAGACATCACATCAGTCCTCCAGGCCTGAGCTTCAAGCTGTCACATAGAAAGCTTCAAGCTGTCACATAGAAATAATTTAGCATATTTGCATAAGTAAGAATGTTATCAATAATTGAATGGTCTTAGGTCCCCAGCACAGTGGAACCGCTACCCCCCCCCCCCCCCCCCCCCTGCCCGTCATCCACTTACACTATAAGTTGTGCATGCTCTGTTTAATTCTATTCCCCAGACATCCTGGAGAATCTCAAACAACGACGCCTTCCTCTGCTACCTTGTTTATTTGTTTCATGGCATTCCACAGAATTAACATGAATATTCTAATTGTGTCAGTGATATCAACTCAAACTCCCCATGCAACTACCTCCATTGTTGTCTAATGCACTTTCTGTTCTTCCCGCCCCCCCTCTCCAAACCACATGCTGAACTCAAACCGCGGAAAGACTTGATGATGAGAACCGCATCTGAGACGGGATCGCTCCGGTGTGACCGTAAGGGATATATTTAGTGTGCTCACGTGGAGTCAAATCTGTCCCCTCCATATTGAACTGGAGACCTCGGAACAGGAGTGAGTAATTCCCTCGGGTGGCAAATGTGTCACCTTTCAGAGGGTCACTAACTTCATTAAGGCAAAAATGGATGCTGCTCAGTCATTCTCTGAGCAAGCACAACGGGGCCCGAGCCAAGTCCTTGCCAATCCCTGACTCAATCGTTCTCAAAGTGTTTCCCTGCTGTTGTCCGTGGCTTTTTTCAAAGCATTGCCTTGATTTTATTTAGAAGGCGCGGTTGCCTGTAACATGGATTACACATGAAAGGTATTCCAATGCAGTCGCCTCTCCCTCAGTGCAAACGGCATGAACTTGCAGCAGCGCTATGTCAACAGCCTTGAGTGTGTTTTTTTTTTGCATACTGCAATATTTCCACATTAAACAGCTCAAAAAGGATGTAGCCTTTGTGCCAGTTTTTATGCCCATGGGGATCGGTATAGGTTGGCTGGTGGTGGGAGGGGGGTGGGCGGCTTGAGTGATGTGTCTGACAGCTCCGGCTGCTTGCGCTGCTGCCGACCTCTGATGCTGCCGCTGCCGGTAGAGTCTTTTGTATTCAGGAGGAAACAACGGTACCGTTGCGTGTGTGTGGAGCTTTTCTCGAGGAATCACACGTCGCCCGACACCACAGATCCCTGCGTTGCCCCGCGAACACCTCTCTTTCCTCATCGCCTTTCAAGTGAAATTGGAATGACAGTCGAAAGGGGGAGAAATAACGGCAGACGGCGGGGGATAATGCACGGCCTGATCGCTTTAAGTTCCTTTTCGTTCAATAATGTCTGTAGTGTGGTAGTGAAAGGTTAACCTGTAGTGTGGTATTGAAAGTGTTAAAACTCCGGAAACCAAGTGGTATATAGGCTATCCAATTCATGCCCCCCCCCCCCCCCCACAACACAATCTCGCCTGATTCAAAACAGACCGCAGGCAAATATGACTGCGAGATCATAAGACGATCTATTATCCATGTTTGAGCGCTGTTTCCTCCAGACGCCCTGCGGTGCCCCAGTTCCAGTGCTCCTGGGCTGATCTCAAGGTCCACACCGCAGCGGTCGCTGAGAGCAACACGGTACTGCAACATCAACACATCTACAGGCCCGGGACAGGGAAACCAGCGCCGCTGCGTCCACCTTCAGCCGACCTTCCGTCCTTGCTAGCAGAACCCGGACAGCTTGTATGAACCCCGTCAGGCGTGTGTGAAAGAGAGAGTGTGGTGTGCGGTGCAGTATTCCCCTGATATTGATTCTGTTTATGTGGAGTGTCACAATGATGTCAACATGTGATGCTGTACTAGGAGAAGGGACTCGGTACTGGAGGGTAAGCCCACCTAAACTCACACTTTTTATCTGTGAAGTAGAATTGACCCACCCTTATGAGCTGATATGGATCTTGATATGAATCTTGATACATTCATATTACCGTAAGTATTTTATTGATGCTAGCTTTGAGGGAATAAAACGAAATACTACTATTGTGCAGCCATGTAAAAAGCACCCAAATGCTTTACTTAAGTAGAAGCAGAAATCCTCTGATATGATAGAACTCTAATTAGAGTCCTGTATTTGAGTGCTTGGTAGTGTTCGGTCCTTGGTGCATTGACCTCTAAAAGGTCATGTTAAAGTGGTTGTAGGTCTACGTTCAACTGGCTCTGATTACTTCGCTTTAGAGTTGGTCATTGTTGTGAAGGATCAGATTAAACCGAATATATATATTTATTTATGGATATATATTTAATAGTATTTGTATATCGTTTGATATCCCTTGTATATTCCTTGTACATATACACTGAATATCCCTTTATTCTACTACAGCCCATAATAGTTCATTCTCTTATTGGACAAAAGGACCAGGCGCCAGGGACAAGCCCTGGCGTTCAAGTTCAAAGGTACCGACGAGACATGCCCTTACTAGCCCCAGCTCCGCGCAGGAATACGGCTACCGAAAGCAGAGCGGCACTACTTGTCCACTGTGCATATAAATATGGCGCAAGAAATGTAGAATTCCTCTTAGTCCTTTATCCTTCTACCCAACTAAGTAACAAGACGTGAAGCCTCACCCCACGATACCGCGTGCGGTGTAGTACGGCCTGTTTGGCCTTAGAATAGCAGTGAGACCTCGTGCGAATTAATAGCTGAATTGCCAGAGTTTGGCACCGTATTTCTATTAAGTAATAATAGTCTATTATGTATGGTGCATCGTTCGGTTAGAGTTCTAAAGTGAGCAGCACCCCCATTGTTTCCTCGCGTTATCTAGAGTCTTAACCAGGTTGGGCAGACCACGCGTGGTGCTTTCATCCCAGGAGTTCTAGGCGAGGACGAGTGGACCTGCACATTGGATTACCTACCCCGACGACTGCTGAGCCCTATACATTTACATTTACATTTACATTTAGTCATTTAGCCGACGCTTTTATCCAAAGCGACTTACAAGTTCTGTACAGTACGTCAAGTCATCAGGAAGGGCACAAATATCAGCTGAGTAACGATGTTCATCAAAGTGTTGAGTGCTACAGTGTAGGTTAGTATATTAGGACAAGTGCATGACAATGAGGTTAGTTAGGGTTAGATATAACAGTGTATATTACAAATATAGTAACTTATTATAGTTCGAATTTCTCCAGACCGCTCAGATCCGATCTCTGATCAGACCAAAACAAAAAATTTAAACAAAGTGCCATACCAAGTGGGGCATGGAATATCTATTTGCTTTGGTGCTTTGATTTGTGGAGCGGATAATCGCCAACACCGGTGAGTGTTGGATTTACCCCGAGAGGAGCCAAGGTGAGACGGCGCTCAGACCAGACTGAGGTCGCCTCGCTTCTCCTTCGTTGTGGACCTACAGCTACAGCTACAGCTATCGTCTACAAGAGAGCCCAAGTGTATTCATCTGTGGATCAAGGTTCTACGGGCACTGTGTTCTGTACCTGGACTCTCCCTAGAAATCGTTGACCAGACGGGATACAGCCGACGGCTCTCCTACCCCCCCTACTGGCTTACAACCGGCGGGACCCCTTCAGTATATTATCCAGCTATAATCATTAAGTGACCATCGTTATAATCCCCTAAGAGCCAGGTTGTATACTTGCTTCCTGTGTAACCAGAGATTGGACATTCAGTGTTGATTTGCATACGAGTACTCATTTGCCTTACAAGAGCATTCAATTCAAATCATAAATGTAATAAGTAACTATTATATGTACCTTTTGCTATATATTAAATATTTGACTATTACCTTTGTGTGGACCTGATTTCATATGTGGGAAAGTGTTCATCATACTTAGATATCGTGTACTGTATGGCCAGTAATTAAAGTACATAAAGCGCTAGTGGTTTAATGATACCATACTTATCA